>NC_061121.1:577022-668716 GCF_002878395.1 Capsicum annuum
GGGGTATTTTTTTAATTTAAAATATTTTATATATTTTAAAATATGTATGTATATATATATATATATATATATATATATATAAAAATAATATTTATATATATTTTTATATATGTTTTATATAGATATATATAAAAATATTTAAAAAAAATTATTTACGTGGCTATGACGTAGCGGTGATCTGGCGCTGACGTGTCAGCGAGTGTGATGCACTCTCCCTCATGAGAGTGGTATTATATATTAAGGGGGAAATTAATTCACTATAAAGATGTTATGGGGGGTAAATAATTATTCGTAAAGTTCAAGTGGTAAACTAAGTTATTGGGACAAATTCGGAGGGTTTTGATGCATTATCTATTTTTAAAAAGAATTTTTTTTATTTTTTTTAAATGATGTCAAATTTGAAGGGACATTAATTAGTGGGGGATCGATTGGTAGGTGGGATAAGTTAACGAATAATATTTTATGAGATTATTTTATCTTAAGACTATTAGTATGTGTGATAGTAACTTTGCCATTTTATTACAAATAGTGAAATAAAATAATTTTGAAATTAGGTAATTGCTTCAAACAAAACATAAAATAAATCCTGAGATTATTATCGCTATCTTATATATGTACTTGACGACCCCATTAAATTGACTATTTTGTGAAGGATAAATTTGTTTATTACTTCACAAGACTCAAATTCAAATCTCTAATTAAAGATGAAGGCATCATATTCACTTTACATTCTTTTTCGTGATGGTTTAGACAGTATCTTAAGATTATGATAGACGTAATTAAATATTATATGTAATAAAAGTACAAGTTTAGATCCTTAAAGAATGGCAAGTTGAGTATATAAAATACAGGAGTTCCTGCTTTGCAGGTTCTCTCTCTATATATATTCTAGTTTAATGGACTCGGAATTAAAATAAGCCATAAAATTAAAAAAGTGATTAAAATAGGTCATTAATTTAAAAAGTTACTTTTTATAAAGAAAAAAGTGCTTAATTACAAAAATTATTTTATAAAAACGTAGTGAAAAATTACATTCTTTTCTAAATTTATCAGTTAAATATATAATTATTGATGTGACCACTCATACACAAGGACTGAATAATTAGAAATGTCGTTGTTGAAATTCTTTTAAATTTTTTTGATCTAAAAACGTAATTAATAGTCACGCAAGGACTACATTTTTGTAAAATGAAATTTTTAATTAAGCATTTTTTATTTATAAAAAGTAACTTTTTAATACTATTTATGAAAAAAAATATAAAAAAAAAGCGGGTTAGGTAATTCTTGAAATTAACAAAACGAAACAATAACTTTTTTAAAAAAAAATTTGGACTAAAAACGTAATTAATAGTTACAATTTTTGAATTGTAATAACAAGGTTCTAATTTGTAAAAGTATTAATACGTGGGGTGAAAGTGTTCTACGTGAGGTGGGGTGGGAGGATTCTACGTGGGGTGGGGTGGGAGGGTTACACGTGGGGTAGGGTGGGGTGGGTTAAATTTAAAAGTAGATAAAGTAAAGGTAATGTGATGTGGGTAGGTATAAAGGTATAAGTTGTAATAATTTAATACAACTTACAAACATTATTTGTAGTTTGCAGTAAATTATTACAAACTACGTGATTTGACATAAAGAAAATGTGATAGCACACTATTTTTTGTTTTTTTATCTTTTGTGAAAAACGTAATAAATTATTATGTTTTACAAACACTGTTTTTAAAACATAATAAATTATTACGTTTTACAAACTGTGTTGACCGTTAAGAAAAAGTGGAAAACGTAATAATTTATTACATTTAGCCTATTTTGGTAACTTTTTAAATAAGTGACCTATTATGGTCACTTTTTAAATTTTGTGGCTGATTTTGGTTCCGAGTTTTAGTTTAATCGTACGTGTTTTGTTCGTGTAATAGTTGATTATTTAAAATTAAATGATTTTGTTCAGTACGGAGATTTTAATTAAGTGTAGAAGTTCAAATCATTTTTCAAAAATCTTTCATAATTTAATATGATAATGTAAACATAGGCATATACACATATATATTTTGCCACCAGAAGTTTCAGGTGGTTGATGGATCATCACTTTTGCATTTGTCATATAATACCTTTTTTTCTTATTGTTACATGCTAAGAGAGACACATCAATTTGAACTATATTTGTATTACGATTATTTTTTTATATTCAAAATCTTTCTTTATTTTTAAAGTCAAATCCTTACAAAATCATTGATTACATTATTATTACGTACTTAAAACTTTTAACAATGTGGTACTTCTTAAATTTTTTCTTATTCTAGTCGTTTTATATTTATTTCTAGATTTTTCAAATGTTCTTAAAATCAAATTTAGTTGATTTAGAATTCTTAATAGAAAAAGTATTAGTTGTCACTAGTTTTGATGACTTCTAATAAAGAAAAGTTTTACCATAAATATATTTAAATTAATTTTCAAGTGTTAAATGAGGAAAAAATAGTGAAATTCCGATGACTTCTAATAAGAAAATGTTTTACCATAAATATATTTAATTAATTTTTAACTCTTAAATATTAGGAAGAAATAGTAAAAAAATAATTTTATCTAAAACAAAGACTTTTAATGAAGGGAATAAGGTTCAAAGATATTCACACTTTTAGTATATTCTGAATTATAGATATAGATTATATACATAAGTTAAGTTTGAAGAAAGAAATGAAAAGATTACATGACAACTTCGATGGATTTTGATGATTCAGTATCTAAATATTTATCTTCATAATATTATGCCCATGTGAGCTTCGAGTCATTCAAAATATACAACATGCACTTCTAATTTCTTCATTTTTTATTTTTTTTAAAACGATAGAAATGGCATTTTATTAATTAATATTAGTGTACATATATAGGGGCTTATAAATATGACCCTTCTTCATGAAAGAAATCAGCACACAGCAATATAATCCAAATTAGCTTTAATTTGCAAAATATGGCTGCTGCAGTGAACAAGTTTGCTATTTTCTTCCTTGTTCTGTTGACCATGACTATTGGTTCGTAACTTTTAAAACTTTTTTTTTTTCTTAATTTCCAATGTTTCTACATATGTACACGTACATTTATATATTGATCATAGTTTACGTTGATGGATATTAATATATATATATATATATGCATGCAGTTGATATGCCTGGAACTTTAAAATTGCAAGTTATGTGGCAGCAATTGTAATCCAGATGATCCAAATGCCTGCACTGGCATTAATCTATGTTGATACTGTGGATGGTCAACGTCAGTAGATGGTACAAGACATCGTTCATGTAACTTCCTGCCATGATATATTATTTATAATCCATGGACATATATAATGGATTATTTGCTCCGAATATGTTGTGTGTGTTTATGTTGTGTATTTGCTTCTCCCCTTAATAACAAGCTAGTTTGAAGAACATATCAACTAGCTAGCAAAGCTGTGTGTGTGTTTCTGAATAATATGAAGAAAAGTGTTAGTTTGGTGTGAAGAAAAAGAATATGAATAAAAGTGTAGCTTACGATATATATTATTGGCTTGTAGTAAATCAGAACACCCATCAATACACGTACATGCATGTGTGCTATAAATTAAATGTACCTATGAATAAATTAAAACTAATATATATATATATATATATATTTACATAGGTTAAATCAACTACGTTGCATAAAAAGTGCTGATAAAAATTATTGGTTTTATATTTTGTTTATCCTTTGCATATTGGGAGTTTATAATTCTTCGACTAAGTGGACAAATTGTTCCAATATAAGCAATAAAAGTCACTGTAAGTACAAGAAAAACGAAAATTATGATTTTTAGCATATCGAACCGACGAAAACTACATTAGAGATTAATCAAATAATATCACCCAATAATCAATGCTCGTAATATTTCTCAATCCTTGGTCTGAATTTTTAGGGTTCGAGGTACGAGAAGAGAGTCGACTTTGATATGAAACATCTAGAACTTTTGGAGAGAAATGAGTGCCAAACATCGTGGCAAATCAAAAGAAATAAATAATTCACCCATTGTACCTTTTGATAAATAAAATATACAAAAATACTCAAAATATATAACCTCTAAATTATATGAAATTGAACAAAAATGTCCTATAATAATAATTTGATCCCAAAATTCACCTGTTATTATCGATAGTTTGATCCAAGAATACCCCTATTACCTTTTTGGATCTCAAAGTCATTCTTAATGACTCATTTGGTCATGAAAATCAAAAACATATTTATTTTAGTATTTTTGAAGTTGAAAATTGAGTTGGAATTGTATTCGGTCATAGTATTTTGAAGTTAATATTTAGAATTTAAATATTTTTTAAAAAAATAAATTAATTAAAATGTGCATAAGTTGAAACCAAAAATAGTGAAAACACCTCTTGTCTTGAGGTAATTTTCAAAAATTCAAATATTGTGAAAACGTATTTCGAAATATTTATGACAAAATAATTATTTTGAAATAAAGTAAAAACGTATTTGAAAATATTGTGAATAATATTCATGACCAAACGCCTACTTAAGTACATATCGATTAATTCTCTACCTTAGGTTGACAATATAATTGAATATTGTATGTAACAAAGTAGAGATTGATATTTAAATGTACTAACTCATTATCCAACCAATAAGATATCGGTTGGTTCAGTATCAAATGAGTAACAATTATCATCCATGACAAATTATATAGCAACCTGTGGTAATTTTGTGGCCCAATGAAGCCCAAAATCAGACAGGTATACACAAAATGTAGCCCATTTCTAATAAAGCCCACTTGCTCCCTTTTAGAGTATGAATGCGGGGTCCAGGAAATGGTCGGACCATAAAAATTTATTGTACGTAATCTTATTTTATATTTCTGCAAGGGGTTATTTTCACAGTTTAAACACGTGACCTCCTAATCACATGGCTCCCCTCGTGACGAAATTGGGCTCTTTAATAGATATGTGAACCATTAATCCATTCTACACAAACACACAACTTAAGTTTCACTTATTACAAAAATCTCATTTTTTAAAAAAAATATATGTATATGTCGTTCCTGTTATGTATATGAATCGGCTTTGTTTTGTATATGTTGGTCTTGTTATGTATATGTCAACGTTGTCATACTTGTTTTGTCTATGAATCGGCCTTGTTATGTATATGTCGACGTTGTCATACTTGTTTTGTATATGAATCGGCCTTGTTATGTATATGTAGCGCGGCCTTATCATATACAAAGGTTTCTATGTATATGTCGGTTTTGTTATGTATATGAATCGGGAGAGAGAGCAAAGTAATTAAGGAAGTGGGAGAGAGTGTAAATAATTCTAATAAGGTTGGGATCAGGGGCGGACCTACATATAATTTTTGGGTGCTCCGGTACCCACTAAACTCGATGCGGAATAGGTATAATTACATAAAAAATATACGAAAATAGGTATAAATTATATAAAACACCCACTAAATAAGAAGTGGGTTAGGTGCACTGACATTTAGGTTAATCTTAAAGCTCTCCGCTAATAGGTGCTCGGGTTCAAACAAGGGGTTGTTGATTATCCGTAAGATAATTCATTTTAATGTTGTGATCATTTACATGTTCCACATACATAAAAATTGTCCAGAAGACTCAATATATTACATATATACGAGTTTAATCTCGATATATAGTGAATCTTTATACTATCATGTCACATAAAAATAACGTATTAAGTACTCATTCATTTTAAAAAAAGAATGTAACTTGAGAAATCGATTAATACCTGCTACAACTGGTAAAAGTTGAAAGCTGAACTTCCATATGATTCTGGTAACTGTGAGCTTCAAGAATTGGTGTTGATTTCAATGCAAACCTTGTCAAATTAGCAGTCTTTTTGCTTCTTTTTTACCTTAGATTCATTGTTTGTTCGACCTTAAGTACATAACAAAGCATCAACTACTGAGGCGATTTCAGGATTTAAAGTTTGGGGTTTTGAATTTTAGGACGGAATAACGACCTCAAGGTTATCTATAGTAACCACCAAACTAACTAACACGTATTGATATTCAATATATTTAAAAAGCAACGAATCATTTAATAGTACATAAATATACTAAATATTATCATTGCAACTACACTCGATGACTTGTTATTTCTGAAAACGATCAATGATCGGATTATTAGATACACTTTCAATAATTCATCTTCTTTATAACAAAATTAAACAATTTATTTAAAACGTCGTCACCAATTATACTTCGCAATCCGTTTTTAACAAACTTCAGAGAGGAAAAGTCATTACCCTTATTTCTGTCTATTTTTCATTATATGGTCAACTCATATCTTTGGTGGACAGAGTTATCTAATGTCGATTGCTGGTGGGAGGTGGGAGGTATCTTGTGGATTTAGTTGAGGTACGCAAAAGCTGACCCAGAGTTTTCTGATGTCGATTGCTGGTGGGAGGTATCTCGTGGATTTAGTTGAGATACGCAAAAGCTGACCCAAACACCACGATTATGAAAAAAGAAAAAATTACATTAAAAAATGAGTTATACCAAACTCATGAGTCCTGATTAAAACTGACTATTTTTTCCTTTTCTATACAAATTATATACTTCTAAGATCTTGTACCCTAACTACCTCTTAATTATTTATCCTTTATCAAGAAAAAGTTCTTTTAAAATTACAACGATTTTCCTACTACTTGTGCTATTTTAAAAGAAAAATCTTTTAATTAAATTGAGGTTATAAGGGATTCGAAGGAAAAACGGGGGAGGAGATCAGAAGACGAGAAATAAAACCTCACCAATAAGGTGAACGTTCAGTTCGTCAACCAACTAAGCTACCGAGAATTTTCCTAACGTGACTAGAATCGTAATTCCTAATTTGTCCACTTTTTTCTTGAGAAAACAATCAAAGAGTACAATACTATTGTCGCAAATCATTAGTAGGTATAGCACTATTTACACCTATATTTCGATTTCCAATTAATATACATAGAGAGAAAATATTTCTGCAACTCAAGTTAATTGAATCCAAAAATCAAGAGAGCTAATCATGGTAATTATATGAAGTGGTTGAGATGTGTGACTTTTCACTTAATTACTCACCTAATAGCTAGGGTTTGTGAACAGGCTGGAGCTAGGATAACCTTACGTCGAAAAACTACACGTATATATTAGATGAGTTTCTTTAATCTACATATATATATATATACAGTTGATCGATATTGAATCTTGTTCACAGTACGTGTATTTACTTTTTTATATTTTAAATTTATCTAAGCTGGTTATATTATTCAAGGTCGAACAGACAATGAGACAAAGGTTAAGAGCAAAAAAGGACTGCTCACTTGACAAGCATAGCATGGAAATCACTCACCACATATATATATAATAAATTCCATCTTCAATTCTTCTTAACTATTTTTTTCTGCAAAAAAAAAAAAAAAACAATCAAAGAAAAATTATTAGTCAAGAAGAAACTCAATCAATAGATAGTACTATTATTATACCTATTCAATTAAGCAATATGATGAAGAAGAGAAGTAAGTAGTACCTTAGCTTGTTTCAATTCAAATAGTATTTGATCTTTGAAGATAAGATTGGAAGAATATCACTGTATAGTGTGTACATTGGGCTTCTAGTGTTTATGCCTTATTGGTTGTTGGGGAATTATTTATAGGAAAAAATTAGGGGCTGGGGGTGGGGGTGGGGGTGGGGGTGGGGGTGGGGGGTCTTTTATCATATTTTGAAGTGTGTGAAGCTCTGGCTTTGCTTTTATTACTGTGTTTGTCTGTATGGAACCTAAACTTTAGTGACATGAATTTTTAAATTATTGTTAGAGTTTGTGACCCGAATTTTATTGATTCAGTCCTGAAAAGTTTATGATGCGATCCATGTTTGTGATTTTTTTTAGTGGTAGCGGAGGGATCAGGCCAATAGACCCGATCCCGGAGCCCACCATTGATCCCGTGAGGGGTGCAAGGTGAAGCCCCAGCGGTATGGACCTGTATGTTTTTGGACTTAGGATTTATTTGTACACACATATTAGATAAGTGCATTTAGTGGGCTGTTTCGGACAGTTTTAAATACACGTAATTGAGACTATTATCTCCATCTTGGTATTCCTCTCCTTCGTAGTGAATTTCCTCTGCTTCTGTCCGTGATTTTTTCCGTCAAGGGTTTTCACGTAAATATGTGTCTTCTTCTTGTTTTCTGTTGCTTTATGGTATTGCTTATTCTGTCCGAACATAACAATTATGATGTGCATTAATTGAACATCTCAATGTACACGACGATAACAACAAGATACTAATATATTCTCACAAAGTAGGAGTTTAAGGAGGATAAAGTGTATGCGTTCTTATCTACCTCAGAAATGAAGTAGAGAGGTTATTTTCGATAGACCCCAACGAACATCTCAATGTATAATGAAATATTTTTGTTAGAAACATTTCCTACTTGTACAGATTTTGAAAAAGTTTTTCTCCATGTATTTATGAGCGCTCATTATGTAAACATGTTAATCACAATCAAAATCAATTGAAAGCTGAAATATGCATGAGGTTGTAGATTTATTGAGGCTAATGCGCATAATTAGAGAAAGGGGATTATTTTAATGCTTAATTTATCTGGAGGTAGGCTAGTGAGAATACAAGCAAAAACTTTTTAAAAATTTTGAATCTGAAGTGTCTAAGAATACGAATTCGATATTTTAAGGAAACTTATTTATAAATATTATTTGAATTACATACTTAGTGTAAAAAACATTTATATTTGTAATATACATAATATAAATTCCTTAGAATGTTTATTCCATAAAAGTTGAAATTTAAAATCTTAAAAGTAACATATATTAATCTCCTATCACAAATAATATTATCTAATGCTATAAAAATCACTTATATCGATTATACATCACAATTTAAACTCTTTTATCATTTAGACATTTGATATTTGAAATTTCCCTATTCGATTAATCTGTATTTGCGTAGAAAAAATTACTACACCCACCTAATTAATCAGAGAAAAAATAATTCTCAAATTTGAACCAAACTTAGTGTAGTGTAGATATTGTTAAGATTCCAACTAACCATTTTTCTTACTTCTTTGAATGGTTAAGAATTTTTTGGAAAAAAAAAATATCCCTACCTACCCCTTTTTAGGTAGCAAGTGAAAAGTTTGTATTAACACAAAAAAAAATTCGAAATTTCATTTATAGTAATATAATAAAATAATAAAAATATGGAGAGAGATGACAAGTAGAGAGTTAGTTGCTCCCCTCGTGTTGCTAGCTACTACCAAAGCATGGTAGTTGGTAGGTACAAATTGTATATTATTCGCGGCAGTGGCGAAGCCAACAACTTAACTAACAGGGTTTAAAATTAAAAAATATGAACAAAAAAAAATAGTCGAATGGAGTTCAACGTCTGTTATATATACATGAAAAATAATTTTAAACTTGTATAAATAGTATAATTTTCTGTCGAAGGGGGTTCGGCTGAACCCCTCACTATTAGCTAGCTCCGCCACTGAGTCGCAGATTGTGGTGAGATGGTTACGTTGAAATTATTTAATTTCAATAGAAAATTTTGAAGTAACTAGTAAAGTTATTGTCATGTGATTATAATGTAACGCATTTAAGTCGTGGAAATAGTCCCTTACAGAAATATAATATGAGGTTTTGTATATATAGAGAGAACTTTAGTGCACCAGATTATTTTCTTTGAATTGAAGATCCTGAATCTAGACGTGTACAAATGAAGAAAAAAAATATGAGAGTGTCATCCACAGAATTAAACTTTATAATACGTGAAGTCAAATACGTAAAAACAAGATAAATTACGTTCTACAATAAATATATATACATATATATATATATATATATATATATATATATATAACATGATGATTTGAAAAAATACGTAATAAAATGTTGCATGTATGACCCTAATTAAGCACCAACTCCTAGTGATAAGACTTTAACTTATATTCATCTATGGTGAATTTCCTTTTGTACATATCATGTCAATCTAAAGATATTTATTATAAGTATTTTTCTACAAAAAAAAAAATGGGCATTGTACTCTCCAATATAAGATAAATTCTTTACTATAACAAGTAAAAATGACCTTATAATTTCAAATCTTTTTACACAATTAGTAGTATAATTAGTTAAATTCGTGTGATAAATAATAGAAGACTAAATCTTTAAAACTGTTTTTACTTTAGATATTCTATTGCATTTGTTTCTCCAGCTAATTCAAATTCACGTTAAATCGAATAATATACAAATAAATAAATAAATACTCCAAACACATCAAGACATTCTTTATTATGGAAGTTCGAGCCAAATTATATCACCCGCAAATGAGATATAATTGAGATGCCATTTAACTACTACTATTTTTCTTTCTTCTTTTAGAAAATCCCTACCTACCCCATTTTAGGTGGTAAGTGGAAACTTTGTATTATAAAAAAAATGGTAATTTTATTTGAATAACAATAAATTAAACTATAGGAGATCAGAAATGACAACTTTATTTGTATAATCCATGAGTTTGTCATTCAAACTACATCATCATCGAGTCAAAAAATACGCGTTTCATATGAATATGCGATATGTAATTACAAAACTCTTTCCACTTCGAATTCTCATCTGTTCAGATGAGAGATTCACTTAATATAAGTATCACGTGCATCTTCTTCTTCAAATGCTTATCGATTTGAAAGCCTATATATTGGTCCTTCTCTGTGCATAACTAACTGATCATCTTTATCGACCTGTCATTCGTTATGAGCGACACACCTAAACAATTGACATACTTTATTCTATACACATCTAAATATTATTGACTCTAAATTGAGTTCTTTGATAGTCTTTAACTTCCTTAAATAACCTTAAGTCAAGTTATAATTATATTATTGTAAGAAATAATTTAGGTATGCACAAAATAAACTTGGCCAAGTTTGGCGGAATAACCTAACACCTTTTCTTCCTCACATTCTAACAGCTCCAATTTCTTTTTTAAAATTATTTTTAATTTTTTTTTACTATTTTTAACAGCTCCAATTTCCTTATATTCCTCCTACATATATAAAAACCCTTCACCAACAACCTTTCTTTTTTCAGGGCTCTATGTTGAGATATGGTCCACTTATTTGTTCTTTTCTTATAAAATATCTATTATTTTTACTTGTCAAAAGGGAAAAAAAAAAAAAATCTTGAAACAATATTTATTTTTACGTGGAGCCAAAATATGATCATGATCGGAGTACTTTATATCATGGAAAAGATGACAAAAAAGATAAAGTTTTTAAATGGTTTATTGATTATTTGTGTCTCTCATGAAAGTTGGGCAACTATGAGCCACTAATGGGAACTACCACACATATATATAGTGTATGTACATAATTGCACTCTTTTTTTTATAATATTTAATAATAATACATGCACTCAACACTTAAAAATTTTCAATTATTTAATATCTATAAACTACTATATCTTATTCCCAATTTAAAAGAATTGAGAATGAAAAAATATGATGCTAAAATTATATTCTAAATGGAAAAGGTACGAAAATACCCTGAACTTTAATAATAGGTACAGATATATACTTCGTCATGTTTTATGTGTAAATATACGTTTGTCGTTAATGAAAAGGGTACATATATACCCTGAACTTTAATAAATGGTACAGATATACCCTCTGTCGATGAAAAGGCACATATATACCCCTGATCTTTGATAAATGGTACAAATATTTCCTCCGTCATATTTTAGGTACAAATATACCCTTACCGTTAATGAAAAGAAATATATATATATATATATATATATATATATATGCCTTTCTCACTAACGATAGGACACGTGTCACAATCTTGTTCATTTGCCCTTTTTCAATTTAATTTATCCCCATCCTACTCGAAAATAACTCTAATTTAACCCACAAACTGATCCAAATATATGACGGAGTGATATATCTATACCATTTATCAGAGTTTAGGAGTATCTTTGTACCTAAAGTATAACGAACGATATATTTGTACCATTTATCAAAGTTCGGGGGTATATATGTATCTTTTCATTAATGGAAAGGATATATTTGTACTTAAAGTATGACAGAGAATATATCTATACTATTTATCAAAGTTCAGGGGTATATTCGTATACCTTTTCCGTATTCTAAATAATGATAGAGATGGATCCAGCTGTTTGGTTACAGATTTTCGAGAACTCAATAGCTTTGCTCGTAGTAGAGTATGTATATTAAAAATTTCAATGAAATGTTATGAATATTTAATTGTGAATCAGGTATCATTGAAAATTGATTTGAGATTAATGCATAAACTCATAAACTTTAAATTCTGAATCAGCTTCTTATTAAAGATTAGTCTAAAAAGTCCCATTATATATATTCTTAGTGAGACATTTTTGCCAGTATAAAAACGAAATACTTGAAAGGTCCACTTCCAAATTTTGAAAACTTCCCTTTTTCTTGAAAAGTGATTGAAGGAAAATTCACAGCCAAATACACCACCTACCAACATGAATTTGTATGCAAATGTAAAATTGAGTGTACAAAAGTAAGGCCAACAAGAAGTCAATAAGAGTTCGTTTGGTACATCATATAAAGAAAATAATTTTACGATAAAATTTTGGATCAACTTTATTCATGTTCAGCTCATGGAATATCCGCACTTATATATATTAAACGACCTCTAAGGAAATAGATTTTGGACCAACTCAACCTCAAAGCTAATTCACCGAGAAAAGATTAGTACTCATGTCGATATCAAAGTCTATTTTTTATTTATCCAATCGATGTAGGAGTTAACACCCCGCCTCACGGCTAGGACTGAACATGAGGGCCAAAATCGGTAGATCATAAATTGGGATGGGCATTCTTTCATAACATATAAGCAAATATGGATCTTGCACTTAACTCAACCTCGAACGTTAACTCATGAGGGGAGGATTGCCCAAGTTCATATACGCATTTGCCTCAATAAGACGTAAAATTACCTCAAAGCATTTTCTAATCAAGGTTGATGCAATTAATTAGAGAAAATAACATATTCTATGCAATTAAATTAATTACATAATAACAGACAAATGATGACACAAGTAAACTTTTTCCAAAAGTGGCTAATTAGAACACTTTATTTGAATTGTCTAAGTGATAAATATTGAAGTATTATTCTCACAAGGTCAAGGAACTAAAACTACGTATAAATTAAGCTATTAATTATTTATAATTTTGATTAGGATGTTATTTTTTATATTAGCTTAGACATTTTTTACAAAGTGGCACTCAATGAGATTCATAAGAACTGGTCTTTTATTTTTTTTATTTTTATCCTTTAATTTAAAAACAACCATTTCATATTTTACAAGTGAAAATCCTTGCAAGTTAATCCTAAAGTTTCAAATGTGAAATTTGAAGCTCTACTAGTTTACCACGATAGTTATTTTTCAATAATAAAAATTAGAAAATAATTAAGAATTTTATTCAAAATTTACTAGCACGACTAATTTAAATTCACATAGTATAAGGCCATTAAAAGATATTAAAAACTTCCGCACCAACAAGTTTTCTATTTCTACGTCTCGATTTTAATACCATTAATGAAAAGTTACAAGTATCGAAACAAATTACTATCCAACAACCCTACTTAAAGGACTCTTAAATCTGAAAACTACACCTTTCATAATAATTTTCTCTTTTAAAATAAATTAAAAAATAAAAATACGTAGTTTGTTAAACCTCATGTGGAGAAACTTGTACAATATACAATATATCTCTGTCAAGGATTGTGACCTAGTGTAAATTTATTGTCCTAAAAATCAGATCACAAAAAGTTCACTTACAAAAATTAAATACAAAAAGGACCTTTATCAAATATAAAAAAATATAAAAAAGAGCTCCTTTGGCCCCATTTTTCTATATTTTAAACAATATTTATAGGTTATATATCATATTTATACTAGATACAGCAAGTTGAATTCTTCTTTTTCTTAAAAAAAAATAATTCTGAAATCTACCTAAATAACCAAATATTAAAATCATACCTACTTATTCTCTCACTACTTCAAATTAATTACGTAATATTTCACTTTTTAATAATTCCCCCATATACATGCAGTAGCCCCTGGATACATGCGACTTAGCCGTAACCCCCATGATACATAGATCTACTGCGACTGGACCATATATCCGTATCACTAAACCATGTATCCGGCTTCTTTTATCGTGGTATAATTAGGTAATATTAAAAAAAAATAAAAATAAAAAAAAATCATGGTTGAAAAGGTAATTAGCTCCGATACTAGTGGACTTTGTGTTATTTACCCATTAAGCCCAAAAGCAGAAAGGAAGCCTGCAAATGAGGCCCATATTTAGAGATAGTCGATTCGAGAACCTCTATTTAAAGAATAGCCTAAATTTATAAATATTTATTATAAGTGAAATCGTTTTACACTAATTTCAGACCCGCGGGTCTAAAGTGTCAAATTTCAAACATACGGGTCTAAAGTTGATCTTATCAAAGCTAATGGTTCATTAGTAACCATTAACCAAACACAAATATGGTTTAATTATCATGAAGAACCCAAAGGGAAGGGGAAAATAAAGAATAAGATCTCATAGAAGAAACAAACTATAATATAGAGATTAATTAATTAAAATGAAAACAAAAACAAACAAAATCTACTATTAATTATTCACTAATCATGATACCATTAATTAAGGGCATAAAATATAATAATCTTGAGGATAGTTAAATTTTCTATAATTAGGACCAAGCTTATTATGACATGGAGATGGATCAGAAGGTGGTACTGGTCCTCTTGGAAGTTGATTTAATAACAATTTCTCATAATCCAATTTCTCCTTCATAACTCTAATGCTTTCAACAACTCTAATTGAATTCATAGTTGTAATTAGTAGAAGAAATAATACCAAATCCTTCATACGAAGTATATTAATTCGTCGATTGCACATCGACATTTTCTTCTCTAGCATGCTATCAAAGAGTCGATGATGAACACGATTCTGAACGAGTGTCTTTCTGTTGAGGTTGCTTCTGACAGGCTTCTGAATGATTCGATTTTAAAAAAAAAAAAAAAAAAAACTTGTGGGGGAGAAAAAGAAGAAGAAAGAATTTGCTAACAAATGAGTTGATTGGGAATGTGAAATAATGTAAATATATAGTACTACTACAATTTTTTCATGACTAAAAAATACTAATAATTAAAACAAGTTAGAGGACAATACTTTTATTATTATTTTTATTATTGGAAGACTTTGAATTTTATTTTTTACAAGTCATATAAGTTGAATGATGAAGTGTTGGCAGACATTTTAGAATTGGGGAGGAAAATGGATATGTCATTTTCTTTAAAGTATAATATATAATATTTACAATATATTATGCATTCACATACACCAACAAATGTTGTGTTTGATATATATAGTTATGTTTTTTTCCTCATTTTTATTATTTTTCTTTAGGAATGTGTGTCTTGATTTAATGTCTAATAAAATATTAAATAAAATAAATGTGATTTACTAGCCTCATAATCTTGAATGCCATGCATGGTTGACTGGATATCAAACCATTTAAATTGATTAGTTGGATTATACAATTATATTCTTGTTTTATTGATACAATATTTTAATTTCATATTTTATTTTGCATAAAATAATCAACAAATTCTAGCATAAAATAGTGATGTAGGTTTTATTTAATACTACCAATGAAATGCAGCATTAGTTATATATGATCGACATGACAATTATTTTTTATGTGGCCAACCAAACACGACATTATTATCTAATGCGAAAATTTACCAAGTCATGGCATATAAAACTTAAGTCTTCGTCTTTTTACAAAGATCATCAAAATGTTATGATAGGATAGACTGGTATATATATGTAAAATATATATTCTTTCATTCGTTCGAACTTTGGAATGAAGTGGTCTTTCATAGTAACCATAATTTATAAATCTCCGATCCAAGTGGAATTTCATAAAACAAAATTAATCGAGTCTCAAAGGGAATATATTCCGATCACCAAATAAAAGAAATTTTTTTACTACACTTCCTCATCCACGACTAATGACTAACCTTTCTCTAGAAGTATACATCAATTAATCAAAAGACAATGAGGATTTAAAAGCAGAAATAAGTGGTAACTTTTGCCACCCTCAACCATAAAATAATAATAGTTAATTGACTAAAACAACTATATATGTTTAGAGTCAACAGTTGTATAATTAATACTGTGTCTAATTAATTGACATAAAATCTGAACATCCCAATTTTCAAAACTTTCTAGCTAACATATTCAACAGTAGATTTGACAAACAAGTACAAATTCTTACTTTTGATATGATTATAACTACATTTATTGTGTCAACACCATCTGTAATTAAACAAGAAAGTGGTATTAGTTGATATGATTATAACTACATTTATTATGTCAACACCATCTGTCATAAAACAAGAAAGTGGTATTAGTTGATATGATTATGTATATCAAGTGGAATTTGTTGGCTTTCTATTTTTACAAACCCAAATTTTGTAACATATGGAAATGTAACTATTTACTTTTTGATGCATTCGCACTTTTGGCATGGTTGGCTTGTGGTGATATAAGACGTATCTCATGCGATTCAAAAACTTAAATATATGAAGAAAAAAACATTTCAACGGTATGATTTTACCGTATAATTATCCGTGTCTTCTAGTTATGTATCTAATTAACTATCCACAAGGTAATAATACGTGCAATGATTACTTCACCATGCACACCATCAATATTTCAATGAGGATCAACAATTATTAATTTTTATCGTATTACTTTACTTATTAATAACTCGATTTTTTTATCTTCATTGTTGCAGCATGCATAGAGCAACTATGAAAAACCTAAGCTTATTTATTTATTTATTCCTCCATTTGATTTTTTTTTTTTTTGTTCTTCTACAAGAATTGAGAGAACTGAAAGGCATATGCTAATATTCATTAAAATCAGCAAAATGGAAAATAAAAAACATGACCTTTTGTGGTCACATATGAAACTTTATGGATCAAATATCACCAATTCACATAATGAGAGGACCATCATGTTAAAAAAAAAAATCAAGAATTCACCACACAGAAATCAATTAACTAGGCACCAAAAAAAAAATAAAAAATTGCTTCAGACACCTTAAAATTGCAATGTTTAGAGTTGTTCCCTTCACTACTACTGTACACCCTTATGCAATCATACCTCCAAGGTTCAATATACCTACTCAATTTACTTTTATTTTGGTTATATAATATTAATTTTGATTAATTTGTATTGTGATTGCTTCCATATTTGTATCTTTGTTTACACTGTTTAGTACGTGCAAGTTAAGCTGAGTGTATATCGGAAACAATTTCTTTACAATCCCACTTGTGGAATTATATTGGGATGTTGTTGTACTTCTTACATACTGATAAAGATTGTTTTTTTAATGAGTTTTGACTGAATTCTGTGTGGAAAAACCATTCAATTCCACCCAGGAAAAAAACATTCTTGAAAAAATCTTTTCTTTTGTTTTTGTTATATACTGATATCTATTTGGATTAATTTGTATTGAAATTTCTCTCATATTTGTATACCTTTTTTTTTTCATACTGTTTGGCAGGTACCAGCTAAGCTGAGGGTCTATTTGAAACAGCCTCTCTACCTTGTGATGAGAGGTAGAGGTAAGGTCTGGCACATTCTACCTTTCCCGGGATCTACTTGTGGGATTATACTATGATGTTGTTGTACTTGTATACTGATAAAGATTGTTTTTATGAGTTTTGATCAAATTTTGTGTGAAAAAAACGTTCAATTCAACCCAGAAAAGGAGAAAAACGGTTCTTGAAAATCATGTTTTTGGTTAAATACTGATGAAGCTGCAATATGAGCTGGAGGTCATGGCTTCAAGCCGTGGAAACACCCTCTTGCAGAAATGTGGGGTAAAGGTTGCGTACAATAGACCCTTGTGGTTCGGCCCTTCCCCAGACACGCACATAGCGGGAGCTTTAGTACTCCGGGCTGCCCCTTTTTACTGATAAATATTGTTCTTTTATGAGTTTTGATTGAATTTTTGTTGGAAAATTGCAGGTTGGTTTTGAAAATGTCTGCAACAGCCACCAAGAGTGCAGGAAAAACAGTGGAGTCATTAGTAGTGAAGCCACCAGCACACCCCACATATGATTTAAAGGTTGTTATTCAGCTTGCCCTGTCTGAAGATGCTGGGGATTTAGGTATGATTTTACCTACCCCCCCCCCCCCACCCCCACCCCCCACCCCTTTATTTGTTGTTAAATGGGTTGTGGTTAGTTTTTATATTGAGGAAATGATAAGCTAGTTGTGAACTTTTTATTTAATTGAGAGGTACTGGTTATGGTTTTTTGTTTTTGTGAACTTCAAGCTTCAAATTTTTGTGTGGGCTCAATTATTTTACAGGTTATGTGTTATTAGTAAGCATTATCTTCAGTTTGGGGGTTTGGTGTGTGTGTTGGGGGTGGGGGTGGAGGGTTGGAGATTGGATCTACTCATCCGAATTCGTGGTAGGAAGTCCTACTTTGGGATAAAGGTGACTCCATTCTCTTGCTTGAACCGGAGGCCCTTGCTTAGGTTGGACTGATATCAGAGCAAGCTTAGAGTTTCATGATTGCCAACCCAGCTTGAGGGGGACGATGGAGAGCAACATAGCTTACGCTTAGAATGTAGAATCGTAACATTAACGTATTTGCAATTGATTAGTTTGATATAGTTTATAATGAGGACGTAGAATCCTAATACTATAGTACAATAGTAGTCATAGGGCTATAGATTATGTGCATGAGTTAGCTAAGAAGAGCAGGCATAAAGAGTTGTATTTTTACACAATATTGTTCATAATCTTCTTCACTTATCACTCCACCCAAAATGTTGGTGGTAAAAGTTGCTTCTTTTAAGTGCAAGAGCTGAGGATATTGTCACGTACTCTATCAGTCTGAGCGTGTTGAGAAAGTTTAGTTAAATTTGTTGGAAATATCGCAATTTCTTCAGCACCTAACTATCCTTGTGACATTGAGTACTAAATTTTAAATGATCTACTTATTCAATGTGTTCTTATGCGAAATGCAGGAGACGTGTCTTGTAAGGCGACAATTCCTGTTGACTTGGAATCTGAAGCTTATTTTCTAGCAAAGGAAGATGGGATTGTAGCAGGAATTGCACTTGCTGAGATGATATTCGCAGAAGTTGATCCTTCACTAAAGGTATTGATTTTCAAATTAGATTTTTCTGTAACCGGTATTTCTACTATGTAGAAGTTCTTTCTTTTTTAAAAAAAAATAATTTCTTCATGTTCTCATTATCAGGTGGAATGGTATATAAAGGATGGTGATAAAGTTCATAAAGGCTTGAAATTTGGCAAAGTGCAAGGTAAAATGCGAAAAATGATTAATTGCTATTGAATTTTCGACATGTAAATAAATTTCCCATGACTTTTGTAGGAAAGGCTCACAGCATTGTTATAGCTGAGAGGGTTGTTCTCAATTTTATGCAAAGAATGAGTGGAATAGCTACACTAAGTAAGGTGTGTTTGTCCTCATGTAAGTAGCTCCTCATTAACAAGGATCGGAAACATATTTCCATTTGAATGGAAATGGTTATTTTTATTGATGAGTTGGTATCAGTATTCCAAGTTAAGTGTAAGTCTGAGACTGATCAATTGTTCTATGTCCGAACTTACCCGAGTTCCGGTGGAGAACATGTTTGATCCATATTTTGTCACTCCTCTATGATAATATAGGCTATCCATATTTTGTCACTCCTCTATGATAATATAGGCTATCATCGTAGCGAAGCAACTTGCTAAATTCATTGTTTTCCTTTTTCTATGAGAATCAACCTTGGCCTGTGGTAATGTTTTTCCATCTCACCAAAAAGTCAAGATTTCAAGCCTTGGCATGTGTTCATAATAAGGATTGTGAGCATCCACTCTTCTGTGGCCTTAGTTGGTGGCTGAGCTACATATTAGAAACGACTTTACAATCAGTCTATGAGAAAGAGTCCTCTGTGTATTACATAACAAACATTAGGTGCTAATACACACGCAAACACATAACTACACACATACCATTTTCTAAAATCCCATAGACGAAAATGAAATAACTAAGTATGTTTATTTAAATTATAAAGTGCAATGATTTCTACCGAATAAGATATGTAGAAGTGTTTACTGCAGACATGGAATAATATGTGAAATCTAAACAGAATTATGGTTGGAATTTGGAGAAGGAGCTGTGAGCTTTGATTGCTTTTGGTACAATAACTTGCTTTTACCTTTCAATGGATACCTTTGGTTCTCTAAATCAGGCAATATAATATAAAATATCTGTCCAAAAAAAACAATTCCATGTGCTGCTTTTTCAGGATATGAACACTTCTGCATACGTCATGTTTTAAAAGAATTTGAAATATTTCAGTGATCCAAAACTGTAGCTTGGTCTGTTTAATGGAACGACAAACCTAGATGCTTCGTATTTGATAATGTGAGGTTCAATTAAAGCATGCTATTCCAAGATGTCATGAAGTTTAATTTCTTTCTTCTGTAGTAATCATAAGTTGAGATGGACTTTTTTATATTTGCAGGCAATGGCAGATGCTGCACATCCTGCTTACATCTTGGAAACTAGGAAAACTGCTCCGGGATTGCGTTTGGTGGATAAATGGGCGGTAAAGATCTATTCACCAAAAATCATCCACTTGTCAGAGGCTATGACGTGTAGTTTATCTTGGCTGACTTTCTACCTGGCTTAACCTAAAGGTATTGATTGGCGGGGGGAAGAATCATAGAATGGGCTTATTCGATATGGTAATGATAAAAGACAATCACATATCTGCTGCTGGCGGTGTCAACAAAGCTCTAAAATCAGTGGATGAGTATTTGGAGCAAAATAAACTTCAAATGGGGGTTGAGGTTGGCGTTACACACCTTTGAATTAAATTCTTTGATATGTTTGTAGATCTGAATTCTAATATTTACTCGGACCTATTCCGCCAGAATATACTCTTTGCTTCTGCCAGCGGTTTTGCTATACTCTTTTTGTCGGTTATGATCAAATAAACATCTTGCTAGAGCCATTTCGGTCATAAAATAGTTATAATTTTGAAGATAGAATAAAATGAGTGATGCTACCTCTGATATCCTTTCACTGAAGAACTGAATTCTTATCTGTTGAAAA
The DNA here is from genome assembly GCF_002878395.1 of Capsicum annuum. Lineage (NCBI taxonomy): Eukaryota > Viridiplantae > Streptophyta > Magnoliopsida > Solanales > Solanaceae > Capsicum > Capsicum annuum. The sequence goes on from NC_061121.1 coordinate 598,267, forward strand.
TCAAATGTTAGTCCAAGAAGGAGATGTGTGACCTTAAAACTCTCAAGACCTTTTTGTCGCATATGTATATCTAGAATGTATCATGATTTAATATAACTGAAACAGAGAGGAAATTGAGATCATCGTGACCAAGTGAAAGCAGTTAGGGAACAAATTGTCTTATTTTATGAGCTCCTCTCTCCCTTGCCTTTACACCTAAAGACCAAATACGCAAGTAGGTTGTAATGTTATGACACCCAAAATCACATTATAGTATTTGGAGGTAGAGTCACGGTCCTTTAAAATATGTTCAGCGTGGTAATTATTGGCAGATTCTAAACCAATTTCCCTATCCAACAGGTTGAAACCAGGACGCTTGCAGAAGTACATGAGGTTTTAGAATATGCATCTCAAACAAAGACTTCACTGACTAGGATAATGCTGGACAATATGGTTATTCCATTATCTAACGGGGATGTTGAGGTATCCATGCTTAAGGAGGCTGTAGATTTGATCGATGGGAGGTTTGAGACAGAGGTAACTCCTAATTCTATTTTCAGATTTAACTGCTTCACACAAGTGTCAGCATATAGAAGATTAGTGTGATGCAATACCTCGACTTTTCCCAGTTGTAAGTATTCATTATTGGTCACTGGACTCGCCGCACATACCAGCAGTTTTATCTCTATGGTTATTGAGATTGTGAAACGTAATGACATGTAAATTTTCTAAAGCAAGATACGAAGTATTTTTTCTGATTTTCTCTTTAGCTCTATCGTATTTTCGTGGCCGTAGACATAATGCAAGAAATGAAACAATTAGGCATCTGAGATATTCCTCCAAGTAGCTTAAATATCATCTGGTTAAATCTATCTAGACCCACACTTTGCTTCAGCAGTGCGATCCAACAAGTGCACTCATTTCGACTGAATTCTTAAAGTCAAAAAGAATGGAAAAGAAACCTTCAAATAAAAGTCTGGGACTTCTTTACCTAATGGACAATTGAAAGGAAGCAAGGAACATATCATGTCTTGTTATCTGCTTTATACAAAGACATTTAAGCCTGACATATCCTGGTTCACTGGCAAAAACTTGAGGACCAAGGAGGTGCAAATCTCCCATGTCATTTTTCTAGGTTTATGTTATCAAGTTAAACATGTAAGAACCATAGAAGTAGCTTGAAATCTCAATTTAATGATAAAAACTCCATTCTCAACTCACAAGAAAGCACTGTTTGGTTTTCCCGATTATTATTTCTGTCAACTATATCTTCTGATGACATGATGTTTTGGTTATAATGGTGGTAGGCTTCAGGAAATGTTACCCTTGAAACGGTGCACTCAATTGGACAAACTGGCGTTACCTACGTTTCTAGGTATGCATTTCACTCTTTCTATTTCAGAAGATATTCAAAAAAGGAGTAGACGATATAAAAACGGAAGAGACTTCTCGGTTTATGTTATTTGTACAACCGGAAAGTCTTTCTTCTGCTGTGTTACTCATATAATAAGACGGTCTGTGTACTTGTGTACATCAGACAAACATATCTCAGTAGATAATCCATGTTATGTATAAGTTCTCTTGATAGGCAAAATTGATCACTGGAACATTTACATGGATCAAGAATACCTTAGTGAATTTGGTTGTGGACCTCTAGGTCATTTTATATGATTAGAAAAATTCATTTGTAAGCACATGATTCACCATGAGGTACCATAATTTCCTCGGATTGAATTCTAAAATCTATCGGAATGTTAGGTTGCTGTATATCTCTTTTAAGGAGTGGTTTTGATATTAGTACTTAAACGGGAAACATGGTGAGTGAGGATTCATATAGACTACCTCAACTCGTTCGGGAGTGAGGAATAGTTGTTTGCTGTTTGGATTTCATATTGGAGAAGGTCTAATATTTGTTTCGTTCAGTAATGATATTTTGATAGAAGTATCTGTCTTTTGATTTAGTTGCATATGTATTCAGCACACGAATGTTTGTTGTGATACTTATATCATACATTTTTGAATGTTTGCAGCGGTGCCCTAACGCATTCTGTGAAAGCACTTGACATTTCCCTGAAAATCGATACAGAGCTAGCCCTTGAAGTTGGACGACGTACAAAACGAGCATGACCAACATTTATACTTTGTTGTAGTCTCAATAGAGTAGAAGCAGCAGTTTAGCACAAAGTGACCACCTTTTGACCAGCCAAAGGGATGAAAGTTTCTGGAATATTTTGTTTGGCTTTATTCCAATGCAACTGCTTGAATTGAATTTGATACAATGAAATAAACTTGATTTTAAAAGCTTGGTGTATGTAAAGTTGTGCTTTTCCATGTGCCGAGGGTCTATCGGAAACCTCTCTGCTAAGGGGTAAGGTCTACATACACTCTACTATTCCAACCTCACTTGTTGGATTACCCTAGATATGGTGTTGTCGTATGTAAAGTTGTGTTACTTGGTTCTTTTATGGCTCTTTTCCAACCTCTGAAATATTGTTTGTCAAGAAAAAGGAGCTGGGGATGATAACACTTTATTGGTTGTTAGTACAACAACAACAAACCCAGTGTATTCCCACATAGTGGGGTCTGGGGAGGGTAAAATGTACGCAGTCCATTCCACTACCTCCGAAGAAGTAGAGAGGCTGTTTCCGATAGACCCCCGGCTCAAGACAAAGAATATAGTAAATAAAGTCGTAATAAAGCATGAAACAAGATGAAATAAGAACCCACAAAATAATACTCTACACTAACGGACCAAAGGCACCCACCATCCCTATACCCTCCTACTAGCAGCTCTAACCTATGGATACATCTTAAGACTACTAGCTCGGCTACCCCAAAACTCTCCTAACTACTGGCTACGACTCGCCCACATGCACTAGCCTTCTAACCTAATTCGCATCCTCCATACCTTCCTATCCAGGGTCATGTTCTTCAATAAGCTGTAACTGCTTCATGTCATGTCTAATCACCTCTCTCCAATATTTCTTTTCTTCGGCCTACCCCTACCTTGCCTGAAACCATCCAAAGCTAGCCTCTCAGACCTACGAACGGGGACATTTGTGCCCCTCCTCATCACATGCCCGAACCATTTCAGCCTTACTTACCGCATCTTGTCCTCCACTGAAGCCACTCCCACCTTAGTAAATTCTTATTTTGGTCCTTGTGTTATGTGACTAAGCACCTTCGAATTTTCTATCCTTTCATGTAGAAAGTATGTTCAAGAACTAAATTACCCTCAGATACAATAGTAAACAAGTTTTGCATTCAGCTCTCTTTGGTCCTTTCATTTGCTTTCCTCTCACTAACAGGTTGATCCTGGTTGCAGTAGCAATTCAAACTGGAAACCTCCATGTCAAAACAAGAATGCCTAAACTTTAAATTAAAACAGTAAAATAATATTAATGGCAAGAAAAGGGGCAAAAATGATCTGAAGAATTACAACACTTGCTGCTTCAATTTGTATAAGCAATACCCTCAAGGAAAGGGCAAGAAAGAACAGTTGACATAACTAATCACGCTGCTGTTTTCTTTCTAACGAAACGTTCTAGAGATTTTGGAAGGTGAGTTTCCTCGGTCAGTTTCCTCTTATTCGTGTGTTGCTCCATGAAAGGTTTCTTAGCTTTTTCAACAGCTTCTTGCTTCTTCTTTGCAATCTTACTTGGCTTGCTTCTACCTTTTGTTTTCTTCTTCATCGGAATATTTTTAGCTGCCTCGATAGCAGCTTCCATTTGCGCTTCTATATCCTCTTTTGTTGGCTTTTCCTTCTTCCTTTCTGGTCTCACTGAACCAATCTTTGTCGGATCCAACATGATAGATTCTGGAGGGAGCTTTTCAAGAAGAGAGCGGACTTCCTTCTCTCTTCTTTGTTTAGATGTTTCAAACGGATTTGCCACCCACGAATCAAAGTTGGGTTCTCCGGATCCTGGAATTAAGATAGAAGACCAACCCATCGAGTGTCCTATGCCTAGAACATCTTCGTATGGTCTGAATGTCACCTTCTTTACTTGGTAACCTTTCGCAACAGAATGGGTCATATAACGGCTATAATTCTGAGATCCAGAGAGATCACCAAAAACTTGTACAAAAGATCCGGTTGCAGTAGCAAGTAAACCTTTTTGACTAAAATCCAACGCCTTGCTGTGACCTGGTAATGTTTGTAGAACCTCAAACTTTCTCAAATCCCAAATCTTTATTTTCCTCTCCATACCAGCAGTTGCCATTAGATGTCCATTAGGATGGAATGTGAGAGCCGTGATGGGTCCGGGATGACAGAGCATCTTCACTAGGGGAGCAGCACTTGTAGGCTTCCACATACTAACCGTGCCACCAGAATGGCCAACAGCAACCACACCATTGAAGGGATTCACTTCCATGACATCAGTACGGCCCAAGCCAGTTCGAATATTAGCTACCATCTGTCCAGTGGTAACATCCTGATAACGCAGCTGGCCAAATTTGTTTATAGAAGCCAAAAGGAAGTGATTCCTTAAAAACTGGAGCTTTAGCACAGCACCATGTTCCTGGAATTTTAGAAAGATCATGCGTGAGTTCTATCTGTACTTGCTATTTGGCTAAAAACCTACAGGGAAATGCAAATGATAAGCATGTATTTGATTCGACAATAGCATCCTGAAATAACAATCGACCACATGGAATCCATAAAATTTTCTTTTCTGGGCATTCAACTGATGAGTGGAGCTTAAAGGTAACAACAAAACATGTAATGATCTAACTATCAAGACAACACAACGCACGCGGCATTGACAGGTCAAACTAACCTTCAGGCAGTGGAGCTCCGTGCCATCTCTATTGTATATATACGGGTACCTGTGACATGACACATATTTAGGTTTACCAAACAAAATCTGCCATATTTGTGATAGACAATAATATAAGAAGAATTCTATGGGAATGAGAGAGTGTTGGAACATGGAATATAATTAAAAGGACATGCACAAAGTTGCTGAAGAAATTATTGAGCATCGCATAGGATCCCGCAGTAAAATTCAAGTGGACGCTAAGAAAGAAGGAAATGCTAGAACAAGTTCATTCGAAAGTCATCCTTCTCATATCAAGATCCAAGAAGAGTGATTGAACTCTGAAACATACCCAAAGGAATAGAGTGCCTTTGCAACCCATCTTATAACAATTACAATCAAGAAACATGGATATAAAATGAGTCTTACTTCTTTTGAGCAGCTGCAAAAAACAGCTCATTATGCAAGAATACTACATCACGCACTGTTTCCCTGACCTGGAATAGAAACGGAAGCTATAAGTAAACCTGAGCCGCAGAAACTGGTGAGGAACCACATAATGCAAATGCAATAAAAGACTTAATTTCAACGATGTTGTGTTATCGGATACAGTGGTGCTGACACTTCGCCATTTGATAAGCTAAGTTCGATATGTGACGATGAAATTGATGATACTAAATTGTCTTAACTGCAACCTAAGATTATGCGGGTTAGACAGCCTTGAAACCTCTCAAAGTAAGATCCTTGATCCCTTTATGAAGTATAAAAATAAAATCTATATGCTTGCTTTATATAATATTTATCGAGAATAAATCAAACAGCAATAAGTACCTGTAGTTCTTTAATGGCTTTCATGTTTTGCATATCTACAATAGCAATGTGACCCTTGCGTCCAGCTGCAGCCATGTAGCGACCACTAGGAGTGAATTCAAGAGTGTAAGGACCAAAATCTGCAAAATACAAGTCAACAACTGATGTGAAACAGTGGAACTACATTTAACCATAATCTATGGAAGCATAAAAGAGAAAATAACAGATAGGAGATGTAGAAAGGACTTTAATTGAAAGCTATTGAAAGATGAAAAGTTTTAAAACCTCCCATAGTATGAATCTCATCCCCACACGGTTCCCATTGCCAAAGATTGTTAAGGACTGTTTATTAACAACCTAAACATAAGTCCGTGCATATTTCACCCACAAACAAAGCAAGGTTGATGAAAAAAAAAAGCATCATACTCCACCATCTAAGGAAGTTTGTATTAAGAGGAAAAATGCCTCACTTCATCATCAAAATTAATAAGATGGATAATGCAGTCTCATCATCGATATTCGTACTGGATAAATATAAAGCACAAGGGAAAATGAGGGGAAGATCCGAAGCTAGGCAAAGAACTGAAAATAAATATACAGAAGAATATCCACCAACTCTCTTATTTGAGAAAGCTGGGTATGAAATGAAGCATATAGCATGACTACTTCAGACTAAACATTTCATAACTACAAATTTCTTTGATAAAGCAACAGTACTAAGGTTTTCATCTTCAGCAGCTTACATAGTTCCATTAATGAGAGTTTTAATAAGGTTCAAAGAATTGTCTGAGCAAAATCTCAGATGTAACATATGAATAATGATCAAAAGCATTTAATTGCATGGGATTACGCATATGTTTCACTATTCTGCTTGCAAGTTTGAGTGGATAAACATGCAGGACATGACCAAATTCCATGATCATCCAAATGAAAATGAAATAAAGACCAGCAACTATGTATCTTTTTCAGTAGTTATATATAAGTATAATCTTACAAAAAGCGTAACCTGGTAAGACAATATCAAATTGTTTCCTAGAGCTCAAAATGTCAACTTCACTGGCAATTGTGTCCTGCTTTATTCTCCATGTCTTCTCAATACCATCAGCCTCTAGATAACCACCCTCAGTTGGCATAAGCCACTGACAAAAGCATAAGAGTTTGATTCAAACATATCTCAATGATAAGCATAAAATTGAATGCAGAACAAAATCTAGACACCTTCTCAGCCTTTGCAGCAGCTGTTGCAGATTTTCCATACAATTCTTCTTTCACAGCAAGCTGACCCTGTAATTTTTTATCTTTCAATTCCTGCAAATTATTAGAAGTAGCTCTTTAGCTTATGATCATCAAGGAAAAGAAAACCTAACCAGAATCAAAGCTTAAGTTAAAAGGAAATTTAGAAATCTAAACAAACTTCAGTACCTTCAAATTCGCTCCTTCGCCTCTAAGGTATTTCTTCTTTTTCATATCCATCTCTTCAGAAATGACCTGCCAATCAAGATATCAAAAAGAATCACGAGGCGGTTGAGTAAGAGTAGGAAAGCAATTGGCCATGTGCTAAAGGTTTTAATTCACATTGATGCTTCGCACTTCTACAAAAGAAATATTGGATCTATTGATCTAATAATCAATTGTAATCCTTTTGATCCAACAACTATTTCGTTTCAAAACACCGCGTTAAGGAAAAAAAAACATTCCCCTTCTTTTGGGACAGAACAACACCTACCCCGTCTTATGTTTTCACTGGGAAATAACCAGACGTAACTGGATAAGACCAACAACATACTCAATGTAATCCCTCAAGTGGGCTCTAGAGAGGGTGGTGTGTACGCAGCCTTACCCCTACCTCCACAAGCTTCACCTTGTGAATTTTCCAATAACCCGCGGCTCAAGTAACGCATGATAAAATAACCGGAGAAGACCATAAGAGCAAATTTTCCCACTTTGACTAACTGAACAAAGGTCACATGCTATCCACTTGTTAGGGTGGTGTCCAGAGCTAACTTGTATGGATAGATCATTAAGTTTCAGCATGTCATAGCATAAGAGTCTAACACTAAGGTCCAATAGTATTGCACAACAAATTTCTTCTCCTCAAAATAAGCATAAGAGAGAAAAACAGCACAACTCTACTAGGTGTTGATAATGATCATGACCACCATATATAACCCGTAGTCTAACCTAACTCAACCAAATCTAAAGAGCAAATGATATAGTGGCCAAACATGAAAGCCACTAAGTAATAGAAAATCTAAAGCTGGTATCTTTCTTCTGGACACTGAAATCGATTCTACCTAGTTCTAGATATTCAAATTTTCAAATAATAGTTTGATATTACCTAAAAACTGGTTATTTTACACACAAATCAGGCACGTATTCTGATGGGGGAACTCCCACCACTTATAACATTCAAATTAGATAAAGAGATTTTTTTTTTTGAAAAAAAAAGAACTACTGTGACAGCTTGTTTGGATAGTTGTTACTTGTTACCTATTGTATCGTATTGTATTGTTCCTTTAAATACAGTATTTGTTTTTACTGTTACTTAAATTTATTGTATCGTGACGTTAAATCCATAGTTAGGTAATGACGAAAAGTCCCATTTTGTGCAACGACCAATTTTGCGCGACCGCATCTTTACCTTACTTTTTTCTCATTTTGTCTACTATTTTATCTTTTTTCTTACCTTTTATAGTATTTCTACCCTGTATCCTACTCTCTTGTAGGTTTATTCTTCAAATTGTTGATGCCCGACATTATATAAGAAGAAGAAACTATACAATCTTGTATAATTCACTATATAATCTATCCAAATGTTGTATACTTCACTATATAATCCATCTAAACGTTGAATACTTCATTATACAATCTATCCAAACGTTGTATACTTCACTATACAATCTACCCTAACGTTGTATACTTCACTATACAATCCATCCAAACGTTGTATACTTCACTATACAATCTATCCAAACATTGTATACTTCACTATACAATCATCCAAACGTTGTATACTTCACTATACAATCTATCCAAACGTTGTATACTTTGTATACTTTACTATACAATCTATCCAAACATTGTATACTACGATACAATACAACACAATACGATACATTATGAAACAATATGTAACGACAATCCAAACAGTGTGTGAAGAAATAACCTAGGATCGGTACACTACAAGCAAAAATACAAATTAAACACCAAACCCCTTTAAACAACAATTGTATTACCTAATTATCATCCACATTTATTCAATAAAAACATCTCATTTATTCAATACAACTACCAATATCCAACAAAAAAAAGATTCATAATTTCTAAATCGTAAGTAACCAAGATCAAATTTTTACCAATACATATTCAAGAAAATCAACTTTTGAGCTGCCCTTTACTCCATTTTGTCTAAAAATTATAAAATTAATACAAAAAAATACCTCATCTGTATCAGTAATATTTTTGCTTGGAATTATTTTCTCCACTTTCACTACCATATTGAAAATTTCCTCTAATCTTTGTGAATAAAAAATACACCCAAAAGGGAAAGTACACTGGGAAGTTTATGGTGGATCTCCGCCGTGGAAGGAGTCGCCGGAAATTGACGACGGCCACGGCAAAGGGTTTAGGGTTTTAGGTTTTTGGAGGGAAATGGGTGTAAATGTATATACTAGTACTAGTAGTACTAGTTAATAAATTAGGTAAAATAGTTATAAGCCAAACAGGGCCTTAATTTTCTTTATATAACACTTTTCTCCTTTAATCTTTTTTTTTTTCTTTTTTTTTTTTTTTTAGTTTGAGTTTTGTCCGACTGAAAGTCTAGTGAAAACAGTCAGTACATTCGATTATCCACAAATTTCACTTTATAAAATTATACTAAGTAGATTGTTGTTGTTGTAAGTTTTATTGAACTTTAACGTAGAGTTTTTGTTTATGATTAATGCTTTTGATATCATTGTTGTTGTAGATTTTTGTAACTATGCTCGAAGCTAATGAGCTCGAGCAAATAAAACATATTATATAACCTCATTATATATACTAATTTATAGTATATGTTATGAATCAACTTCAATTCATTTTCATACGATTAATTATTGGGTCGAGAAGAAGCAATAGAATTCAAAAAAACCTTCACAAATCTTGATTTAAAACCCAAGCTCAAATAATAAATGATTAAAATAACTACAACAAACAAATCCAAGTTTAATTCCTGTGATAAACTATGATTGAAATAACTATTCAATAAATTCTACTAATGTTTAACAACTTCATAGTTCATAGTAGGATTAACAACTTCAAGTTGTAACAACACTTTTATATAATTATTAAACTATGAAAATATATTGCAAGTTGTAGCAATTTTTAAAAAATTAATTTTTAATAAAAAATTCATTTAATACATAATTAATAACCTGGTTATCTCCTATTTTTTAGTATGTAATATATATATCTTTTAAATTAATATGTTGATAATTATGGTAGGAGTAAAATCTGGTCAATGATTATCTTCATTTATTCAAAATTTTATCTTTCCCTAAAAAGTTTTACATTTCTCAACTCTCTTTATTGAAACAATATATTTTTTCTATTATTACGCGTTTCTCTTAAATTCAAACTTTTTTTCTTTAATCATCTTACTAACCATTCACTTATTTTGGCTATTGTCTTTGTATCGATTTTTATTTCTCCGTTTTGTCTTGACCAATTTTTTCTCTTAGGCTTGAATTTCGTTTTTAGGGGTCACTTTTATTCAATCCATTATATATTCTTCAAATATTATTTTTTAAAATTTTATTTAATAAATATATATCAATTTGAATATCCCCTGTATATTGTGTTTATCTTTCCAACTTACCTTAATTACCATATTTTTAGTTATTAGGGGGTAAAATTTGATAAATTAACTGTATTCTTTCCTTTGTTATTGGGTAAAATTTATTGTGTTTATCTTTTCATCTTAGCTTGAATATAGTATTTGTAGTTAGTGAAAATTATCCTATATGTACCTTAATTATCTTATTTATTCTCTCCTCTTTTTGCTCTATCTCTTATATTCTACAAGAATATACATTCAAGTAAATATCAGTTAGATTTTATGGATGAAGTGATTTTTATTTGTAGTTTTTTTTTGTTCGAATTTGTATCGAAAGAATCATGAAACGAGTGTACAAATATATGTAAACATAAATTATATGTGATTTTAAGTTTTATGAGTTATTAGATATTACAAATAAGTTACTTTTTTACTTATTCCTGAAATTGGTGTATCAATGTTTGGGCAATGTATTGTTATGTTAAAAGATTATTTGCAATATGTAGTTTTCTCAATACAGATTCAATATTTGAAAAGAAAATATTTTACCCAATACGTAAAATATCATATTACATATTGAATTCATACACTTTTACAATTTTATATCAATTTATATACTTTCTTCATGCAATACAAAATAATTAATCATATCATATGGAATACAGTTTGTATACATTTTTCATGTACTCTTTTTATATGATTCGAAACAACTAATCACATCATGTGGGACATCAATTTATATACCTTTTTCATGCTCCTATATTCATTTCATATAATACAAAAAAAACTAATCACACCATATGAGACATCATTTTATATACCTTTTTATATGCTATTGTCATGCAATATGAAACAACTAATCAAATCATACGAGACAACAATTTATATACTTTTTTCAAACAATACTAAGTTATATACCTCTTTCATACAATACAATATAATCAATGTGTATATAGTAAAACAAACACAACTAATCACATCATGTTTAATGTCTAAATTGATAGATCTTCTATATTAGAATGATTATTACTTGGACACCAAAACAATTATTTGAATATAGATCTTCTATCTCCCGAATCTCTTTAGTTGAATGTAAGATGCTTTCATCAACAATGACTTCGACATCACACTATTACATCCATAGCCATATCCCTTAATGTCGTGCCAATGAAAATTTAATGAAGAAATCTACAATATTCATCTTTTGGTCCAGATATATCTTTACTCTTATATTATTGTGTATGGTCATTAGCGGGCATCAATCACTTATTATGTACCTATTCTCAGATTGAATTGCAGTAGTGTCTCTCTTCAGTTAAGTTGCTACTAAATTTATCAATTCGTTAATCTTTGTATTTGAATCATACATAATTTCTTCAACACCAAAATCTATAGATCTACCTATCAAAAATTATATAAAACCGTCGACTTATAGTATTTCAGAATATACCAAATTATGAAATTCTTAATTCCCATTACTTAAAAAATCGAGAACTAATGTTTATTATATATTTTAATATTAATTTTAATAGGTACTTGAACCACCAGACAAAAAGTAACGTTTTTACATTTTCATCAAAATAACTAAGTTTTCTAAAAAATAATTTTGCATTTTCGTCAACCACCAGAATAGTTGTCTGAACTTTTATCAAGTTTTCATAAAAAAAATACATAACATTAAATTTTCCTTTAAAAGAGGAAAAAAATATGCTATATCCCATCTTCCTCCATGTTGTATCATGATTGAATGTAAATTATTACCCTCCTTGCTAACCCACAATCGATATGTTGCTTATAATTTTTTTTCCTTTACATAACCATAATTTCAGTTAAAATACTTTTGTCAGCATTTTAATTTAATTTACCGCCTTAAAATCATCCTTAATTGAGAGATTTGGTATTTCAATTAGTGTGTGTTGTTGATTTGTTGCAAAATTAAGAAGACTAGTTTAGTCGCATGTGTAATTTTTTATTATTTAAAATTAGACGATTTTATCTATTACAAAAGTTTTTAATGAAGTGCAAAAAGTTCAAAACATATATTTTATTGTAAGCACATATATATTTTTCCACCAGAAGTTTCACGCGGTTAATGAATTTAATATATTATAGATGTAGATGTAGATTTATAAACTTTTTAAATATTCTTAAAATCAAATTTAGTTGATTTAGAATTCTTAAATATTAGTTGTCATTAATTTTAATGATTTCTAAAAAGAAATTTTTTTGTCATAAATATTTTCTTAAACTAATGAAAAAAATATTAGTTGTCATTAATTCTGATGTCTTCTAATAAGGAAAGATTTTACTATAAATATATTTATAGTAAGGTTAGGCGGGATAAGGGAACTTCTAGGTTGCGAGTTGGGTCTTGGAACATCAGTACTTTGCAGGGTAAGTCTATAGAGCTGGTGAAGATTCTTACAAATAGGAGGGTTAGTGTAGCGTGTGTCTAGGAAACTAAATGGGTAGGCACTAAAGCGAGAGATGTGGATGGATATAAGTTATGGTGCTCGGGTAGCGTGAGACATAGAAATGGGGTAGGTATCTTAGTAGATGAAGATCTTAGGGAGCAGGTGGTAGAGGTAAAGAGAGTTAATGATAGACTGATGTCTATTAAGTTGGTCATGGGAAGGTCTACGGTGAATGTTAGTAGTGCCTACACCCCGCAAGTAGGTTTGGACGAGGAGGAGAAGAAGGAATTCTAGGAGGTTTTAGATGAGGTGGTGAGGAGCATCATGAGCACTGAGAAGCTTTTTGCGAGAGGGGATTTCAATGGGCATATTGGGTCTCTGTCAAGAGGGTACGATGATGTGCATGACGATTTCAATTTTGATGAGCGGAATGAAGAAGAAACTTCTCTGTTGGATTTTTCTAGGGCTTTTGGGTTGTGGATAACGAATTTGAGCTTTCCGAAAAAGGAGGATCACCTTATTACGTTTCGTAGTTCAGTGGCCAAGACTCAAATAGACTTTTTGCTTCTTAGAAAAGGGGATAGAGCGCTATGTAAAGACTGTAAAGTCATACCTAGCGAGAATCTCTCAACTCAACATGGGTTGTTGGTGATGGACTTGGTTATGAATAAGGGTAAAAATAAGAAAAGTGGGGAGGCACTACCCAGGATTAAATGGGGTAACTTGACTTTGGCTAGTGCTTTGGAGATGGAAGAGAAGTTGAAGAGTAGGGGACGTGGGAGAGTAGAGGGGGTGTGGATAATATGTGGGAGACGACTTCCAGTTGTATTAGGAAAACCGCTAAAGAGGTGTTGGGTGTCTCGAAAGGTTGATCTGGCAAACATCGAGGAGACTGGTGGTGGAACGAAGAGGTCAAGAGAAAGGTGGAGTCTAAGAAGGTGGTTTATGCTAAGTTGACTGGGAGTAAGGATGATGAGGAAAGGCAGAAGAATAAGGAAGAGTATAAGGTAGCTAGAAGAAAGGCTAAGTTAGCGGTTACGACGGCTAAGACAACAGCTTTTGAGAGTTTGTATGCGACTTTAGAGGAGAAATGCGGAGATAAGAAGTTGTATAGGATGGCCAAGGCCAGGGAGCGGAGGGCTCGTGACCTTGACCAAGTGAGGTGCATCAAAGGAGAGGAGGTATAGTTTTGGTTGAGGATGCCCTCATTAGGGAGAGGTGGCAGTCCTATTTTCATAAATTTTTGAACGACGGGGGGAACAAATATTTTGTGTTGGAAGACTTGGAGATATCTGAGGAGGGTCGCGATTATAGTTATTGTAGGCGTATCAAGGTTGAGGAGGTCAGGGGGGCTATTCGTAGGATGCGGCGGGGTAGGGCGATGGGGCCAGACGAGATTCCAGTAAATTTTTGGAAGAGCACTAGCTGGGCAGGTCTGGAGAGGTTGACAAAGTTGTTTAACATTATTTTTAGCTAAGATACCTGAAGCGTGGATGTGGAGCACAATGATTCCAGTGTATGAGAACAAGGGAGACATTCAGAGTTGTAACAATTATAGAGATATTAAGTCGTTGAGTTATATTATGAAGGATTGGGAAAGAGTGGTAGAGTTGAGGATGAGGAGTATCGTGACGATCTTTGAGAATCAGTTCGGTTTCATGCCTGGTCGCTCGACCACTGAGGCCATTCACATTGTGAGGAGATTAGTGGAGCAGTTTCGAGCGAGGAAGAAGGACTTGCATATGGTGTTTATTCATCTAGAGAAGGCATATGACAGAGTTCCCAGGAAGATTCTGTGGAGGTGCTTAGAGGCTAGAGGGGTGCCCGTGGCATACACTAGGTCGATTTAGGATATGAATGATGGTGTGAAGACTCGTGTGAGGACGGTAGGTGGAGATTCGGAGCACTTTATAGTTTTGATAGGGTTACACCAGGGATCGACTCTTAACCCGTTTCTATTTGCTTTGGCGATGGATGTTTTGACGCGACATATTGAAGGAGAGGTGCCTTGGTGTATGTTATTTGCAGATGATGTGGTTCTGATCAACGAGACTCGGGGTGGAGTTAATGATAAGTTGGAAATTTGAAGACAGACGTTTGAATCTAAAGGTTTTCGGTTAAGTAAAACCAAGACGGAGTACTTGAAGTGTAAGTTCAGTGATATGTCGCAAGAAGATGGAGTGGTTGTGAAGCTAGAATCTCAGGCCATCCAGAAGAGGGAGAGTTTCAAGTATCTGGGTCTATAATTCAGGGTAATGGTGAGATTGACGAGGATGTCACGCATCGTATTGGGGCAAGGTGGTTGAAGTGGAGGATCACTTCGGGAGTCCAATGTGATAAGAAGGTGCCCCCGAAGCTTAAAGGTAAATTCTACAGAATGGTAGTCCGGACGGCTATGTTGTATGAAACGGGGTCTTAGCCAGTTAAGAACTTCCACATCCAAAAGGTGAAAGTGATGGAGATGCGAATATTGCGATGGATGTGTGGACATACCAGAAAAGATAGGGTGAGGAATGAGATTATTCGGGAGAAGATGAGAGTTGCCTCGGTGAAGGATAAGTTGTGAGAAGTGAGGCTACGTTGGTTCGGGCATGTGATGAGGAGAGGCCCTGATGCTCCAGTGCGGAGGTGTGAGACTCTGGCTAGGGATAGTTTTAGGCGGGCTAGAGGTAGACCGAAGAAATATTGGAGGGAGGTGATTAGGCATGATATGGAGCAATTACAGCTTACAGAGGACATGACTCTTGATAGGAAGGTGTGGAGGACGCGAATTAGGGTAGAGGGTTAGGGGGTGGGAGCGCGGAGGTAGTAATAGGGGAATGCTCCTTTGGGTCTGGAGTTTCTGGTTCGTAGTGTTGTGGCTGTAGTCTGGGGCTAGCGGTGTTGGCTTTTTTGCATTCTGTACTAGTTTATTATGCATTTATCTTTTGTGTTTGTTATACGGTTAGTTTGTTTTGTGTACCATACTAGTTTATATGCGCCTGCTTTTTATATTTGTTATACTGTTATTGGTCCTAAGCCGGGGGTCTGTCGGAAACAGCCTCTCTACTTCTCTTGAGGTAGTGGTATGGTCTGCGTGCACTCTATTCTCCCCAGACCCCACTAGGTGGGAATACACTGGGTATGTTGTTGTTGTATATTCAACTCTTAAATATTAGAAAAAAAATAGTGAAAAGATGATTTTGTCTAAAGTAAAGACTTTTAATGAAGGACAAAAAGTTCAAACGACATTTTTAAGGCCCTTCACACTTTTAATATATTATAGATTATAGATATAAATTACAGATTATTGTTGGAGAAGAAGAATATTTTTGGAGAAGAGTAAAGTCACCTTAAAGCCATTTGAGCGAAATCAAGGTGATTGAAATCATTTTAGTAACTAACAACCTTTTCTAATGTTTATTTTTTTTTACCAAGAATATAAAATCACGTTATTTTTCTCTATTATTTTTGGTTAATTCATTTTTTTGGTTATATTAATTTATTTATTTTTCTTAAAACTTGCTATAAGTTGTAATCTTGAATGTTTTGTCATGACTTGCAATATAGCATCTAAAAATGTATATTTTGATTTTTCTCCCATTAGAAAATTAGAGTTTTTCAAATAACATTTTGGACTTGACCACTATCAATACTGGCATGATTATCATGGCCCATAAATGAATAGGTTGGTCCATTTTTAGCCCATTAAACATTGACATTTTATTTAAAAGTTGATCAACTTTGTGCCATCACATGGGTTGATCTTGCAAAAATTGAGTTCTCTTGGGTTTTCCCTTCTCTATGGTTTTCCTATTATAACATGTTTATTATCATTTTTATTAGGCTATCGATTAACGCTCGTCATAAATGTTCAGTTGCATATGATTGTGAAGTCACGAGTTCAGTCGCACAGACAATCATGCATTTATAAAAATGTAAGATAAAATTGTATGTAATAAACAATACGGTCCAACACTTCCTTAAAAATAAGTGCATTGTGCGATATATAAAACTTAAAACTCTTATAAAGCTGATTACATATTCATTAAAAAAAAAAAAAGGAACTCCAACCTAAGGTTATTTCTTGTGAATTATCTACCAATTAGGCTGCTACAAATCTATCATTTTCTTTAGTACAAACTTTTTCTAATAGTCAAAAAATCTAAATAGCCACCCACCCATTAATATAAAAAAATCTATGCAACTGAAATACCTTTTTTTTGGCTGTTTTTTTCCAATAAATGTTCTTCTTTAATTTTTTTTTTCATGGGGCCAGCACATTGGTTTTTGTCTGAATGATTGAGAAATATACCAACTAATGAAAAAGATATAATATTTTCCCAAAATAGGAAAAAGAAGAATAGGAAAATGAAATAACATAGCTAAATTGGAGTCTATCTTTGAAAAGTCAAAATCATGAAACAAAATTGTAGACCACCACTTTACGTAATGTAAACGTCAAATTCTAACAACAACAAACATATTCGGTACTTTAATCTCGTAAGTGAAGTCTAGAGAGTTCGAGTAAGCCTAACCGGCTTAAACGTTGCCTTCCAAACTTCTAAAAACGTATGGTTTAAGTCCACAACTCTATTATGGCTATATTATTTGGATAGCAGACAAGTTGGTTATCAAATGTACACAGTACACAAACCTTACGTCTATATTTATGCGTAGAGAAATTATTTTCAAACAAAACTTCCTCGGATCAAAACATAAATAATAGGAAAAGCGCAACAATAACTTTTTTGTTAGAAAATCAAATAACTATATATTTGATTTTCTCTTCTATTTTTCCTTTTTTCTGCATTAAATGTTATACTAACCAAATGAATATAATACATATTACTGCACCATGAATAAGCAATAAATGTATGCATCTCCGTGTCCAGGGTCGAACCCTCGACCTCTGGTTAATGGTGGAGCGCTACTCCCGAATGGGGTCCTACCCGGCGTGAATCCGGATTAGTCGGACTCTAATGCGGGTACCGGACACAGGATGGGAAAAAAAAAATACTAAATATTATATTCATCACCTAATTAGTATAAACACCAATAGTAGCATTATACACAGAAAACTTTCTATAAGTGATATCCATAATTGAGTAGGTTTCGATTTAGGGGTAGTTTGGTAGAGTGTATTAAAAAGAATAATGTGTGCATTAGTTTGATGTATTATTAGTATCTTGTTTGATATATTTTTTAGCCTATATATAACTAATGCGAGACATTAGTTATACACTTTATTGTGTATTTGCGATGTATATCATTAATACCTTAAAATTCATGACATTAGTAATGCAGTGGATCTAATGCATGCATTAACATAATTAAAGACACAATAATTAGCCCTCAAAAATTTTTCACATCCTTTCCAACATATATATGGGGGTATTTTTGTAATTTTTTCTAGAAATTATGTAATTCATGTTATTTTTAATACATCAAACCAAACACTGCATAAGAAAAATACAAACATAACTAATGTAAGCATAGTTAATTACACAAACATTATTAATACAAACAGTGTTAATCCACCATATTTTGCATTATCTTTAGACACTCTGCAAAACGATAGGACATTTAAGAATACTTCAACAATATTACTCCAAAATGGTTTCAAAAAGTCGTTTATTTTACAAGCACATTCAATAAAGACATCAAGAATCACCAACATGGGTTGTGGTGCAGTGGATGGGGTCGGACTGCTCCACCCTTAACCACAAGTCAAGGGTTTGATTCTGGGTACGGAGAAAACTCTGTTACGGAGCGCTTCCCCCCGAATGGGACCCTACGTGGCGTGGATCCAGATTAGTCGGGCTCCGATGCGTATACCGAACACCGTATGAAAACAACAACAACAATAATATGCCCAGTGTATTCCCACCTAGGGGTCTGGGGAGGGTAGAGTGTACGCAGACCATCCCACTACCTCAAGAGAAGAAGCGGGGCTGTTTCCGATAGACCCCCAGCTTAGGACCAACAACAGTATAACGAATACAAAAAGTAAGTGAATAAAAACTAGTATGATACACAAAACAAACTAACAGTATAACAAACACAAAAGATAAGTGAATAATAAACTAGTACAGGATGCAAAAAAACCAACACCACTAACCCCAAAAACTACAGCCCCAACACTACGAACCAGAAACTCCAGACCCAAAGGAGCACTCCCCTATTACTACCGCCGCGCTCCCACCCCCTAACCCTCTACCCTAATCCACGTCCTCCACACCTTCCTATCAAGGGTCATGTCCTCTGTAAGCTGTAATTGCTCCATATCATGCCTAATCACATCCCTCCAATATTTCTTCGATCTACCTCTAGCCCGCCTAAAACCATCCATAGCCAGAGTCTCACACTTCCGCACTGGAGCATCATGGCCCCTCCTCATCGTATGCCCGAACCAACTTACCAAACACCGGATGGAAAACTAAAAAAAAAGACATCAAGAATCGACTAAAGGTAAAAATATAATACAAGAAAAAATAATTTTGTTCCTTTTTTAGTAAGAGGTTGATGTTCAAGCCTCGATAACATTTCTTATTTCAAATCTAAGATAAATCGTAAAGCTCAAACTCTCAACCTCTCAAACAAAAACAAGACGTTTCATTACAAATGGTAATACTTTTCTTTTACCTATTTTCAGAGGTGGAGCTAGAGGATATTTGGGGGCTCGGTCGAACCCAGTGTAGTTTTTACATAGACCCTATATTTATACTATAAAATTCAGAAATAATATATAAAATATATAGTTGAGAACCCACATACAAACATGGGACGCTGATACAGCGGAGAAGAGGTGAGCGTAAAATGTCTTCCACCCAAGAGAAGTGGGTTTGAACCCCATAAGCAACACCTAGTGTTTTTGCTTTTTACTCTGTCTTAAAATTCTGAACCCGCAGACCTAAAATTCTGATTTAACCTTTTATTATCTACATATTTAACGAAATAATATATTACCCACATTAAAATAAGACACATTTGCTTTAAATATATATCGACTATGTATAAAATATCAACCATTCTAGAAGTGAATCTCCTCTTTTTCTTTTCATTTCAAAACAAATTAAGGATAAGGTTTTTTACCCAATTAATTTCTTGGAGGAAATCATTAGATTAGAGGATAAAAATAATCCTTCCATAAAGTTCTAATGAGCACTCCAAAGAAATCCACTACAACCAATTGTTTTTAACTTTATATTTCTTAAAGCTAATAGTCAACAAGTCAAATGATGGCTACAATTTTTTGTCAAATTACTTTTGTCCTAGAATTTTTATTAAACTCTATTTTGATTTCATTACATATTACAAAATAAAATTAAAAAAAGGAATTACAAATGAATGATTCTTTATTGCTAAAATTTAAAATTTATCGCTAATTTTTTAACGATGAGTAAACAATCTATAATAAAAAATTCTATTAGCTACAAATTATTTAACAAGGAATGAACAATGAAGAAAAATCGAAGTCAATATGTTATGTTGTGAAACATATTTCTCTAGCAAAATAATTTTTTTTAATTGAGAAAAAAAATTGTTTTAATTGAAAAATAGTCTCTAAGTTCATTGTCTTCTCCCAAACGACCTAACCCTCACTACCTACCCTATCAGGTCCCTTAATGTTTTGCTATATTACATTCAAATGACTTTTGTAATAATATTCTTTTGCTAGTTTATTAAATATTAAAAAATAAATAGAAAAATATTTTTCAGGAAAAAACATTTTCCGCAAAAAAGATTTCTTCACACTAAAAGGATTGGCTCTAATAACTATAGGTGGTTGCTTTTTGGTGGGTCTAAAAAAGTCATTTGATTTGCAAATCTTAGATAAGAGTTATTGAAATGAAAAATATTACTTAATAAATACCCTAATATACCACATGGGAATATTTGACCAAACAAGATAACTAGCCCATACTTGATAAAATAAAATAAATTTATGTATGGGCAGAGAAAAAGGTTGAAAAGTAAAGAAAAAGAAATGAATGTTTGAAAAAAAAAATAGTAGTACTATGTTAAAGGCTAGTATTATTTACGTGGTAAGGTTCGAAATACGAGAATTAAAAAACTCGTACTTAAATTATTTACATTCATTCTGATATAATATTTTAAGTTTTTAAATAAATATTTTAAATGTGGCAAGAAAAATCTTTTTAACTCCCAACTAGTGATGTTACTACATAAATCAGAAAAGCAATGTCTCATGTTATTTTTTGTGATTTTTAGAAATAATTATCTCAAATTATATTAATTATTGTCTAAAGAAGTTCAAAACAAAATTAATTACTTTTTTCAATTTTATCCTAAGTAATAGTTGATTCTCATCAAAACTACAAACACAGATGATACATAAATAGCATATTTAATTAAGAAAGATTGTATTATAAGACATCAATAACGATAAAATAATCAAAGCTTTTATATAATTTGAAACGGAGAGAATATATTTTTATATTTCAATATATTAAATTAATATAATTAGGTAGAATGTAAATTTGTAGGGTTTGTGAAGGACGTGTGAGTGTGGGGTTTCAATTCACGAGGAAGTAGGAATTTGGTAAGGCTATTTGAGGACATTAAAAAGAATAAATGTACTTAGATAGGACCCATTTGTAACCCTAAATTGACAAAACATATACTTATAATAATTTGTTGAAAAGAAAAAAAAAAAAAGGGTTCCCCTCAAAGTTACACAAAATAACAATATCATCCACATGGTGATGAGTCATGAATGATCATGAAAGGTAGGGAAAATTTTATTTTTGCTCTAATCCAGGGTTCAAAGAATGTGGAGTTTCATGGGGTAGGGAAATCTACTCTTATCTCGGAGTAACTGATAAAATTATTGTCATGTGATCAGGAGATCACGGATTCAAACCTTGGAAATAGCCTCTGACAGAAATACAAGGTAAGACTGCGTACAATATATCCTTGTGGTGAGGCCATTTCCTGGACCGTGCGCATAGCGGGAGCTTTAATGCACCGAACCACCCTTTTATCTTCTTTATGTTTCGAGATCAATTTGCGCACATTTCGACTGATAACTTTTTTTATAGCGTGCGTGTCTAGAATGATAATTCGTGTGCACAGTATAATCTCGTTAATAGAGATATCAACAACTTGATGTTGTTTCCAATCAATTTGCAGATATCTCGACTATATATACTATTAGATACCTCTTTCTCTCATGAGTACTTGTTATCTCTTAGCCGAAGAAGTTGATAACTTCACATTGTTTCAAGCCAATTTGCATGCACGCACAGTTCGACTATTCAATCATGTATATGTTTTTTCTCTCACTGGTATAGATATTGGATAAAGATCTATCTACCAAAAGCTTATAAGAATGTGGAGTTTCGTGGGGTTTTTAGTTTCGAGATTAGTTTGCGCATATTTCGACTGATAACTTTTTTTTTTTCATAACGAGCATGTTGAGATCAATAACTTATGTACACTTTAATTTAATACTTAATAAGTAGAGTATAATCTCTTTAGTAGAGGTATTAATAACCTGATGTTGTTCCCAATCATATTGCAGACATCTCAAATTCTCAACTATACTATTAGATACTTCTTTCTCTCACGAGTACTTATTATCTCTTTGCTGAGAAGTTGATAAGTTAACCTTGTTTCAAGCCAATTTGCATGCACAGTTCGACTATTCAATCAAATATATATATTTTTCCTCTCACTAGCATAGATATTGAATACGATATATCTACCAAAAGCTTAGACATATAAGAGAAAATTACCTAATATTTTAATTTGCAGACATTAGGATTTGAATCCTAATTTCTAAGATTTACGTTCACTTTATTGACCAAATATTACTTTGCCAAGAATCTACTTAGTTGTAAAATGACATGAAATGTTGAAGAAGTGATGTGTAACCTTTTTTTTTGTATAAATAAGACTTTTTGTGGGGTGTGCACCTTACACCTAACCTCCTACTCCTAGAATCCTAAGCAATTTATTTGATTTTATACTTCCCAACAAAAAGTAGGAAACAAATTAAATTGACAACTTCTAAGATGTTTTGTGATGAAAACAAAGCCAAAGAGATAAAATTGAAAGAAGGAGATGGAATCCCAAAAGCTATGCATTTTTTTATTATTTGGTGTTCGATATTCATATTGGAGTTCGACTAATTCAAATTCACGTCGAGTAGGATCCATTTGAGGATAGCGCTCCCTGTTAAAGATTTTCTCATATCCAGAATTCTAACTCGAGACCCTTGGTTAAGGGAAGAGCAGCCCGATCCACTGCATCATATCCTTTGACAGTCTCACAAGTTATGTCACATAAGAAAATATTGTACTATAAAAATGAAGTGAATCTGAGTGAAGATAAAAATATTATACGATTTGTTTTTCATTTATTCAAGTCAAAATAGATAAAGTTACTCAATATTCATTCTGATAAAGTATATTAGATATGCGATAAACATTCAAATTGATTCGAACACTATGATTATATAAAAAGAATATTGTGATAATGAGGAATTTCTATGGATTATTAATCAAGAAAACTCCAAGAGGAAAAAGAGTAAAATAAAGAGCCAAGAAATATAAAAATTAGGAAAAATGACAGACACATATTTGACCATCAAAGGATATGGTGCAGTGGACGAGACTGCTCCTCCTTTAACCAAAGATCTCAAATTCGAGCTCTGGTCATGAAAAAATTCTTGATAGAGAACGCTACGTCGAATAAACCCTACCCTACATGAATCCGAATTAGTCAAATTCTATTGCGGGTATCAAACACCGAAAAGACTGACACATATTTGGACAAATAAAACATGAAAAGGAAATTTGTGAGAGAGCACACATAATATGACAGTTGACACACAAATGTCATCTCACCAAACCGAAAGCCTAAGTTAAAAGCTAATCCTAAAAAGATTTTCTTATGTTCCACACTACCCCACCACTACCTTTCCCCCTCCCCCCCCCCCTTCGAAATTTTAATTTATTAAATACGAAAATGACTTTTTTTAAGTTTAACGGAAAAAAATTGAAATTAAAATATTTTAAAGTTGGGTGGTAAAAATGGTGGCAAGAGGAATAAAAACGGTAAACTATAACATGAAGTCATGATAAACGGTAATACTATACTTAATTCACGCTAGGTATATTTAACATGTATGTTGAGTTGAATAACTTACGAATCATATGAATTTGTCATAAGTTAAGTGGAGTGGTATAAATGGCGGCAAGAGCAATCAAAACAGTAAACTTTGACATGCAAGTCATGATAAATGGTAATACTACTTAACTCACGCTAGCTATATTTAACATGTATGATACGTTGAATTATTCATGAATCATATCAATTTGTCATAAGTTAAAGTTGAGTGGTAAAAATGGTGGCAAGAGCAATCAAAACGGTAAACTATGACATACAAGTCATGATAAACGGTATTACTTAATTTCCGCTAGCTATATTTAAATGTATGTTACATTGAATTACTAACGAATCATATCAATTTATCATAGGTTGTATGTTGATTATAGTAAATCAACACATGCATATTTTAGCATACGCAAAATTAAGGACAGATAATAAGTAGTAATTAATCCTCATGATGCCTATATTTTATGTGATAAATAATCATATATTTGTTCTTTAATGACAGTTAATAAGCATAAGAAGACTGTTATGGATATTAGAAAATAGTCAAAACCACAAAATAAAGATATTTATATCAACCCCATCAGTTTTTTTTTTTTGGAAAAAAAAAAAACATCTGTTTAATTTTCTTTGACTTTATTAGATATGTTAACCAATACCATGCATGTTAATTATCTATTCCACATCCATATGGTATAAACATAAAATAAGAAAAGTGCCCCAAATAAATCTCAAAAGGTGGATAAGTAGATTACTAATTTTTAAAAAACTAACCCTGCATGGATAATATACAATATATATAGGCGTAGTTATCAAATATTATGGTATAAGATAAGTGGACAAAAAAAGTAATTTTCTTCAAAAAAAAGTTGCATGGTTATTTTATTATTAAAATAAAAATGAGGATACCTAAACCTACAAATTTAAAAAATACATGTCCTTTTCTGAAACATGTTTTATAATATATAAGAATTATACGTAATGTATTTGTTGATGAGATGAACGACAAAATTTGGAGTTAGGTACAAGTTAATTTTTACTGTATAATTGAAAATTACGTAGACAAAAGAATTTTTTTATTTTTTTTTTGGAAAAAATATAATTAACTCAAAAGATAAGATGCCTCTTATTTTAATTACTCCAATATATAACCGTACTCCAACACTATATATTTTAAATAGGATCCTTTTGAAAAAAATGTCAACTTGGACATGAACTGTCATCCACATAAACATTAAAGAAAAATTATTAATAGATCACGAAAGATTGTAATGAAATAATAAATATTTTTTATTTAGAGATCTTGGATTCGAGTCTTGACTATAGAGTCATTTTTTATAAGCTAAGTTACTAGAGAGGTTACAGATTTGAGTCGTAAGTATGAAGCCATTTTTGATAGCTGCATTTACCTCCTAAGGTGTGTGACTTTTCGATGCAAGTCTGAATTAATTAATCGGCCGGGTTTTCGCCTTCAATAGTGAGCACTTTATAAGAATTTTTTTGATTTATTTTTAAAATAAATTATTAATCACCTGCGTCTCACGTTCCGCGAATAATCGGATCATTGAGGAGTATCAAGAAAGACATTTTGGCCTCCTAAAGTATAACTTTCCAACGCAAATTTAAATTAATTAAGGCTTTCATCTGTGATAACGAACCCAAAGCAAATAAAATATTAATATAATTTAAAATATTTATGAATATCTTTTAGTAGTAAATTAAATAAATCCCCTAGCTAGTATTTTACTAGCATTTAGATTTTAGACATTTCGTCAATATAATAACCAGTCCCAGCTTGTTTTATTAAACTTATTTTGTCCTATCAATTTGAACGTTGATCATTGTCTCTATTTATGTAGATGGATAAATTTTAATAAATTATATAGACGATAATATATATTTTTTAAAATCTACATATATGAAATCCCATGCTTATCACATTCCTTTCACATTTTCCCAATTCTTATGATTATTTTTCTTCAGACGATAATAGTATATATTGTTCATGAAATGGTGAGGAATCTGCTATAATTGAAAAATAATCATAAAAATTAAAGTCTTGTGTAATAGGATAATGAATGTAATTTTTAATATATTTAGCAATGTCAATTTTCACTTCATGTGTTATGTTTCAACTCAGATAATACAAAAAAATTCGTTTATCTTTTTATCTTCTTCATTTGAATGCGGCATAAATCTGCTTTAAATTTCATGAATTTTATATGAAATTTTAAGCTTATATAGTTCAACTATTATGATATTAATTTTTCTAAAGTTTGCAAATTGAAGGAATTTATTCATAGTTATGCTGACAAAACAATTTTGCCTACTTTAGATTATGACATATTTCGTTATGAATATCATCTAGATAGTTCAACACTTGTAAGTCAAGAACAAAAATAGCTACATATTAAGTCAAAAAATAAAAAAAAGATTAGAAATCATACATATATTATGATATGAATATACCATAACAATTCGTTATATATGGGTGATGAGATTTTATTGATACACGACTAATTTCAAAAGACTTGTTGGAGGGTCACACTAACGTATATCGAATAGGAGTTGAACCTACTAAGAACAAAGCAATAAAAATTATTAAGAAAAAAATCGATATCTATCACTTTCACACAATAGGTATGAGTTTGATACTCGATCGCTTTTTCTTCTTGACTTCTTTTTTCCTTCAAAAATATAAATAAAATTTTCTTTAAAATAAGAGTAGTTGTGGTACATTGAAAATTACTCCTACTACTCTTTGATGGAAAGAAAAAAATAGAATAGGAGAAAAAAAGATAAAGCATATAATAATAAATAAATAAATAAACAAAATACAAATCTTTCACTATCTTAATACTGTCTCTGACTGTGCAGCCAAAATAATTCATTCCATAAGCTGTTGCTGGCCAATAGTAGCTCAAGAACTTTAATACACTTTAAAGAGAAGATTCAAATGGAAAAATATAAACTATAATTCAAACACAGAAATAAAATAAATTAAATAATTAACAAACCAAACCCCTCCAATAGCATATTGTTAATATAATATATATCCAATGTTAACCAATGGCTATTGCTTCTTAACTACATACCAAACAAATCCATATCAATATTAGAAGTAAATTTAGAATTTTAAATTGGTGAACGAAAAATTTTCGCTCAACACTTTACGAAAAGTATTTTATGACAATTTGCTCATTATGTAATAATTCTTAAATTAAATTATATAGGAGATGCAAATTGTATTAGAGAAATTTCATTCGACGAGTCGCGTTTTTATTCTTCAAAGTTCTTTGACATGCTCTCATAATATTTCGTCATGACTTTTTTCTCGACCTGCTTCGACTCTTTTTCTTGAGTATACTTTATTTTTTTCGTACTTGTAAGATTATACTGTACATATTGCTACTGTTGAATAAATTATTTACACATAGTAAATGAATTTCTAGATACAAATATAGAGCTTTAGCTAAATCTACTTCTGTATAACTCGTAATTAGAACTCTAGATCAGTTCCAACAGAATAACAATTAATAAAATATGAAAATTAAAAGGTCTCATTCATGTTCATAAGATAAAGTGCACAGTGATGTTGAAAAGTAAAGTTGGAGAGAGAAAAAGGAAAAGAATAAAATGGATAAATACTTGAACAAATTGTTTTAAGTAATACTTATTATTTTGTCATAAGAAGAAGAAGAAGAAAAAGTTATATGTAAAATGCATCTTGAAATTCAAATTATATGTATTTTTTAATGTTATTAAATTGATAGAATTGAAAAAAATGAAAGCAGCAAAAGCAATGCCGGGAAAAATGGTAAGGAGAGAGAAATTAATGTTTTTGATGAAGGAACAGATGAATGTTATGTTCATGGAGATAAGAGCTACTACTATTTTTTCTTCTTCTTTTTCTACTTCATTAGTACTCTTCCTTTTTCTCCTTTTTATTCTTATTCTCTTTGTTCTTTAATTTCATCAGCTCACATAAATCTTTGTGTTTAAAAAAAAAGATTTAATTTTCATAACCTAAAGTTTTTATATTTGTGTTTCTTGATCTAAGTTGAAAAAGATTTAATTTTTCATTTACTTAGGTTTAGACTTGTGTTTCTTGATCTGGGATTGTGTTAATTTACTCTGAAGTTGAAAAAGATTCAATTTTTAATTACCTAAAGCCTTTTTACTTGTGTTTCTTGATCTGGGGTTCTATTGTTTTACATTGAAGTTCAGAAAGAATTCAATTTTCAATTACTTGAAAGTGTTTACAATTGTGTTCCTTGATCTGGGGTTCTCTTGTTTTACATTGAAGTTGAAAAAAGTTTCTTGCTTTTTTAGATGGGATTGTTTATTTATCTCTAGATATTGCTAATCTGGGGTTTTGATAGTTTTAGCTGTTTAATGAGTGTTTCTCAGTAGTTGTTTTGTTCTGAGCTCTGGATCTGATCTTGATTGTTATGAAAAATTTGATCTTGGGATCAAATCTTGATGATTCTGGGATTGGCTGAGTTGGGTTTTTAGGTTTTGAGTCAACAGATTGGTCAAAAAGTTTCAGCCTTTTTGTTGTCACAAGTTTCAAGCTTTTTTTGGTTGTAGATATATTCAAATTTGGTGTGAAGTAAATTGTTGTAATCTGTTGTCCCCTTCTGGATATTTAGTGATTTCTGAGGGGAAATCTTACTTGTCTTTTGTTTCTCTAGTTCTTTATGAGGAACCTTACTCATTGTTAAAGGAAAAAAAACACTAAATATAACTTTGAATCCACTAATTTTATTGTGGGTTATAGTTTTGATAGAGTTTCTTCTTTTTAACACCAAGAAATCCGATTACACAAACATTAGATTAGGATAAGAATTAAGAGTTGCAGACTTGTCTAATTGAGGCAAAAACTTGTTGAGTTGACTGCTGGTCTATGGGAGTACCAGATAGTTCTCTACTGGATTTGATAGAGAAAGTTAGGTCTTGGATATCGTGGGGTAAAAGTGATCGAACTTCATTGGCTGGTGGACGCGATATGGATGTTGAAAGTTGCAAAACCTGTTGTGAATGCAAGGTGAAGTTTACTGATTCTTGCCTCAAGTTCCAGTGCCCAAGTTGCAGTCGAGTATTCTGTAGGGATTGTGTTGTGCACATTTTTGGATCTGATGATGTTGTTGCATCTGGATCGGGAGAATCCGGAAGCATGGCCAGGGCTGTGGTCGATATCAAGACTTGCAAATTTTGTTCAGACCTAAGCAATTGTCATAAAAGCACAAGGAAGTTTTGCGACAAAGTTTATCCTTCTGAATCTCCCAGGGAAAGCCCAGAACCGCCGTCACCAAGTCTCAGTAGTGACATGTTTGATGGTGATTCTACCCATGATGCAAGTAAGAGTAGTTTTACAGCCTTTTCAAGTCATCCATCTCCGGTGTCTTTGCATCACTCGCCTAGCAGGTAACGAGCTGATATAATTTGAGAATTTCTTTCTTTGTAATTATTCCAGTGTGAAATCTTGTGTTTTCCATATATGTCAACATATTAAAGAGAACCATCTAATATGGCGGGATCATTATATTATCTAATTATTGATTTAGTTGTTTTAGTTTCCGGAGTTGGTGGGTATAAGAGCTTGGTTTCACTTTTTTTTTCTCAAAAAGAGATTTCGATCTATGCCAGGATTTGTCTAGTCTATTATCTTAATAGTAGCTGACGCAAAAATCTTCTGTATAAAGCTAGAGTCTCCTAATGTTTAACTTGTATTTTTTTGGTATTTTTTTGTTTCATGTTCTATTTTCTTCCTTTTAAGTCAAAAGATCATAGGTGGTGCGCAGACTTCACAATTGTGTCGTATCATTGAAGTTCCAACAAAACTATACAACTTTCTAAACACAATTTCTCTTTATCTCCTTTACGCCAAAAGTACAAGTGAAACATGAAGGAGCTCCTAATTCCCCACATGGGTTTCTTAGACTCATCCGGGAAAATCTTCTGTACTGTTTCTACCTCATCCAGAATGTAGCTATATTCCGATATCCCTCCTTCCCTTCCAATTTTTCTGTTGGTTAACTATCTAGCAGACCCCACTGGTTTTATCAGATTGCGAAGTTACATGAACTTGTGTTTTTAAAGCTGCTTTCAGAACTAAGAAATCTTACCTTTCTTTATAATTTTAGGAGTGATGAAGATGAAGGAGCGGGCTTCACAAATCAATCTTTTAGCCCATCAAGTGATTTTTGTCATGATACTTCTGATTTAGAATCAAGTAGTGTTAGTGCTAGACATAAATTTTACCATCTCAGATCATTTGGATCCAGTCCTTCACACAGCCCCTCTAGGATTCGTTTTACTTCCAATAGAGTTGGGCATTCTGTTCAGGACCAACACGAGACTCCAAGATCTCAGAACAATGGTCCCTTTGATCAAGAAACCTTGGTTGTTTTAGGAAGGCTTGAGAAAGGGAATGAGGATCCTGATGACTCTGACAATTTGTCTGTTTACCGAGACCAGTTAGAGAAGCAGCAAAAGCCATTGGATTTTGAAAACAATGGTCGTATGTGGTTTCCTCCTCCACCTGATGATGAAGATGACGAGACACAAAATAATTTCTTCACATATGACGATGATGATGATGAAATTGGAGAGACAGGTGCTACATTCTCTTCAAGTGGGAGCCTTTCCAGTATTTTCCCTGCAAAGGATAAACAACAGTCGAATCACAAGGAACCATTACAAGCTGTTGTACATGGTCATTTCAGGGCTCTCGTCTTGCAGCTATTGCAAGGAGAAGATATACATTCTGGGAAAGAAAGCGCCGCTGATGACTGGATTGACATAGTTACATCACTAGCATGGCAAGCTGCAAACTATGTGAAGCCCGATACTAGTAAAGGAGGCAGCATGGATCCAGTTGATTATGTCAAGGTTAAGTGCATAGCTTCAGGAACCCGAAGTGAAAGGTAAAAGTTATCTTCTTACCACGCGAACATTGAAAATTAACATTTTCTTTATCACGTGAAAATATGGGGGTTTAGGCTTGTTTAGTTAGAATCATGATTCAGTTTTGGTTCAATGCAGCACCCTCGTTAAAGGAGTAGTTTGTACTAAGAATATCAAACACAAGCGCATGACTTCACAGTACAAAAATGCTCGATTACTTATCTTAGGAGGAGCACTTGAGTACCAAAGAGCTGCCAATCAGTTGGCATCTTTTGACACCTTATTGCAACAGGTCTTTAGTTGATTTTTTAATCTGTTAGTGATGAGATAAGATCAAATAGAAACACATTTACAATGTAATGTTATCCTAACAGGAAAAGGAGCAGCTCAAGATGATTGTTTCAAGAATAGAGGCCCATCATCCTAATGTGCTACTTGTGGAGAAAAGTGTGTCTTCATATGCTCAGGAGCTTCTATTGGCAAAAGAGATCTCTTTGGTGTTAAATGTTAAGGCTCCACTGCTTGAGCGCGTATCCAGATGTACTGGTGCTCTAATAACCCCATCCATTGATAACATAGCCACAACAAGATTGGGACATTGTGAGCTCTTCCACTTAGAAAAGGTCTCTGAAGAGCATGAACATGCTAACCAGTTGAACAAGAAGCCATCAAAAACTTTGATGTTTTTTGATGGTTGTGCCAGGCGTTTAGGTTGCACGGTATTTTCCCCTACTCTTAGAATCCATCATTTGTTAATTGCAACTCTAATCTTTTGATGTTCTTTTTTTAGAAGAAATCTTTTGAACTCTTAAGTATGATTAATCATGCATAATGGTTGGTCTACTTGTCTTTTACTCCCTTCAATGTGCTACGTTCCCCTAAAGTACTACTTTTATGATGCTCTCCATTTAACTTTGACCACGTTGCTCTAGGTACAATGTATAATCAGTAGATTTTTCCTTTTTCCTTTACAGTATATTTGTTTTATGACATTTATGATAGTTTCTTTTGTATCATTTGTACTTTTGCCTTCTAGTCACTAATTTTGAAGTAGAAATTGAAGTGTTATCCTTACATCTGATTAAGAAATTTAAATTGGTTTATGGACTTCAATAAGAGGGTTTTCACTTTATATATTTGACTTAATCGCTGTTCTTTTTTCATTTTCTATGTCCAAATTATGTATTTATATATATAATTTCTTGCATTACATACACCAAAGCCACATACTTTAGTGGCGCTTTGAGCTTTGAACTTTAAGCCCATGAAACAATTGATGTTTAAGCATTTCACTTTTGATAACATCGCGAACATTGGTTAAAATGTAATGTGAAACTTCAATGGGGTTCCCTCATCACTCAACGTGTGCTTTTCATGTTTGTTCCTTTTTTTTGGTACCAATAAGGGCTGCTAATTTTCACTTGGGCTAACATTCATCATTGACGGGGAAATGCTCTTTTACCTTGATCAAGAGGTTGGAGTTAGAATTAGAGGGTTACTTATCCCTTCATTTCACAATCTACAGGTCTTGTTGAGGGGCTCATGTCGTGAAGAGCTCAAGAAGCTGAAGAAGGTCGTTCAGTATGCTGTATTTGCTGCATATCATCTATCTCTTGAGACATCGTTTCTTGCTGATGAGGGTGCTAGTCTACCTAAAGTGCCTGCAGCCACCTCAATTGCTATACCAGAGAGGACATTTGCTGATCATGCTATCTCAGTGATTTCTCAATCTTCCATGCCTGCAAGATCGCAGACAGTTGCTAATGACCCACATGTTCAAGTAGGATCCAACTTCAACGTGGAGGCAGTTTTACCAGAGTCATTGTTGGAGTATCACTACCCTCAATGTGGTGATCAATCTAACCTAGATGACTGTGGAGCAAGAGATGTTCTCACTATTGCAGATCGTGAAAATCTAGCACTGGTTTTGGCGCATGATCCAAGACCTGTTGGTTCTGTTGAAATTGAAGATCAAACTAATGAAGGATCGTTAGAAACCTCAGGTCAAGAAGAGAGTCAACCCACAGAAATAGGAGAGCTATCAAAGCTTGAAAGATCAGATGAAACCAAAGCCTCCAATGAAGTCTATTCAGCTGCTGACAATCGTCAAAGCATATTAGTGTCCTTCTCTAGTCGATGTGTTCTAAATGGAACAGTATGTGTACGTTCTCGGCTCCTTCGCATCAAGTTTTATGGCTCCTTCGATAAGCCACTTGGCCGGTATCTTCTGGATGATCTTTTTGGTCAGGTAGCAATCCTCCTTTATCCCTAACTTTAACAATACATGATATGCCAATATCAAAATAATTTCATGCTACTTTTGTATTGTACTTCGTGATGTCAGATGTCGTCCTGTCAATCGTGCAAGGAGCCAGCTGAGGCTCATGTCATCTGTTATACACACCAGCAGGCGAATCTTACCATAAACGTTAGACGTCTTCCGTTGGTGAATTCTCTTCCTGGTGAACGGGACAAAAAGATTTGGATGTGGCATCGATGCCTTAAGTGTGCACAAATAGGAGGAGTTCCACCAGCGACTCGCAGAGTAATAATGTCAGATGCTGCTTGGGGACTTTCATTTGGGAAGTTCTTGGAACTTAGTTTTTCAAATCATGCAACTGCTAATCGTGTTGCTAGCTGTGGTCATTCTCTGCAAAGAGACTGCCTCCGATACTATGGGTGCGTACTGCATGATATTCCTTAAGAATTGGGTTGGCATCTGCCAGAGTTCGAAATCACTGTGATATTCAGTCATTGCCACACCATCTTTATTTAGTGACTAGCAGACTTTGCTTTTGCAGGTGTGGAAGTATGGTTGCATTCTTCCGTTATTCTCCTATTGATATTCTGTCAGTTCGTCTGCCCCCATTAACTCTTGAATTTTGTGGCTACACAGAGCAGGAGTGGTTAAGGAAAGAAGCAGCTGAGGTGACAGAAATTCTAAGTTCTTTTGCTGCTATCTTGAAATGATCCATTTGAAGTATTTGCAGTGTCTTTGATTCTTTTTGGCGCTTACAGTAGCTCTATTTGATATATCTTTTATGCAGTTACTGTGTAAAGCCAAGGCTTTGTATGCGGAAATATCAAGTGCCTTCCGCAGGATTGAAGACAAAAGTTACTCTTTAGAACGTGAACCATCTGATACAACTCAATTGCATGACTGCATTTTGGAGTTAAAAGACCTGCTTATGAAGGAAAAGAACGATTACCAAGTAAGAAATAACGGGATGGCAATCTTTAATACTTGTACTCTTTCCTCTCATGACTTTTATCATGTAGGTTGGTTGCAGACTTTGCATGTATGACAAGTGCTGCATTTCTCCTTACTTCTTTGGTTTCTGTTTGCTTGTACAATAGGACTTCCTGCAGCTGGATGATGATGAAACATTTGACCCAAGACAGGGATCAATAGACATTCTTGAGCTGAATCGCTTGAGGCATTCCCTTGTGATTGCTTCACATGTTTGGGATCGTCGACTTTTGTCCATCAAGTCCTTCCTCCAAAAGAGTTCTGGTTCAGTGGGTTCAGAGGATTGTGGATCTTGTAATGAGCTGATAGACTGGAGAAGGGACATGTTTCTAAAGAATGAGACTCTTGAACATGTTTATGAAGAGTCTCTGCCTGAGTTCTCAGACTCAGAGGAATATCAAGAAAAAGCTTTGCAGTCCGAACAGGAGGGAACTGGCGTATCACCTTATGGTTCTGGTGAGCTAGAAAGCTCCATACTAACCGCATCTGAGAGTGAGAGAATGCAGGAAATGCAGATGGAAGTAGAGAATGCATTTACTAAAACATCCTTGGAACGAGCTCCTTCAGCTGCATCAGTCCTTTCTGATCAGATAGATTTTGCTTGGTCTGGCACTGATCGTTCTCCCAAAAAAGCTCAGTTGCTACAAGGAGATGGATCTGAAGCTGCTCCTCTCAGACAACCAAGTCATCTTGATTTGCCTTCTCTTAGAAGGATAAGGTTACCTGCAAGAGTTCACTCCTTCGATTCTGCTATGAGACTTCAAGACAGAATCAGGAAGGGGCTACCACCTTCTTCATTGCATCTATCATCAATTAGGTCTTTTCATGCTTCTGGAGACTACAAGAATATGATCAGAGATCCTGTCTCCAGTGTTCAGAGAACTTATTCACAGATGTCACCCAGTGAGGCTCACAAGTTTAATCTCCTAATGGGTTCCCCGCCTTTGTTTATTTCTTATGCATCTCTTATACCTGATGGATCTAGGTTGATGGTTCCACACAATGGTCACAGAGATGTTGTTCTAGCTGTTTATGACAATGAACCTACTAGCGTTATATCTTATGCACTTTGTTCGAAAGTGTATAATGACTGGGTCACTGATAAGTCGACCGTGTCTGAACGGAGTTGGATCACAAGTGACACCAACAAGGAATCTGGAGTGGCAGCTAGCCTTTCGGCATGGCAGTCTTTTGGCTCTCTAGACATGGATTATATCCATTATGGGAGCTATGGTTCTGAAGATGCTTCCAGTACAATTACTTCCCTCTTTACAGATTCAAAAAGTTCTCCTCACCTAAGGATCTCTTTCGATGACGAATCTTCGAGTAGTGGGGGAAAGGTGAAATTTTCAGTCACTTGTTACTTTGCAAAGCAGTTTGATGCTCTTAGAAGGAAGTGCTGTCCTGATGAATTGGATTTTGTACGTTCCTTAAGCCGTTGTAAAAGATGGAGTGCCCAGGGGGGAAAGAGCAATGTTTACTTTGCCAAGTCGTTGGATGAAAGATTCATAATTAAACAAGTTCAGAAAACTGAGTTGGATTCTTTTGAAGAATTTGCACCAGAGTACTTCAAATATTTAACACATTCTATTAACTCGCGGAGTCCAACTTGTCTTGCAAAAATTCTTGGGATATTCCAGGTTGAACTTCCTTCTATCGATTTCTCCTATCTTTGCTCCTATAACATCCCTATCTTGATGGTGAAACATGGCGTGCCTTTAATTTTCAAATTAGTTTTTAGTTGTTAAAGATGACTTACTGATATTCGTATACAATGTTTTAGGTTTCGGTCAAACACTTAAAAGGAGGCAGGGAAACAAAAATGGATTTAATTGTGATGGAGAATCTCTTTTTTGAAAGAAAGATTTCGAGGGTCTATGATCTCAAGGGTTCTCTACGATCCCGCTACAATGCAGATACAACTGGTGCAAACAAAGTGTTGCTGGATATGAATCTTTTAGAAACATTGCATACCAAACCCATATTTCTTGGAGGCAAAGCCAAAAGAAGCCTCGAGCGAGCTGTTTGGAATGATACATCCTTTTTGGCAGTAAGCTACTTTCGCTTCGTATCTTTCCCTAGATTGTGATAATGCTATCGGATAAGGGATCAAGTAGAAATTAGTGACTCTACTGAGTTCACCTTTAAACTGTCAAGTGGTAGAGAACTATGCGCTTAATTTTTAAACGCTTGGAATTATCAAATTTACGATGTTAAAGTTGATTACATAACTGTTTATGTCTGTTTACTGGTGCTGATCAAGTAACGAACAACTTGAGGGAGCAGCGCGCTGTGAATCTATTTTCCTCTTTCTTTAACGTCTATATGTCAATGTTAAGCAAATAGACTTTCTACTTTTTGACAGTCTGTTGACGTGATGGACTATTCATTGCTGGTCGGGGTGGATGAAGAACGAAAAGAACTAGTCTTGGGGATCATAGACTTCATGAGGCAATATACTTGGGACAAGCACTTAGAGACATGGGTGAAGGCATCCGGCATACTTGGAGGACCAAAGAACGCGTCACCAACTATCGTTTCTCCAAAACAATACAAGAAAAGATTCAGAAAAGCGATGACTACCTATTTTCTCACAGTACCAGATCAATGGTCATCTTGAACAATCTTGGATTTATTATCTATTCATTCTTATAGAGCCTTCTGTCAATAAGCATACCTTTCCTAATTGCACAAAATTTTGCAGATGAAGGAAAGGTTAGATATTTTCCAGTTGGTTCATATTTGTTTTGCCATCTGGGATTCAAAGGGTATGAGAAAAGTAGGGGCTGTTATCTTTATTAATTAAAATTCTGGCAAAGTGTACATTTGACCATCTGTACATTCATACAAAAAGCTTCATTTGAGTTGATGAAAATCAAATGTGTCTTATTGCAAAACCAGTTATTTATCTATCTTTTCTATTGCGACAACTCTTGTTCCCTACTATTTGGCGTTCTGGGGCTCTACTATCTACTGACATTAGCGTTCCGGGGCGCTACTATCATTGAGTGTGTAATCACCTTAAAATGATCTGATTGTGTAAACGTCATTTATACTGTCAGTGCATGTAACATAAACATCGTGAGGTATCAGGTTCGTAGCATAAACACTTAGGTGATATCATCCCATCCGTTCAAATCTTTGATGAACATAGGTACCTGTGCTGGTGGGAGATGGTCGAAGTACACACAAGCTAACCCAGAGTTGTACACTACTTTATTCCTACCACTTCTCTTCATGTATGGAGAAAAGAGCAAATGGAAACATAATATATTTAACTTTATGACTTTTATGATAAACATATTTTCATGCAGATTTTGTCTGCCATGTGAAAAAGATTAAGAACAACCTTCCAACATTGTTACATATATAATATAGTATATGATGTACATCACATTCTCTTGTCTGGTACATGTGATTCATCCAAATACATAGGCAAATGATCTTGAAATTTGCAAAATATTGCAGTTGCTTTGAGGATGTTTCAAATTAAAAATTATTCTAATATACAAAAAAAAAAGAAAAAAAAAAAGGAAAAATTACTTAAAACTACAACTTAAATTTATATTATTACATAAAATTTCAACAATCAAAAGTAATTACAAAATCCCTTTTTTGACACTTTCTTTCCTCAAACATCATATACATATCTCACCTACTGTTAGTGCTCCTCAAATAGTGCCTAAAATCAAGAAAATTACCTAATATATTAAGGAAATGTATATGTATGGAATTTGTCATTGTCGGGAGTGTTTATGTCACATCATATACATATTTATGTATGAAATTTGTTGTTACTTTATGTCATATACATAACATTATTATGTATATGAGTCCATATACTTAAATTTGTTATGTATATGTGGTAAAAACGTAACACCGTTATGTATATGACTATGTTAGACAAGCTGATGTGTGTTTATTTCAGCGTATATACATAATATTAGACATTAGTATTAAGTATTGTTTTATGTTTTCAAGTTTTGAAAAATTTTGTTTAAGTTTTATTGCATATTAAATTAATATATTGATTTGCAACGTACATTATTACAGAGGATGCAACTGCCAAAATCAACCCGAAATTTCTCAATCTCTTATTTTAATCGTTGAAATTGTTTTGATATTTCAGAATTTTAAGACTGAAAAGATGTTATTGAATTTAGGTGACTCATTAATCACAATTGCATAAATATAGAGTTAATTGCATTATTTACTTAATGTAGATATTTTATTTCCTTAATTGTAGTTAAATTAGTTAATTCAGATACATAATGTATAGAAATAACTAAAATCAAAGAGAAAAATTTTAATTGAAAAAAAGGGAGAGAATGTAATTATATTTCAAAATGATGGGATTTATGTTATTTATAAAAAAGAAAGAAAGAAAGAAAGAAAGAAAGTTGGATATTATCATTAGAATTTAAATTTCTTAAGGGAGTATAGTGTGTATCTTAATGAAATTCGAGTTTCTACTCAATCGCTTTCCCAATGCTATCTTCCTTACCAGAAAATCGAAATATAATACAAGGTATTCCTAACTTACATTATGACATGATCAACCTATTTTCATCCTGATTTTAACAAACTCGAGTAGGTTGAGCCATTGAGGCTCATTTTATTCTTCCAACTTGAGGATTTTTTTTTTTTTTTTTTTAATAATTATTCGTGTTTTTTAGCCTGTGGATTGATGGATGGGTGTGGACGTCCGAATGAATTTTGGGCGAAACTACTTGGGCACACAGTTGCTGGTTTGGAGGGGTGGACAGGAGTTTTTTTTAAAAGACAAATGAGCAAAAATAATAAAAATTGAGGATTTTTTCAATTTTTCGTTTGTGTCAGCTTATGGATTGATTGCTGGGGTGGGGGTCCGAAAGGGTTATGGGCGAAACTTCTTAGGCACGCCCTTTAAGACATATTAAATGTATCGTGTTGGTTAGGAGGGACGTGCAAAGTTTTTTCTAAAGATATATGAGATTGATACTAGAAATTGATGACTTTTTGTAATTTTTCGTGTGTGTTGACCTATGCTGTGAGCTTGCTAATGTGTT
This sequence comes from Capsicum annuum, assembly GCF_002878395.1. Lineage (NCBI taxonomy): Eukaryota > Viridiplantae > Streptophyta > Magnoliopsida > Solanales > Solanaceae > Capsicum > Capsicum annuum. The sequence goes on from NC_061121.1 coordinate 637,368, forward strand.
TTGGTTGACACTTCCTGAGCATGCCCCTGACGATCTACTTAATGGATTGTCTTGGAACTTTAAAATAGAATTTAAAATATTGGGTGGTCAAACGGGCGAAACAGCGCAAACGGGAAGTTTTCGAGCTCAAATCGATGTGCTATACCCCACGATTTTGGGGGTGTGTCCGGGGGTGCCATGGGCCGAAAATCGATCGGGGCATCTCAGGGAGGTTGGAGATCGTTCCAGTGTGGTTCCTTTATTTATTCGAGGCCATTTGTGTGGTCAAACAGGCGAAACGGCGCGAACGAGGAGTTTTCGAGCCAAATCGATGTGCTATACCCCACAATTTCGGGGGTGGGCACGGGGTCCGGGGGTGTCGTAGGCTGAAAATAGACCGCAGTGTGCCAGGGAGGTTGGGAATCGTCCCAGTGTGGTCCATTTATTTATTCGAGGCTATTTGGGTGGTTAAACAGGCGAAACGACGCGAACGGGGCATTTTTGGGCTAAATCGGTGTGCTATAACCCATGATTTCGGGGGTGGACTCGGGGTCCAAGGGTATCGTGGGCTGAAGATTAACCGGGGTATGCCAGGGAGGTTGGGGATCGTCCCAGTGTGGTTTGTTTGGTTATTCGAGGCCATTTGAGTGTTCAAACGGGCGAAACGGCGCGAATGGGGCATTTTTGGGCCAAATCAATGTGTTAGAGCCCATGGTTCCTTGGGTGGGCCTGGGGTCCGGGGGTGCCTTGGCTCAAAAATTGACCGGGGCGTATCAGAGAGGCTGGGAAGCGGCCTAGTATGGGTCGTTTGTGTAGGCGGGGCCATTTGGGTGGTCAATCGAGCGAAACAACACGAACGGAGCATTTTCGGGATAAATCGGTGTGCTATAGTCCATGGATCCGTGGGTGGGCCCGGGGTTCGGGGGTGCCGTAGGCCGAAAATTGACTGGGCGTGCTAGGGAAGCCAGAGAATGACCTAGTATGGGCCGTTTTGGTGGGTGGGGCCATTTGGGTGGTCAAACGGGTGAAACGGCGCGAACGGGGCATTTTCGGGCCAAATTGGTGTGCTATAGCCCACGATTCTATGTGTGGGCCCGGGGTCCAGGGGTATCGCGGGCCAAAAATTGATCGTGGCGTGCCAGGGAGGCTAGGGAGTAGCCTAGTATGGGCCGTTTGGGTGGGCAGGGTCATTTAGGTGGTCAAACGAGCAAAATGGCGTGAACGGATCATTTTTGAGCTAAATCGGTATGTTATAGCCCACGATTCTGTGGGTGGGCCCGGGGTCCAGGGGTGCCATAGGCCAAAAATCAACCAGGGCATGGTAAAAAGGCCGGAGAGCGGCCTAGTGTGGGCTGTTTGGGTGGGCAGAGCCATTTGGGTGGTTAAACGGGCGAAACGACACGAACAAGGCATTTTTGGGCCAAATCGATGTGCTATAGCCCACGGTTCCGTGGGTGGGCTCGGGGTATGAGGGTTTCGTGGGCCGAAAATCAATTGGGGCGTGTCAAGAAGGCTGAGAAGTGGCCTAGTTTGGACCGTTTGGGTGGACGGGACTATTTGGGTGGTCAAACGGGCGAAACGGCGTGAACAGGGCTTTTTTGGGCTAAATTGGTGTGCTATAACCCACGATTCTGTGGGTGGGCTCGGGGTTCGGGGGTTTCGTGGGCAAAAATTCAAACAACGTGCTAGGGATGCTGCGGAGCGGCCTAGTGTGGGCTGTTTGGGTGGGCGGGGCCATTTGGGTGGTTAAAACGGACGAAACGGCGCGAATAGGGCATTTCAGGCTAAATCGGTGTGCTATAGTCCATGGTTCCGTAGGTGTGTCTGGGATCCGGGGGTGTTGTGGGCAGAAAATGGATCGGGGCATGCTAGGGAGGCTGGAGAGCGGCCTAGTGTGGGTCGTTTGGGTGGGCAGGGTCATTTGGGTTGTCAAACGGGCGAAACGGTACGAACGGGACATTTTTGGGCTAAATCAGTGTGCTATATAGCCCACAGTTTCGTGGGTGGGCCCGGGGTTTGGGCGTGCTGTGGGATGAAAATCGACCGAGGCATGTCAGGTTGGGGAGCGACCTAGTGTGGGCCGTTTGGGTGGGCGGGGCCATTTGGGTGGTCAAACGGGCAAAACGACATGAACGGGGCGTTTTCGGACCAAATCAATTTGCTATAGCCCACGGTTTCGTGAGTGGCCCGGGGTCCGGGCGTGTTGTGGCCGAAAATCGATCGGCGTGTTCTAGGGAGGCTGGGGAGCGGCTATATTGCCAATGTATGTTTTGCATATAGCTTAAACATTAAGAGGTATCAGGTTCGTAGGCATAACCACTAGGTAATATCATTTCATATGTTCAAATCTTTGATGGACAAATATTCGAGCCACACACAAACTGACTCCAACACTAGGTTATTAAAAAAAAGGATTGTCTTTTTAAGAGAGCTAGCCATTTTCTTCCCATTTCCTTTTGGATTTATGGAAAAGTAAAGTAGGAGTCTTCTATATCATGTTCCACTTTTATTAACATCAACTCTTTCAAGAAAGAGTTGTACACTACTTTATTCCTGCCACTTCCCTTCATGTATGGAGAAAAGAGAAATTCTTTAAGAGAAAATGGACCCTTATGGAAACATAATATATTAACTTTATGACTTTTATGATAAACATATTTTCATGAAGATTTTGTCAGCCATGTGAAAAAGATTAAGAACAACCTTCCAACATTGTTACACACATTATTATATAGTGTACTTCACATTCTCTTGTCTTGTACATGTGATTCATCCAAATACATAGGCAAATGATCTTGATATTTGCAAAATATTGCAGTTGTTTTGAGGATGTTTCAAATTTAAAAAGTATTCTAATATATATTACAAAATAAAAAAGTTGGATATTATCATTAGATTTTGAATTTCTTAATGGATATTATTGACGTATCCATTGAGTTTGAGCTATATGTCAAAAATTTACCAAAGCACCTGCATTTGACACTCTAAAATTGCTAAGTATTATTTTGGCTATATAGAAGAAAAATTCATGCAAATTTTACGTAGTCTAATCAAATTATGATAAGTTACTAAATTCATTTTGGCTTGACTTTGAATATATATTTAATTATATCTGTTTATTGATCCAACTCATTTTAATCTTTCAACTTGAATCTATCAACCCATTTGACACACTAATTAGATGCATCTCAAATAATTCAATTTCCATAATCATGCATGATTGACTTAATCATTGTTTAATATACTAAAGAACGTTTCAAAATAATTGAAAAAAAGGTAAAATGGTCATTTACATTTGTACTTGTCGAAATTGTGCGATTTAAACCTTTTTTTCTAGAAGAATTTCGACACGTGGAATGCACTCATTTTATGCTGAATCTCCGTTAATAACAATGGCAAAATACGAGGTGATTTGCTAACGTTAATAAACGAACCAAAAGTTTAACAGAGGAATTGAGCAAATTCTAATAATACACACCCAAATTTGAATATAAATGTACTTTGAAATAGCACAAGTTGAAATTTGATACAAATGTAATATAATATATCATAAGCAGGTTCTCACATAATTCACCTCTATTTTTCAGCTTCTTAATTTTTACTATAAAGAAATGACTAATACCCAATTAAAAAAAAAAAACAAAAAAAAGAACAGTCGATGCACAAAGCATCCCGCATTAGCAGAGTTTGGAAAAGAGCCGCACAAACCCTAATACAATCATCAGTGATTGTTCCAGGCTTCCAACAGCTAGAATCCGTGACCTATATAGTATTAATTTTAAATAGCTGAAAAATCCTGCAAGTGAATTCGGAGAGGACTTGTACATACATACACTACACAAAAACTATATAATATAATGAAATGGATTCATTTATTTTAGCTCTCTTTGTTATGAAGCTGCCATTGCTAATTGAATCTCCCCTTCTGTAATTGGCAAGAACCCTACACGTTTCTGCATTACATTAACAAAAAAGTTAATAACAAATAGAATATTTTTATGCATAATCAAAAATTGTTTAAAAAAATATTATAATTTTTTTGGATACGTTAGTGGTGTGCAACTAAACTTTACATCATAGTTAGTTATAATTATGAATTAATCAATATAGTAATAATGTGAAGAACTTATTTTTCTTAAAAAAAATATTAGGAATCTATTACGTGTGCAATAGTGAAGGCAGGCAAATTAAAACCACACACGTGCTAGTGTTAGTACATGTTTGGTTTAGTTTGGTGTATAGACGGTTATGTTTATACAAAAAAAAAAAAAAAAAATAAATTGTATAATGTCATAATAAAAAAAACGAAAAATTATACTGTTAAAAGGTCCATTTACGAGGAAAACGTTTTTTACTAAGATTTTTCTATATCCACAATTGAATTCTAAATTAAGGCTGAGAGAATCTATCGATCGCACCACAACTTCTGATAGTACCTCGTATTGTTATTCTCTTTTTCTCGCTTCGTTTTCTCCCTTTGTTTTCTTCCTTAACATTTAAGGTTAAATCTAAAAGCTTAATCCACTACTAGAAAAAATCAAATTTTTGACAAAATCAGACGAGTTTAATTTCAACGATTTTTCAAGAAGAGATTTCAGACTATTAATCGACTGTGTCATAATAAGAAAGTCTATAAAAAATTCACATATTATTAGTAATGATCTTTCAGTATGACCTATTCTTAATATCATACATAAACTCCTAAATCTTATCCATGAAAAAAAAATGTATAATGCTATATAAAGATAGTTGACAAGAATAAACTAAATTGATTTATTAATAAAAACTATTTTTGGTAGACGTTAGGTAACAAATTAGTTGATAAGGCACTATTTCACACTTCAGCTTCAATCTCTTTCATTTATTTTTTCAAATTTGGTTTTACAAATTAAAAATATTTTCTAGCATTACATGCACGTATTCTTTAACATATGGAAATAAAACTTTCCTTTTCCATAACCAGTTTCTTATTTTTTATGGTTAGAGATCTCAATTTTATATTTTTAATCTCTATATGCATACAAAAATGTAATATAAATAAGAAAGCATTGAAATCATAAAAGTTTGACTTTTGTTAAAATAATTTAAATAATATGGTTAGAGTAAGTCGATGATTGAAGTAAATTTAGAATTTAAAGAATATTAAGCAGTCATTCTTGAAATTAAATTCCATAAATGGAAAATTTTCACACTTGGGTGAAAACTTTTTTTTTTTTCTAGAAATATTTATCGTTAATGTAATTTGACAAAATTGAATTGTCCATGCACTAGCTTCTGACTTTTGAGATATTTCTATTTTGTGAAACTCAGTAGAATAAAAGAGGATAAAAATACTAAAGTAAAATTAAAAGTCAATTTTGATTTGAGAAACTAGAAAAGACTTACATAAATATTGTTTTCATATACATTTCTAATAATTGTAAAATATATTATTCCAATTAAAAGTTTCACGTATTATTTTTTTTATTAAAAATATCTAATGAAAAGATTATCCGTAAATAATTAAATACCTTCTAAATACGTAACTTGATAATGTAAAATCTTTTTATTTGTTAATGTATATAATTTAAACTCTTTTTTATCGACGATTTATCATATTAAGATCAGAGCGAATCTATATACGATCACATAACATTATACTATATGATTCAACCCATTGAGGTAATCTTTTAGTTAAAAATGTAAATTATATTATTTAAACTAATTTTTACTATATAGTAATGCATTTTATTTTATAAGTTTAGGATTATGGCAAGAACATGAACTAAAATAATTAAATTAAAAAAGATTAACATAACATGAAAAGTGGATCTTTATGTCCATAATGAAAAGAACATTACCTCTCGAGATCTAATAATTCCCTTCTTAATTAATATCCCTCCATTATTGTTATTATTATTCTTCCATTGACTTTGATCATCTTCCATTAATGGTCCACTTTTACTTTGAAGCAAGTCGGTCCCAACACCACTGTTATTATTATTGTTCATGCAAAGTTTCATAATTTTCTCACCAACGTCACTCCCATCTTTGCTTTGCATCATCAACTTCTCCACCTCCGCTTTCGGTAGCCTCAGCTTCAGCCTCATGGGCTGGGCCTGAGGCCCATTACCGCTACTCGGGCCTGAAGCGAAGCTATTATTATTATGATGATGATGATGATAAGACGAGTACTCTTCAGTCATACTACTTGCAGGCCTCATGATTGACAAGTCAGACGCAGATCTCCGTGCCAGCATTAATGTCTCGAGCCTATCCTTCGCGCTCATTTGGATCCCCGAACGGACCCTCCTCGGATTTTTATTACTCTCTTCGGGGTATTTCGGTAATTCAATGAGGAAATAAAGCCTTTTGGGCTTTAACTCTTGTTGTGGCTCCAATGGCTTTGCTCGAATCCCAAAATGCTTAACTTCTTCCGATTCTAATAATACCATCGATGGATAATTTTTTAGAACCTCGTTTGCATAAACTGGGGTCCTAAATTTCATCGTTTTTCCATCGATTTTCATAACTTCTGTACTCTTTTTTCTTCCTAGACTGTTCCCCATATCCACTTTTTTTTTTTTTTTTGAGATATGTTGAAGGGTTGAACGTTGTTGCTTCGTGTTATATATATATATATATACAATGAAGAGTATATAATATAAGAACTACAATTAAGAAACAATATTGTTTATTTTGGATATGTTTTTTCTTGGAATCCTCTTGGCACGAGTGGAGCACAAAAGGGTGTAAAATAAAGAAGGTTGAAGGGATTTTAATGAGTAGTATATATAGTTGTTCTGTTTGTTTGTATGGGTCAAAGAAAGAGTACTGCAAGTTTTGGCAATTTTGAAAATACTTTTAATACCTTTTTTATTTTTATTACGAGTTTTAGTTATATATATATCGTTAGCCAAGTCAATGAGTAATTTGTTCGAGCTTCAAGAATGCAACTTTCCATAGTTTAAGAAAAGTTACCTGTCGAAATTTTCATATAGTAAATTTTTGGAGAATGATATGATCATATGGATTTGATAATATTTTTGAAAAATACGATCAAAATGATGTAATATGAGTAACAAGATTAATTTGTCATTTTCCATTTGGTTATCTAATGGATGACGTTACTTATTTTGGTAGCCAACAAAGCCACAATGTTCCCCCACATTTAATCGATTTTGCACTTCTTTGACTTTCTACTATCATATAGTTTTACGTATCCGTTTGGTGACGAAAATAATAATTTTTTTGGAGTTGGAGTTGATGTTGTATTTGGTCATGAATATAAATTGATAATTTTCATTGAAGTGAAATAATTTTTATGACCAAACACCATTATTTTTACTTTTTTTTTTTTCATTAAAGTAAAATAATTTTTTGAAAAAAATGAAAAAAAAGTTTGATGGTCAAACGCCTACTACAGTAACTTGTATTATTTTCAAGATGATAAATCATTTAAGATATCGTTTGAATGACCTAATAGACGATAGTATAAAAGAAAATATTTACATTTTTGATACATTTGAGTTAAATTCTGCACTTTTGGGAGGAGGTGGAGGAGAGGAGTATACTATGGCGCTTGAGAAAATCATGTTGAAGGAACTCGGTAAAATGACCCCCTAACTTCGGGAGAAGGGGTACTCTCTTATTTTTCGATTAGGAAAGCGGCACATATCGAGGGGGTAGCGATTGTTTATTAAAAGCACAGGACTCTGCGAAGTGGTAACTCGATGTATAAAGTCTAACACCTACCCGGTGTTGGAAGCTAATAATAAGGTCGAAAGGAGAACTGTTATAAGCTTTGAATAGAAGCCCGGGTAAACAGCGGCAGTAACTCTAACTGTCCTAATTAAAGTACCGAAATTCCTTATTGCATAAGTAGCAACCTGTATGAATGGTATAACGATTGCCCTGTTATCTCCGACATGAAACCAATGAAATTGAATTCTCCGTGAAGATGCGGAGTACCAACAACTAGATGGTCGCAGTAACAACCTTAATGGCTATCTAATCAAAATGTAAGTGCTATGTCCAATTGAACATTCAACTGAAGAATTTTGTATGAAAAGTTTAATGGAAGGTAAAATAAATATCTTTGCATGGTAGTAAATTAAATTTGACCATGTTGAAGTTCCTAATTCACACAGAAAATCTTTAGAAGTTTCAATCATTCAAAAATATATGTATTCTTCTTCCCGTATTCTATCACGATTAGTTGAAAAATAATTTAAAAAGATCATCCTCAACGTTTGATCTGAATTAGTCGGGGCTTCAATGACAATCGAAAAAAAATTAGAAAGAAAAAAAGTAAAAAAAGAAGAAAACAAGTGATCCGTAAATAGTGGGGAACCATAATTAGTAGTGTGACTTGATTTGTTGGTTATTAAGTCCATGATTAATATTAATCTAATCTCATTGGTTAATTATAATTTTTACCTGTTACACTTAGCTTTTTGAGAAGCAAATAGTATTATATATTTTATCATATTGATATGAAAAAAATGGCAAACTTATATAGTATTTCTCGTATTGTTTTTGGATATCCAAATTTTATTTTAAGAACTTACATTAATTCGATCTAATTTAGTTTAAAAAATTAATTAAACTGACATTCGAAAAACGAAACTAAGAAAGTAATTAATTAATAATTAAATAGGATTAATGTAATGATAACAATATGGTGTGGATACGTGAATTGCTGACAAAGATCCCATTTTTTGTCATAATCTCATGTGCTTTTTTGACTCTTGTTTAAATTTCATGTTGAAATTATCAAAATTTCACCAAACATTAGACTTATTCTAATTTCCATAAACTTGTCCCCATGCAAAAAAAGTCTACAAATTTGTTATGGTAAACAAATAAAATATATTAATCCTTGGAATTCACGTAGATAGAATTATGAATGCATGTTACAAATTGTTTATTATATAATCATCCTAAGTACTTATAACAAATAGTGAATCAATAGTGTTCTCATTTATCATTCAACGCGATTCAAACCTTCATTTATATATCGATTGATGGTAAAGATGCTCAATCACTTGAACAATTAATAATAGTATGCAATTTTTTTTCTTTTGTGAGATTCATGTACCAGTACGTGAATCTTTAAATGACTATTATGTCTTATTGATTTTAAGCATCATTAACACGAATATAAGTAGTGATAGATTATAAAACAAAGAAAATACACTTGTTAAGTTAAAATTTGATGATTTAGATTCAAATCTCTATTAAGTGAAAAAAAAGCTACAGAATAGCCCCTATAAAAAGGAATATATAGTCAGGGTGAACCTAATTTCAAATATGTGGCGCTTCGACATCCATTAAACTCAAAGCAGAATTGGAATATCCCATGAAACCAAAAGAATAGCTAATTGTTTTGGTTTTCAGACGTAATCTTAAAGCTTTTGATATAAATATGAGCGTTCGAATCTCCCAAACACCCATGACTCCTATATTCTGGATTCGCCACCATATATATATATATGTATGTATTGGCATCAATACAAATGAAAATTTGCTTGGATATAAGATGACTAGCAGGAGACAAATCCAATTTTGGTAGTTGAAAACAGAAATCAACATGTTTGACTAATTAAATCCAAAAGTCAGCCTTGTTTGAAAAATTAATTAGCCACTTATTTTATATTTTACAATTTTTATTTTTATTTTGTTTTTTATTAGGCAAAGAGATTGTCAAAAACAACAACAACAACAACAAATCCAGTGTATTTCCACCTAGTGGGGTCTGGGGGGTAAGATGTACGCAGTCCATACCTCTACCTCTGATGAAGTAGAAAGGCTGTTTCCGATAGACCCCCGGCTCAAGGCACGAGATACCACACAAACACTAGGCAAAGAGATTGTCAACATGCAAAAAAAAAAAACACACACACATAAGATCCTGAAAATTTTTGCTTAAAAAAGCATGATTGATGAAAAATGAAATGGATATGTTTGGCTCATATTTCTTCATGCCAACTTAAATGACTTTAATTTCATACTTTTTTCTTTAATTTTTATTGAGAATAAATTATATTGTAATATACTATTACACCTAATTGTTTGAAATTTCAATGAAAGTTATGTCAAACTTTCAACTTTTGATTCCATGTGTTTGCTACATGGAGTTCATCCTTTAATTCCACCAAAATCAAACTCTTATAAATTAGATATATTTGGAAAAATTTGTTCTTTTTATTCCATTTGCCAAACAATAAATGTTTTTGCAAGCCAAAAATCTTCTTGCTCATGCTTATTTTGATCGATTGATCTTCTAGCTTTAACAATTTTCGTTCGTACATATTGAATTATGCATTTTAATTTTGACAATTCATAGATCTATTTGACATTCATATTTGAAGTTATGATCGGATATTTTCTCTAAAAATTATCAATTTAGGTTTCTTCCCAATAGATGTCATGTGGGAGCAAGGCGTGATTGCTCTGTCATCCTCTATATTATCTCATGTACCGTAGGCACGATATTGGATGTTTGTCAAATTTTCGATCGAACTATATATTATCAAATTTCTTTTTTTTCATGTTCACATTGTTATATATTGACCTTAGTGATTTTTCAAGATAAATCTTTTGGGGCACCGAAAATTATTTCTTATTTATCATTATTGATCATTAGTTTCAAAATTGAGATCAATTGGTAATTTAAGTACTCCACTTCATCTATATGAAAATGAATATCGTAGTGACAATTAATCTAGTGTGAACTCTTTGCCATTTGAATGATTCTTCATTACATATAGCATCTCACTTTAAGTTAATACTAAATGTGTAAAGGACATTTATTTTGAATTCCAATAACCAACAAGAAATTGAAAGATAATTACCTAACATTTTTTTCTTAATTCTTGGATGTAGACATATTTTGTCATTACACAAAAGAAAAATAAACGGCTATATTTTGGAAATGAAAAAAAAAAATAAAAAAAATTATTGGTGAGACAGATGTTCAACCTACCTTCAAAAAAAGTACTTACCACATTAAGTCAATTTTGGATTATAAAAAGAGGTGTCCATCACTTGAATTATAGGTAGGGTAAGTCTAGTGAAAGGTCTAGCAAATAATAATAATTTTGAAATTGGATAGACCTAACTTTCCAATGCTATTTGTAAAGTACTTTTCGAAATGACTAGTGGAGAGACAGTGGAAGGTTATTACTATATTGGATTGTATTTTAAAACTATGAACTAAGTTATCTAAATGTGTGACATCTAGGGTGTGTTTGGTACGATAGGAAAATGTTTTTCAATTTTTTCTTATTTGGTTGTAATAAAATGTTGGAAAAATACTCATTTTCTTCTGTTTGACAGAAAATGATAAATGAGACTTATGATCCACCCCCATCCTTTTTCCCCACCCCAACAACACTCATACTCACATGACTCAAAAAATTTACATTTCTCAAAAATTTATATTAATCGAAAATATTTTTCACTGTGTTTTGCTTCAATTTTTCACTGCTTGAAATAAAAAAAAGTGAAACCCGGTTTTTTTTCATTTTCAATGTTCGTTGAATGTATTGTTATTTTCATATTCATAGAGAAAGACTTAACTATGTTACTTTTGCTAATTGCATATTTTAACTTGTCATCGATGTAACTTATTTCACGAGGTTGAATAAGCTTGTCGTTTCGTTATATTTCTGTTGATTGTAGTATCTTGAGATTGTCCTGACAAAATGTTAAAAAGTGTCTCCTATATTGCTAATTAATAGTTGCTTAAATTTAGTGATTGTAGTATTTTAGAATTCGATATTGATATTATTTGTTATGCTTAAATTATTTCTTACAAATTTGTTGAGCTGTTAAAGTCACTGATATACTAGTTAACAGTTAGTAGTATTTTCTAAAAGATATTTTTTTACTCACCAATCAAACACTAGAAAATATTTTTCTAAAAAATATTCTCTACTCACCAACCAAACACAATAAAATATTTTTCAAAAAACATTTCACTCACCAACCAAACATGATAAAATAAGTAGAAAACCAACTTATTTTTCAGAAAAATATTTTCCAAGAAAACATTCTCCATGAAAAATATTTTCCATCATACCAAACACACCCTTAGTCAAAGACATTATTTTTAGACTTAGTAAAGACGATCGTGATTTATTTATCTAAACAATGATTTATTTCGTGATAAAAGATATGGTTTAATTTACAAAAATCATGAACATTTTATTAACCAAAGGAAGGTTAAGCTTGAATATGTCTCACTACAACAAAAATAGAAATTTGATATGGAATATATTTTTGATGATTTTATGATGAAATTCGTTAACTAAGTAAATTTGATCCAAACTCTACTTTAATCTTAAGAAATCCATTCAATACTTAATCATAAGGGCTAAATGTTCAAATCTGTAAAATTTCAAATCTTTGCTCCACCTTATTTACGACAACTCTTTCATGTCCTACATGCATCTAATACTATTCACATGACATTACAAGCAATCTTTATCCAAAAATATCCCCACCCACAAGCTATAGTCTTATCCAACTTTAGCAAAAAAGTAGGGGGAAAAAACAAAGGTTAGGCCATGCATGCAACTTTTGATTAGTAGTCCATGGGTGATGGATGAAGGCGGCTTCAACATTTTTCGGCACGTTTTCAGAAGTAAATATACAGACTAGTCAAAGGGGATTCTACATCTGTAATACATACATAAAAACTATTTTTGATCATATAAAAATAGTATAATTTTTCGATGAATAGGATTCAGATGAACCACCTGAATTGCATGTAGCTCCGCAACTGTCATCTAGTATACGCAACTTGTTACAAAATACACTTACCTAGAAACAGATGAGTAGCCGTCTTGAATAAAATCCCACTAGTCAAGCCCATATAGCTTGTTGGATGTGCGAATAAATGGTCACACTTAAAACTGAAAAGTCGTGAAACCTACATACAAGGTGTAATTAGATTTTTTAATAGTGTGAGACCTTTTGAAAAAACAAATAATATTACACTTAATTTATAAGAGTATATTTGGGCTGACTAAGCTGTGAAAATAGGACCTCTTAATCCGTTTAAATTTATTTATTTATTTTTTCACAATTCTTTATTAGATTTAATTTATCTCAATTTAAATTTTATGGCACATGCATATATTTTCCGCCTTGATTGATCTAGGTTCACGTGAATTTATCTTTCAGGCTACGCCATATAGAACCTAATTAAAAGAGCCCTTATCGTCCGTGTAAACATGAGTTACATACATTATAAAGTTCTTTTCCTTCTTCGCTCTTTCTAGTGTGGGATTTACGGGATATATCATGTGCACCTTATATTATCTTCACAAGCTTGCCAACTTAGAAGACTACTAGTTCTACTTGAACCGTCTTCATTAGCCCGCCCTATGTAAATGAACTAATGGATGGAAAATGATCTAATCCATGATAGAATAAAATCATACTATATGTTATTAATACATAAAACTTATATTTTGTATTTAATTGGTTTGCTAAGTAATAATTAGGATTACGTACATTAATCACGTACGGTATGGATGCGTGGCTCCATTAATCATCATCATAATCAAGTACTTTTTGAATTTAATGATCAAAACTTACGCCAATATTGACCTCCTCTAGAAGTTATGAAATTGGCTATGGCAATTTATATAATATTAATCTTTTTAAATCACGTGTAACTATTCGTGCACATAAAAAAAAAAAAGTCATTATTATATAATTTTTAAGTACTAAAAAAGGAAAGAGCGGTGAATAGGCAATTTTGTTTACGTACGTTGTGAACATAATCTTTTAAAATCAAGAAAAGCATACTAAATGTCTAAATGTTAGTAAATCATCAGACAAAAAGATAATTACATGGGTTAATTGTTAAATATGATGTTTGTGATTAAAAATAATGTGAGTATTTTATATATCATAAACGTGCAATAAATTATCTGAAATAAAAAAAAAAAAAAACATCCTTGTTTATCTTATATTTAACTTTTTCATTAATTATTTCCATTTTTTGTTTGGTGAGTTCGTAAATTATGGATCAAATTGCTTTTTAATTAACTTTCTCTCAAAGTGCGCATTTAAATAAAGGTGAAAACACTAAAAATTATGTGTCTTTTTTTAATTAGTATTATTCTCAAGAACATACAACAACAACAACAACAACAAACCCAGTGTATTCCCACTTTGTGGGGTCTGGGGGGGGTAAGATGTACGCAGTCCATACCTCTACCTCTGATGAAGTAGAAAGGCTGTTTCCGAAAGACCCCCGGAACATGTAGAAGAATAACTCGATGAGATTTAGGTACTTATTCCTTCAGTAAATCATTAAATTTTCACCTAAACTAATAGTATCAGCTGACTTTTACTAACTCAATTATCCTATAAAGTCAAGTGTTCATACCTTTTTTACTTTTTTCTATTTTTAGATGTTCACACTTCTATGTTTCAAGTAGGTTGAATTTCTGTCTCTCTTAAAAAAAAATATTTTCATTTTCAAGAACTAATATTTTTTAAAAAAATTAGATAGACAAGAAAGTGTAGTGTAATGACAAAATTGCATGTCTACATCCAAGGAGAAAAAATGGGTAATGATCTTATTTCAGTCTGTTCTTGATTAATTATCAGAATTTTAAATAAAATAGATGTTTTCACAGCATATTTCGTTTAATGTAAGCTATTAATATGTGATGAAGAATAATTCAAATGGCCAAAGGTTCACACATTAGATTAAATTATGATCACCATGCTATTCATTTTTCCAATTTAAATTCACAATTGAATATGCTCTACACAAAATCCAATTTCCTTTTTTATTTTCTTGACGTTTTCATGTTTTCTGAGAAATCTTCGTGGCAGAGCCAAGTGGGAGCAAAGAGTTCAATTATTTTTATTTATATACTAGATTTGAATCCTGTCTACTTCTTCTTCGTACGTTTACTTCTTCAAATTTTGGATCCATAATTAAGTGAGAATTCTTGTTTCGCCACCAACTTCAAGCTCCTTTTTTATTTATTTATAACGTTGCATTTCTTTGAAAAAACTTTTTGTCCCCAAAACAAGCAAATAAATTCCATTCTATAATGAGAGCTTGAATTTTTTTTCTTTCCTAAAAAGATGGAAATCTCTATATATAGCACATGGAACACCTAGACATCGAGGTTGATAGTTTGAAATAATTGCCATTGAAATTTCAAGAAATTAGTTGAAATTTTTCACATAACGTAGTATTGACTATTGCCTTACATTGGAATTATGGTGCATTTTACTAGTAATAGGTAAGAAGATATATATAAAATGAATATTAATTCATCAAATTACTATTTTCCAATTTATTCTTTCGTCAATCGAATACAAATGAACATTTCTGCAACGTAGACTATAAGTTGTTGAATTTGCATGACATAATTTTTTTTTCTCGACTTTCATTATTTGAATTCATGACTGCGCCGCTGATTGGAAACCAATAAATTCAAATCAAACATTGGAAGACTATTGTTGAGAAATTATAACTATATTGACGAAAATATATGATACATTTTGTTGGAACTATTGTTACTACTTAAGTAACTTTTTGACCTTTCCTATACCAATTATAAATTTATAATTCAACTCTTATCATTAAAAAATCTACTAGTACTATTATTTTTACCTTAAGGTACTATGATGATTATATAATTAACGAATTTCGCATGCATTCATAATTCTACGTGCATTGTAGATACACGACCAAAAAGATTAGGTGATATTTTTTCATTAGTCCAAACATTAATGTATGTTAATAACTATTATTTCTTCTTCTAATACTATAACTTTTTCTAGACTGTTTTTTTGTTTTGAGCTAGGGGTCTATCCTCACCTTTAAGGTAGTGATAGGTGTGTTGCATACTCTTATCTTTTTCAAACTTCACTTTGTGAAAATATACCAGGTATGTTGTTGTCCAAACGTTGATGTTAATATCTAATGTTGTTTCGTCTTATGCTATGACTTTTCTAGACTATTTTTTGTCTTGAGCCAAGCCGGTCTATCAGAAACAACCTCTCTACCCTCACCTCTAAGGTAGTGATAGGTGTTGCGTACGCTTAACTTATCCTGATAAAGAAATGAATCTTAGGCCTAACTCAACCTCAAAAGCTAGCTCATGAGGGGAGGATTGCTCAAGACCATATAAGGAGACTAAGGACCCTTTAACCCACCGATGTGGGACTCCAACACCCCCCGCACGTCCAGGGCTGGACATATGGAGCGTGGATAATATAAGACGGGGGACCCAACATCGGAAACAATAAATTGGGTGAGCCTGACTCTGATACCATGTTAAAACCATGAATCAGCCATGAAAATAGAGAAGAAGCTCAGTAAGATGAAGTTTCTAGAACATGTTCAGAGAAAATCTGATTCATTCTCAGAGAGTAGAAATGAAAATGAACTAAAAAACTAGCTCATGGGGGGAGAATTGCCCAAGACTATATAAGGGGACCAAGGACCCTTTAACCCACCGATGTGGGACTCCAACACCCCCCACCCCCCCACCCCCGCACGTCCAGGGCTGGACATCTGGAGCTTAGACAATATAAGAAGGGGGGCCCAACATCGGAAACAATCACTGCAAGAAATACAATTTTTTGTAATGACTTTCAGTGGCGACACAAACAGTTGCCACAAAAGCTAGCATTTTTGTGGCGACATATAAGGTTTGCCACAAAAGGTATAAGATTTAGGGGGCGACCGTCAAAGTCGCCACTAATAGTGACATATTTAGTGGCGACTATGCGTAGGTCGCCACAAAAGATATAAGATTTAGAGGCGACCGTTAAAGTTGCCCCTAATAGTGACATATTTAGTGGCGACTATGCGTAGGTTGCCACAAAAGATATAAGAATAGTGACATATTTAGTGGCGACTATAAAGTCGCCACTAATAGTGACATAGATCGCCACAAAAGGTGTAAGAATAGTGCCATATTTAGTGACGACTATGCGTAGGTCGCCACAAAAGGTTTAAGATTTAGGAGCGACCGTTAAAGTCGCCACTGATAAGACTCTCGGCTCGAGATATTTTACAACATTAGTTACAAACAAAAGTTATTTACGATAATAATAAAAATATAGAATAATTAATGATATAAATTAAAAGGCCGAAAAGTTCAAAATGTAAACCAAATCAAAAGTTCAAATTTTCATTTTGCATTATTTTTTTTCTTAAAAAAATAACTTAAGTTATTTGTAAATATATTTTGGATATATATTTTATATATAGACAATCCACATTCATGATTTAAAAATGTACAAATTATTCTGGTAGTTTTTAGTATCATTTTTTAAAATTTATTAATTCAAATACGATATTTTACATAATTTTATCAATATTTATTAATTTTTTTCACGTAAATGTTCACACTCACAATTTACAAATATATTATCTATTATTATTATATTTACTATGATTGTTATTGTTCTTGTTGTTATTATCGATAATTTTTATAATAATTTTGACGTAACATTAATTTCTTTTAATAAGACGTCTCATTATTATTATGATTGTTATATTTATTAAACTAGCAACCACTTTTATCCAATTTTTCTTTCTTGTGTTTAATTTTTGTAGAGAAGTATTATGTTATTTATTATTTACCTAAATTTTGATGAATACAATTATTGGGTATCTAGTAAAAAATATTTTCTTTGTCCTAACTACTAGAAAATCGCTATTTTCCAACGGCCAATGTAGTCGAAAATTAAGGCATTTCCGACTACTTTCTGACTACATGGTAGTAGTCGGAATATGCTTTGTCGGAAAATATTTTTCGACTACTGTAGGCAAAAAATTTTGACTACTTTAGTCGGAAACGTAGTCAGATATTTAATAAATATTTATTTAATAATTATAAATATTTCGACTATTGTAGCCAGAAATTTAATAAATATTTATTTAATAATTATAAATATTCCGACTATTGTAGACAGAAATTTTATATATATTTATTTAATAATTTTAATTAATCCGACTACTGTAATTGGAAAGTTAATAAATATTTTTTTAATAATTATAATTTTTCCGACTACAGTAGTCAAAATTTTAATAAATAATTATTTAATAATTATAAATTTTTCAATTACAGTAGTCGAAAAATTAATAAATAATTATTTAATAATTATAATTTTTCGACTACGGTAGTAAAAAATTTAATAAATAATTATTTAATAAGTATTATTTTTCTGACCATTGTAGTCGAAAAATTATTAAATAATTATTTAATAATTAATTATTTAATGATTATTATATTGCATTCGCTTACACTGCTTTCAGATTATAAACGATATAACTAATGTATTTTTCAAAACAAGATCAAACACGATAAAATTTAATAAATACAACCACTTTAAACCATTCAAAACAAACATCAAATCAAATAGTTTAAACATCTAAATGTCACAACCAAAAACAAGAACAATAACTACAATCTAATTATCATCAGATTCATTATCTTCCTTGTCATGAAATAGTTGCGGCATGTGCTTCTTAATCAACTCCTTCAATTTATCAAATTTAGCAAATCTAGCATCGTTAGCTGCACATTTCTGCGTCAATTTCATAATTTGCTTTTTCATCGATTTTATTTCTTCCACAGTTTGCAAAGTTGAAGAGGAACTGGGAAACAACAAAGGAGTACTCGAAGATTGGAGAACTCCTGCCCCGTAGGTTCTACCTTTCTTTGGACCACCTACCACAACTGTCCACATATTATTCATATCTGCAGGTGAAGGTTGGACCATGGTACCATCCTCTGAAATAGGTTGGATTTGACGCCACTCTTCTATGCTTTTTTGAAATTGTTCCTAAAAGAAAAATTATTTGTCAGTACGTAAACAAGCAAAGTTGAGTAATGATAAAACAATGTATGTAAAAGTTATTATCTTACATATGCAATCCTAGCACGTGGCTCGACCCAATCTCCTCTTGTACCGTCCTTATTTTTTTTCCTATGCGTCTCTTCGCAGACCTCAAGAAAAGGGTGCCCTTTTCCCCATTTTCATATTCCTGCAAAATTAGATGAATATGACAATGGTGCTAATCATAATTATGACAATGGTGTTAATGGTGCTGAACTAAGTCTAGATGATGCAATCATATAGGTTATTGATTAGAAAATAGTACAACACTCGTGCAATATTCATACCAAAAATTGACTAATAAATTTAAGAAACTTTTGAAGTGAATGAATCTAAAAGAGAGTGTCACTATTATTGATTACCAAAACATCAAAAGAAAGAAAAACAAGTCCATTTTTTAGTAGGAAGAAATGGTTCATGAATCAAGTTTGGGCTTAAAATAAGAATTCAGAATTTTAAATAGGTCTATCAAACAGGCCTCAGATGTCACAATTGCACTCTATTTGGGTCGCGATCACGACAAGTGAGAGGCCTTCCAGACAGGCCTCGATCTCACAATTGTGAGTTGCTAGATGCAACACCAACGATCACACTCTAGAAGTTTGCAATTGTGGTACTCGAGGTTGTAGTCCAAGGCTAGTTCATGATCCAAAATCTAAATTTCTCTACCATATTGTGTTCTTAACATGTAAATGACACTAAAACATGAAACTAAATTCCTAAATATACAAGCATGCCCTTAAATACATAGAAAACTACTAAGAAGTTTATTTGGGCATTTCGCTAAATACTTGGTGTGCACATACATTTCATACTAATTTTGAACAATTTTGGATACTCAAGACTTCCTTAAGTATGCACACACCGGTAACAACAACCACCATACCAAACAACATCAATTTAGACACTAATCAAGCATAAAAATCACAGATTTAGGTCATGGTCCTAAACAGCAACAGCAGCAGCAGTTAAATCACTGATTTAGGCCATAGTCCTAAATAGCAACAACAGCAAGTTGCAGTTAAGGCAAAATTAACTCTTGGGCATCATTAATCTGCTTCAGTTCCATCATAAACCAGTAACTTTTAGTTCTATATCTTGAGAAGGAAAAATAAATGTACTGCTACAACCAAAATTTCCAAACCATCCCCATTTCCACTACCTTACTTAACTCTAGCAGTAGAAACGCAATAGGAGTTAATCAAGATTCAAGAGTTCTCCATTATACAGTGATAGCAACCACTATACACAGGATTCCTACGACTCCACCAGCTGCAGAGCTACACGCCTATATATGTGTTCAGCAAACAGGTTATCCCAGATCACGTATTTGTTCTTGTAATAGTGGCATGCCAAAGCATAAGCTCCAGGGAAGGGCCTTGACAATTACCGATCAATAGCTCTAATACAACGGTGGATATTCCCTACGCAATAAGCTGGGTTTCCTTACACTAAAATTAAAAAACAAACCAAAGGATGAAAAAAGTGTCACTTATATTCAAGGTTGCAGGTTATCTATTTTGAACAAAATGCCTTTCCAAAATATGACGTTTGATATTTAGCAAATCTTGTGAGGATCCCTCTTAAGTTGAGTAAGCTTATGGAACTATACAAGGCCAGTGAAAAGCCAAAATATGGTGAAAAGCAATTAGCTTCAAGTATAGAAGTGGTAATGAGCACTAGAAAAGTGAGAACGAAGTTTCTGTCCATAGGAAGAAAGGAGAAAGAAGATACTGCATTATCCAACTTATGCTTAATGCCATTCAAGTAAAATAAAAACATTCCTTTGTACTTCTGAATAGAAGCTACATAGAAATTTGCATATGATTCATCAAACACCAAATTGCATTGTAATATTGATATTTGACAACACATTATGACAATCAACTTAGTTAAAGTAACATATATGGGATCTCTGGCAGGATTCCGATACATGACAATATGTTGCAAGGGAAAAAAAAGACACACAATGCAAGATGCAACTCAGATGGTTAGTAATCAACTCTTAAACAATAATATCTGTCAGCACACATGAATAAAAAATATTTCTTGTAATAAATGCTTTCATCGAAGAAACATATGATCAGTATGTATAACTACACTTCTGCATAAAACCTTTTTTTCCTAATGGACATCCACTACCAATCTATTTACCTAAGAAAAATTTATTCCGATGGGAAAAGGGCAAAAGGCATGCACACTTTTCTTTCGTAAGATTTAGGTTGACCTTCAGATAGTCTTAGATATGGGTTTAAAAGTTAATGCATCATAGTTTGAGCAAGTATAGCTGTATTTTCTTTTCATTGTTTCTACACCATATAGCTGGACTATACTAATGACTTATTGTCCAATTCAATAACTAAAAGTTTCATATGAAGGCACCGCAAATATGTTATGATGCAAACCAGCAACAAGTATCATTTGAAGAAGTTACATTACAGAAGCCAACCATCATTTTGTTAAGGATTGACAACTTCATAAATATACAACTACACCACGATTCTAGACTAGTTGCGATGATTGATAACTATTTTCTGAAACTTTATCTCCAACCATAAATTTTTATGAGAAATAACACACCTGGTACTGTCACACCCCCTATTTTTCACTGCGTCCAACCCCGCTAGGGAGTTGGATTTAGAGAAAATGGGTTTTTCCAATTAAAGTGACGTTTTGAAAAGGGATTACTTTACTTACAGAGTCGCCACTTGGAATTGAGTTTGGGTGTTGCAAGTCACCTTATTGAATCCCTATTCAAAAGGAAATGACTCTTCAATTTTTGTTTTTTGTCTGCGAACTAGAAATCCGGATAAGGAATTCTGTTGACCGAGGGGAAGGCGTTAGGCACCCCTCGAGTCCCGTGGTTTTAGCACGGTCGCTTTAATGACTTACGTCCGGCTTGAATTAATTTTATTTTTTTTAGGATCTATAATATTTGTTAACCTAAAAATTGTTTGCCTCCCGCATTTAATTTATTTTGAAATTATTTATTATATTGACGTGTGGCTTACCGATAGTAGTACTTTTTGGTCTCACCACGAATTTTGGCACGTTTCTCGCGCCTTTATGGCATTTATGAGTCGTCCCTATTTTCCTAATCTAAATAAACACCTAATGGGTTTAAAACCTACCCAACCTAATTCAATCGGCTTTAAACGGTAGTTTAATTTATTATAACGAATGGTCGGTAGCAGGGCTTTCCAACTTCATCGTTAACTTTCACTTGTATCTTAAATATTAATTATTTAGAGGCTAACAACCTAACTCATTGTTTTATGAATTCACTCCCTTACAGTATGTTTTTCCTCTCTTTTATTTTATCAGATATGATAAGTCTTGAATAGGTAAAAATACAATGCTAAATCCAACTTAATTACTATGAAACCCAGAGTAAAATAGTACACATTTCAGTATTTACAAATCAATTGTAAATTGCTAAAACAACAAATAACAATAACAATACAAATGTGCTGGAACCTAAGTACAAACTATCTATTAGCAACATGAATAAGGAATAATCAATTCGACAAGGCCAACTTGGACAAGTAGCAGCGAGATAAATGAAGGAAAATAAAAAATAAATAAATAAATAAATAAACTAACTCAAGATAATTAAAACGCAAACTGGTAGTTTATTAGTTTAATACAGTTGATTAGCGAATTTATCAGATCCATTTTAAGCCAAAAAAAAAAAGAAGAAAAAAGACAATGTGCATGGCTTGATATATATATACATTTACGTTTGGCAGAATAAGGGAAAAACATAGACTAAACTAGTGCCTAAACTATTGAGGTAAATCATTGCTTTACACTGCCAAACAAGTGAAATCGGAAGAGGTGACGTATTTCAAAGTAATAATTTTTTTTTTTTTTAGGAAAAGAAAGATAACTCTCATTACTCATCTTTTGATTTTAAACCCGAATTGTCTAATCTTGTCTCAAATTCTGAAAGAAAAAAAAAATAAAGCAGACAATCTATGACTAGGGAGTAACGTGGAACATAGTGTATTCAAATCTCACATTCTTAGAACTTAATAAGATCGAAGAAACAAAACTAGCAATAACGCATTCTCCTTATTCCAACACACAATTATATGGTACACATAAAAACATACCCATTGAACGCTATCTTTTAGTAAGTTTAACATGCATATAATTCAGCATCATGTAACAATCCTAAACTTTATAAAATTAGTTGGCAACTCCAAATCTACATACAACTGTATAACTACTCCATAACTTACTCGTACAACTCATGGCAATCATAAAACCTACATAATTAATCAACCACACATACTAAATAATGCATAATGTCATTTAAACAATTTTATTTATGCTTTGATCCTCAATAAAACTTACAAAAAATAATGATACTGAGTTGGATAAAAACCCGTGTGATGAAATAAATTCAGTATAGAAGCAAGAATGCCATTACCGAAAACTCAAACGGAGATCCCGAACTCAAACCCGAATTTCTTTTCCTCTTCTCCTTTTATTTTCTTTTTTTTTTCTTTCTTTTTCTCTTCTGTTTTTTCGTTTCTTGTTCTTCCGTGTGTGTGTGTTTAATATATATCCTTTTTTTTTCTTTCTTCCGTGTGTGTGTGTTTATATATGTTAAGTGCATGTGTGCATGTGTGTGGACGTGGGAAGTTGAGGGAGGGAATGATGGAAGTGGTTAAATAGAAGTGGGAATTGTGAGTGGTTTGGGTAGTTTAGGTATCTTTATTATTATTATTATTATATTTTTTTTATTATTATTATTAATAAAATAAAAATAATTAAAAACTAATAAAATATAATATAAGCTAATAACTAGTCTTAGGAATATGATTAAGAAAAATTAATATCACAACATTCTTTATTAAAAGTTGAAAGAAGAAAACAAATATAATTTAGAAATTTTTTATTTTTTTTCTAAAAAAAAGAAATAAATAATCAATAAAATAAAAACTTATTTAAAATGTGACTCTATTTTTTTGTAATTTTCAAAATTTTTAACAAACTTCAAAAAGTAAGATAAATTTAAAATGCCTAAAAAAAATTAATTGAACATTGAAATGATATAAAAACATTAGGTTTGGGTCAAAATTAGGTGTTTACAGGTACTTTCAGTTTCAGAAAGAACACACACCTGGAACTTCTACTTACTGTAATTTTAATAGTTAATAACTTTATTATATAACTGAGATTATTTGGGATTCTCTAAATCTCACTAGTTTATAATTTATCTTATTTGGTGTAATCACAATCTCAGAATGAAGCTAGTTATGCGTTGTCTCGTTTGGTACAAGTTTTTCCTCCAAATTTCTGATACAATATTCAGAAAATTAGGGTGTTGTGTCCAGATATTGAAGAACCTAAAAGGAGACATGCCAACACCAACACAAATTCATAGATTTTAGACATGCCAAAAATGAGATTCCATGTAAAGCGCCTAAACATAAATTCACAGATTTAGCCAACACCAACATAGATTCATAGATTTTTAAATTCATAAATTGTTGTAGAAAATGGAATAAATTTTTACCGTAAAGATGGGAATTTCTTGATTGACCTTCAATATCGTTGCTTCACCACCGTCGTTACCACCCCACCGTCATTAATTTTTGAGAGAGAACAATGAACATCATCAAGTTCAGGAATCCTAGCTTAGAGACAGAGACCAAGTAGAGAGTGAGAGAAAGAGACGAAGTACAAACTGAGAGAGAGATGAAGTAGAGAGAGAGAGAGATATCGTCGTCGCCGTCGCAACTCGACCAACACCGCCGTCGTTGTCCCTGTCGAAGTAGAGAGCGAGAGGAGGGTTTGAGAGTGAGAGAGAATCGGGAAAATGGTACAGAGAGAGAGGTCTAATCACACCATTAAATTCTTCTTATTTCTATATTTTTTTAGCAGGTATTCATGAAAGTTGTGAACTTTTTGTGATTTGGATGTTGTTTTAATGTTGTTATATTCATTTTGGCATGTGGGTTTTACTTAGTTGGCTACATTACTAATTTCATTGAAAAATGGCTTTCGCCTTGGTTCTTCATTGAACAATAGCTTACCTAGCGAAGGCTTAGCTACAATTCTAATTCTCAGCTCTTCACATCTACTCTGTTACTACTGGTTTAGTCTGGAATGAGCAAACCAGAACTTCATTTTTGGTTGTGGTTAGAGGGGTGTGGAGGGGCTTCTTATCCTTTGATAAACATATAATTTTCGTTTGCACAGATTGTAAAAGTAAAGCAGATTCATATCTGGTTTAAGAAATTTTCCTCATTTTTGCAATCAATTTGCATAGAATAATAATATATACACAAATTTTGATAGCCTTGTCAAGTTTATTGCCCCACTAAGTTTTATCTCATTTCAGTGTAAATAACTCAATACCATTGAAGATGGATCATATGTTAATGAAGTGGCAAAAGAGATTTGTGTAAGTACTTTGTTGAGCAATTTTTATCATTTTAACACTGTATTGTTGAATCTATAGTCTAGTGAAGCTGTGTGGGACTCTTTCGATTCACTAGCATTGTTGCCTTGTTATTATCCCATTTTCTTGTTCAAAACACAAACTCAAAGTCTAGTGAAGTTGTGTGATGCTTATTTCAATTCACTAGCATTGTTACGTTATCTTTCATCTAATTTTCTTTTTCAAACACATAAACTCAAAGTCTAGTGAAGCCGTGTGAGGCCTATTTCGATTCACTAGCACCTTGTTGTTATTGTATTAGTTAGAATCTGTTGATACACACATAGTCTTGTATCAATACGGCATTACAATATCCATTGTTGTAACGCTCTGTGAAGCGTATTTATATGTATTCTGGTTAGCTGACAGGTTTTTGATAGGCCTATTTACAAAGGAAACTCTGGCAAAACTTTTTGAAATTTTTGAGAGTTAACAGAATTTTAGGACCACATAATGGATAAAATAAAGTGGAAGTTAAGTAAATGATCTCATGAGTGTCTTAGATAATTCTTAAGTAAATCCTTAAGAAAAAATGTGTTAGGAATTAATATGCCTAGCATGAATAAGTTTGGTGGTGTTACCTGAATTGAGATCTTTCTTTTTTACTGGCCAGATATTTTTGTTAGTTTCATTATCCTTTTAGTCTATTTTGGTTTAACTAAGAGTAGTTAAAAAAGTTCATTTCCTGAAAAACAGAAAAGGGCAGAATTTTTATAGAGTCAAAGTTCCTAAGTTTTCTTAATGTAATTCATCATTTGAGGAATTAAAAGTCTTATCATTTTGGAAGAGCCAGTCTGATAAGTATGTTTTTATCCCCATTTGTAAGATGAGTATTGAGGGAGATTACCACAGGGGGCAAATGATGTTTCGGTGTTTTACAGAACATTTAACATCATTTTCTTAGGAAAATTATAGTTTTCAAGCAACCAAAGTGATATTTAATGAAGGTTTTTAGTGTTTCAGTAAAAGGAGATAACCACAGAAGAAAACTAGAAAAAGTAGCAGAAAAGGGGAATTGACGGTCAAAATGACGGACCGCCAGGTTTACAACGGACCGCCATATATACCGTCAAGTTGAACCAGAACAAGGCCTCCAGAGGAGTCGAGTGACGGACAATATGGCGGACCGTCAGACATGTGACGGACCACCAGATGGACCGTCAACACTTATCTAGAAACTACTTCTCAGAGGGACTTGGTGACGATCAAGGTGGTGGACCGTCAGACATGGGACGGACCACCAGATTGACCGTCAACACTTATCCAGAACCTGTTCTCCAGAGAAACTCCATGACGGTCAAAGTGGTAGACCGTCAATCTTGGGACGGACCACCAGGTTGACCGTTAGTTCTTATCCAGAAGCTGCCTTCCAAAAGGACTCCGCAACGGTAAAGATGGTGGACCGTTAGTCCATCAATGGACCGCTAGGTGGACCGTCGGATGTTATCCAGAAACTACTATTCAGATGAATCAAGTGACGAAAAAGATGGTAGACCGTCAGATCTGTGAAGGTCCATCATATGGACCGTCAAATAGGACGCGGTTTTTCCATTTTTAAATTTTAAATTCTTTTTTTAGCTGGGACATATAAATACCAACTTTTAGGGTTAAGAACACATCTTTTACCTTTTACAAGTTTTCTTTTCATCTATTGAACCTCTTGGTATCCAAGTACTTTGGGGAATTTTAGTATCAAACAACTGATAATTGAAGATTTAAGAATTCATTCTTGGAGTTCTTTGTAAGTAAACTTTCTATTTATTTATGAATAATACAAGAATGAATTCTTTATCTTCTATGGAGTGTTGTGGCTAAATCTCATAAGCAGGGTTATGGGATCTTTAATGTGAAATGCATCTATAGGTTGGGAATCAACTTGAGTTCCATAATTGAAACATTGCATGAACCTTTCTTCAATTTCATCACTTTTCTATTTAAGCTAGGTCATTCTTTACCTATCCCCATCATAAACTAAAGAGTAACAGAAGTGATAGAAGTTGCAAGTAGTTCAGTCTCTGAAGTCTTAAGCAAGTAGAATACTGCAACATTAAGGTATAAGAATTTACTTCTTTCCTCTTGTTCATTTGAAGAGTAAGGGCATGGATTATTTCATGATTTAGTCTAATGGTGTTGAGTTTGAATGATTTTTGCTTAAGTTTAATTTATTGGATGAAGTCTTGCTTAAAATATGGTTTAAATGCTGTTGCTCAAGCTAAAAATTAATTTGATCTTAAGCTGCGCTGAAAATCAGTCGAACCCATAAAGTGCCTGAGGACGAAGGTCTGACGGTCAACATGGCGGACCGTCAAATTTGTGACGGACCACCAAGTTGACCGTCCCAAAGGTCAAAGACAATGAGTTTATGGATTGTATTTGACGGTCAGACTGGTGGACCGTCAAGTTTTCGACAGACCATCAAGTTGACCGTCCCAAAAGTCATAAAAATTAAACATACTGGATAAAGCTGACGGTGGATCTGACGGACCATCCCACTATTGGTGGACCATCAAATCTCCCTTCAGGCCTCACTGTGAACTGTTTTGCCTGTGTTTTACCTTGCACTAATTTCTTAATCCATTTTCAGGTGACATGGCTCCTAAAAATACACAAACTAAGAGAGGAAAATCTCAGCGAGATAGAAACACATCCGCACCGGCCAATAACACCAAGCAAATGGAAAGAGAAGCCATCATAATCCCCCAATCTGAGGAGGGGAGTGACAATAGCATTAGTTTCACCGATTCAAGCCCAGATGAAGCGACAGTTGCTTCAACTCAGCCATTACCTATAGAAGAGGAAACTGAAGCGGCTAATGTGGAGAACCAAGGAGAAGTCCCTGAACCTGAAGCTGAAAACGTGATCGAACGGAAGGATCCCCAAGTACGAGATGCTATTAGGTGGCAAATTAAGGGAGCACAAAAAGAGTTCTATGAAGGGTTACATCCCACTGCTTGAGGGATTCGGAGATCATTCTCTGAAGAACATCAGATTATGGCCACGGAGCTTCATGAATATCCGGAACTGGAACCTCGATTCAATGATTATGGATTGGCATGGATGAGCACGCCACCAGGGGAGTACCAACCAAACTGGGTAAGGGAATTCTTTGTAAATTATATTTCTCTGGTAAAAGCTGAATGTACGAAGGGGACTCTAATTTTTAATAGACCAAACAGGGAGTCTGTTCTAGTCCGAGGAGTTGCTGTTAAATCTTGGCCCGAACTATCAACAGGATATTATTTAGGCCAGTATACGAAGCTCCACCTGTTGTCCTTGATTTCGAATATCGAATGAGAAATGCTTCTGGCTAGAGACGTTGGGCAACATCGTTGATCACTAATGATGGAAATTCATCCTGGGCAACTAACCCCAAAGAACGCATTGCAAAATGCACACTTACTTTCTAGGCTAAGTTCTGGTGGGCTGTTGTTAGATTGAGGTTAATGCCAAGTAAAGAAGATGGAAACCTGGATAATCACAGGGCTGTGACGATAGCCAGTTTGATTTCAGGTTTGGACATTGATTTCGGCCAGCTAATTGCAGACGAGATATTTGTGAGGGCACATAAGTAGACTACTTCCATACCTTTCCCATGTTTGATTATTGCATTATGCAAACAAGCTGGTGTGCCGCTGATTTGAGGTGTTGATAATGACATTTTAGACACTCATAAACAGGACATTGAGAAGTCCAGAGATAAGTCAAAGTTTAATATTCGAGTGAAAAAGCCTCCAGCACATCAGTCTCAGTCTGTACCAGTTCCCGAAGCCACAAAAATGCCCGAAGTTATGCCTTTACCCATTACCACATATGTGCCTCCTGATTATGTGCCCCAGGAAACGTCTGCAGGGTCACATTCTATGCAGTTTGCTAGTAGAGCAGATTGTACGAAATACGGATTCAACCCGATGAATTTTGTCAAAGTTGTGAAGAATCAAAAGCGGTTCCAGAAGCAGTTAGAAAAGTGGGTTGGAGATTTCAAACCTTTTGTAAATGAAATCATGGCCGAAGCAGTCAGGCCATTTCAAACTATTCAAGTGAGGATGGATAACATGGAAGCTCGCATCAACAAAAGGCTAGATTCACTATCTCTTTCTGATCTTGCCAAGCTCATGGCTGAATTTGAGCAGGCAAAGGCTGACATAGTTGAGTTAAAGAAGAAATAATCACAACCGTCTGTATTTGATCTGACTCTGGCGGTAAGTGATGATGATGAGGGTATTCTGGATCTGATGGGTAGACCAGTGAAGGATAAAGGCAAGCAGTAAATGGATGAACAAGCAGCAAGGAAAGAAGAAAAAAGGAGAAAGAGAGAAGCAATGTCACCTGAGGAGTTAGACCAGGTTGTTGTGAAGAGAGCTGTAAAGAAATCAAAGAAGGAAGCTGAAAGAAAGAAAAGAGAACAATAAAATGAAGTGTCAGGAGTCTCTACCAGTGCTGCCCCAGAAAGGGGGCGAAGTGCAGGTTCAATTCGGGAACTCATCCCTCAAAATATCGAGGGTGAAGTTGTAAGTGCTCCTACCACCATAGGGGCCAATATTTTGCAGGGTGAGGACGATGGAGACTCACCACACTTGACAGATGCCACATAGGAGTGATAGGCCACATAAATATCCCAATTCTCATGTACGGTAATTTATTGCTTTGAGGACAATGCATATTTTTCTGTGTGAGGGTGGGGGTATTTACACCATGGTTGGATGTTGTTACCGATATTCTGAATCCAATCATGTGCTATCTAGTAGATGCGGCATGTCTAGGTTTTTTTTTTTGCATTTAAATTCTGGTAAGCGCAATGTAAATACAAGTATTTAATGACAATCTATGAATTGGTTCTGTTTCAGCACTTAGTTGTAAATATAGAGAATGAATGATGCTGGCATAAGACGTTGAACATGTATCTTTAATTATTAACTTTTTCAATTAAGCATGCGCAAATAACCAGCAGTAATTCTGTATTCAGCATTGGTCTGTAAAAAAGTGCATGAATCATGTAATGAACATTCTGAGAATTGTAAAAGACGTTTAACTTCGATGCCTGTAGGTGTGAGGATTTACTTACAGTTCTTTCATAGAATAAGACCTAGAACTTTCCCGATCCATGGATACAGTCTTCTAGTGGAGTCATTAGGATAAGATAACAGGCCTCCTTGAAGTTCTAAACCTTCTAACCTAAAGAAGCAACCCGGCCTAAAAGATTGTTCCTATTTAAACCCATCTTGTACCTCTAAGAATTGGTTTAACCTCCTGCCCCTGTCAGTAACTCTCCATAGGACTTTAACATTCAGCTCTGAACTTAGTCAAATACTAACATTGTATATTTTAACTTAGACGAAACATCTAAGTTGAGGGTGGCTAGTGTCAAATAAATGAAAGACCTCAATGGAGTGCGATCTAGAATCCAATTAGAAACAATTGGTCACTGCCTGCATCAGCATAAGCTGCGGGTGACTGGTTCTTCTATTCAAAATAAAAAAAAATAAAAAAAATGACATAAGTAGCAAATTGAGGGTGAAAATATGCTAAGGCAAGGAGAGTTACGTTTCAATGAGTCACTTCACCCGGAAACATACACCACCTAATCTTAAACCTTGTTGTAAGCCTTGAAAAGACCTGTTTGATCCTAGTGAGTCAACTGTGAGGACGTGTCGTATGGCCAGGGCAAGCCTATGGGTACTTAGGCTATGTTTGAAACTTTTTTTTTGTGAGTGTGAGAGTTGGACAGGGTCCACATCATATAATGAGTGGTGGACTTCTTTGTTGTGAGGGCAATAAAAGTTTTACTGAATTTGCTTTTATCCGTGGGATGTAACATTCATGCATGTGTGCTGAATTATTAAAAATATTGGGTGTGGATTCTGTTGTGTTAAATGCATAAGATTAAGCTGATGAGTGAATGTTTGCATAAGAGAATGTTTCAATGGTTGGTTGCCTGTCATTTTATTGTTCATGTGCGCAATTTGGTGTTGAGTTGCTTGAGGACAAGCAATGATCTTAAGTTGAGGGTGTTGATGTTCCGTAAAACACCGGAACATCAACA
>NC_061121.1:668816-679722 GCF_002878395.1 Capsicum annuum
TTCTGTTGTGTTAAATGCATAAGATTAAGCTGATGAGTGAATGTTTGCATAAGAGAATGTTTCAATGGTTGGTTGCCTGTCATTTTATTGTTCATGTGCGCAATTTGGTGTTGAGTTGCTTGAGGACAAGCAATGATCTTAAGTTGAGGGTGTTGATGTTCCGGTGTTTTACGGAACATTTAGCATTATTTTCTTAGGAAAATTGTATGTTTTCAAGCAACCAAAGTGATATTTAATGAAGGTTTTTAGTGTATCAGTGAAAGGAGATAACCACAGAAGAAAACTAGAAAAAGTAGCAGAAAAAGGGAATTGACGGTCAAAATGATGGACCGTCAAGTTTACGAAGGACCGCCATATATACCGTCAAGTTGAACCAGAACAAGGCCTCCAGAGGAGTCGAGTGATGGACAATATGGCGAACCGTCAGACATGTGACGGAACACCAGATTGACCGTCAACGCTTATCCAGAAAATACTTCTCAGAGGGACATGGTGACGATCAAGGTGGTGGACTGTCAGACATGGGACGGACCACCAGATTGACCGTCAACGCTTATCCAAAACCTGTTCTCTTGAGAAACTCCGTGACGGTCAAAGTAGTGGACCGTCAATCTTAGGACGGACCACCAGATTGACCGTCAATTCTTATCCAGAAGCTTCCTTCCAAAAGGACTCCGCGATGATAAAAATGGCGGACCGTCAGTCCATCGACGGACCGCCAGGTGGACCTTCAGATGTTATCCAAAAACTTCCATTCGAATGAATCGAGTGACGGAAAAGATGGTGGACCGTCAGATCTGTGACGGTCCGTCATATGGACCGTCAAATGGGACGTGGTTTTTCCATTTTTAAATTTTAAATTCTTTTTTTAGATGGGACATATAAATACCAACTTTTAGGGTTAAGAACGCATCTTTTACCTTTTACAAGTTTTCTTTTCATCTATTGAACCTTTTGGTATCCAAGTACTTTGGGAAATTTTAGTATCAAACAACTGATCATTGAAGATTCAAGAACTAATTCTTGGGGTCTTTGTAAGTAAACTTTCTATTTATTTATGAATAATACAAGAATGAATTCTTTATCTTCTATGGAGTGTTGTGGCTAAATCTCATAACTAGGGTTATGGGATCCTTAATGTGAAATGCATCTATGGGTTGGGAATCAATTTGAGTTCCATAATTGAATAACATTGCAAAACCTTTATTCAATTTCATCACTTTTCTTGGTTGCAAACTTGAGGAGTAAGCCCTAGAACACCACTTGTCTGAGAGGAAAGTGTTTGTGGGGAAAAGAAGGTGTTTACATGAATTCTAAGGGCCTTAACCTTTAGAGTAATAGCTAATGCCCTAATAAAATTAGCTTACATGAGAATTAGGTTAAAAGAGTAAGACATCCTATGAGTTTGAGAAAATTATAGGATAACCTATCCATTTAGGTTGAGAAACTAAGGGATATAGAATAGGATTCAACCTTTCTTGCAATTGAATTTGTTAAGTGGAACTCATAAATAATTTACAACCCAAATGATGCTGGCATATTAGTGATCATAACCCTAGTTTGATTAATCTCATAAAGTTACAAATTACGGAGAAAATCATTAGTTGAACTAATCTTGTTACAATTTATTATTTTACAAATAAAAAACAAACAAACCCCCATTTTGGTTAAGAAACTCTGATCAACAGTCTAATAACAATTAGGACACTTAGTGAGCACAGTATTCCCTGTGGAATTCGACACCCAACCGAGTTGGGTTCTATATTTGACAGCGACCACTTACACTTTCTATTGAGAGTTGTAATTTGGGCGTATCAGCAAACTAGTTTGTGCATTCTAGAATCTTTAATGTATTTCGTAGTATTTTAATTCAAAGATATTGTTGTCATCTCTTTTACAAAACAACATTAAGATTTCTCAAATCATTTCTTGCATTTTAACAAGTTAGAATTGAAACTTCGCTTTATTTTTATTTCAGGGACAGGTAATTTCATGATAGAAATTGTTAGTCATGAGAAGTTTGAAGATATTTTGTGATTTTCTTTCTCATATGTATATCACATTGATTTGTTACCCACTAAAAACTATATAATTCTCTTCTGGAGAAATATATTTTAATATCGTCTTTGTACCTTTAAGTACTGTAGTTGTATTATTGGCAACGAAGTAGACAATATATAATTTATATATTTTTTTGGGGATAAAAGTGAGTATTAGTGGCAACCCATAGTTGCCACAAAAAAGTGAGTATTAGTGGCGACCTGTAGTCGCCACAAACAGGGAGTATTATTGGCGACCCATGGTCGCTACAAAAAGTCATTTTTAAAAATAAAATAAAATTCAACCTTTTGTGGCGACAAAAGATCGCCACTAAATCATTGTTTTGTGGCGTATTTGCTTGCTTTTTTGTGGCAACTTTTGTCGCCACAGAATGTATGTTTTGTGGTGACTTACATATGTCGTCACAAAATACTTTTAGTTACGGAAGTAATTGCTACGACCCTAATGTCACGGCTAAATATATTTAGTGGCGATTTTTGGTTCTTTTGTCGCCACTAAAAACTAGATTTCTTGTAGTGAATTAACTGGGTGGGTCTGACTCTGATACCATGATAAAGAAATGGACCTTGAGCCTAACTCAACCTCAAAAGCTAGCTCATGAGGGGAGGATTGCCCAAGACCATATAAGGAGACCAAGGACCCTTTAACCCACCGATGTGAGACTCCAACATATCCAAACTCCACTTTGTGGGAATATATCGGCCGAGTGTGTGTTGTTGTTGTTGTCCACTCATTGATGATAATAACTAATGTACTTTCTTCTTATAAAATGACTTTTTCTAGACTGTTTTTTGTCTTGAGCCAGGAATCTATCAGAAACAGCCTCTCTACTTCACATCTAAGTAGTGATAGGTGTTGCGTACACTTACCTTCCCCGAATCCTACTTTGTGAAAATATATCGGGTGTATGTGTTGTTGTTGTTGTTACCCAAACGTTGATGTTAATACCTAATGTTGTTTCTTCTTATACTATGCTTTTTCTACACTATTTTTTGTCTCGAGCCAGTCCGATCCATCAGAAACATCCTCTCTACCTCATCCCTAAGGTAGTGATAGGTGCGCGTATACTTACCTTCCCCAAATTAAATTCCACTTTGTGTGACTATATCGGGTATGTTATTGTCGTTGTTGTCCAAACGTTGATGGGAAAAATTTGCCGACATCTATATTGATGGGATTTAGTAGATATTTCGTGAAATTTTTAGAGCACGTGCAAGTTGACTCGACCATCACGCTGACCCCCCCCCCCCCCCCCCCTCCCCAAAAAAAAAAAAAAAGACACAGGGTCAAAAGGACAAGCACGTGCAACTCTTTTACTAATTCACGGATACACACCGTGAATTACGCACATCTTTTTCATCAATTAAACAATCCTAATTCTTAATTATTTAATTAACCAATGACATTATATTAATTTTAAATAATATAGTCTTTCTAAATTATGTTGCCAACTATAATCCTTTCCCACAATTCACGGGCTTGTTTTCTTCTTCTTCTTTTAAATATTTGTGACAGAATATTATGTATGAGAAGGTGAGTACAAAATGAAGATTTGAATTATTGGTGTTGTTGTACATTTTGTGTACGTATATGATATTAAAATAACTTATAAGTGATATAAATTAAACAATAGTTAACATAATTACACATGTTCATCGCGGTGTGAATCCTTAGTGTCCATATTGTTCTAGATATCAATAGTATTGTTTTTTTCATTTTCAGAAGTCTAGCTCGAGATAGAATGTTGTCACTAGTTCTTTTTTGTTACTAGGGCCTCAATTAATTTAAAATTAATTAAAGCCCATCGAAGAGGAAAATACTTTTTGTAATTATCGATGTCATAAGTAGACTATTAAAATGACCCACAAATATAATATATGTAGAAATTGAAGGATTTTGATCAAAATCCGATTTTTGGCATTAAATATGGGGGGGCATGGTCCTTTTGTTGGCATGCAACAACGTTATCTAATAAACACCACAATAATATGACAAGTCAATGTATTCTTTCCATACATTTTAAAAAGAAAAATAAAGAAAGACCATAACTAATCAATAGCGTCAAAATTTAACAAAAAGTGTGTAAAAATTTTTTTCAGTTATATTAATGATGTATAAAATTAAATATATATTCATAATAATTAATATTTAACCTTTGTAAATTATATAATTATTTGACGGAGGTGTTCATCGAACCACCCTTCGTTTAAGGTGGCTCCGCCCTTGCAACTAACAAGAGAAGGCAACTAGAGCGGCGCAGGACAGCATGGGGCAGAGCAACGTTTAATAGGGATGATAATAGAGCGGCACGGGACAGGATTGACAAACATCAATAATATATTTTACACCATCATATCATTCAAAAGATATTTATAAGTAAGCTTTCATAAAATATACCGCATTTATAATCTCAAACTTGCTATAATTAATAAAAATAACTATACTGATGTATATAACTTTAAATTTTAAAACTCTTTTTAATTAGAAATGTGTCCATATTTTTCAAATGTGTAGTCCTTCTTTGACCCTTTAACAAATTAAACAGCTACTGTTTACCCATTCGTCCTTATCTTACACCAATATTCTATAAAAAGGCACATAAATAAAACCCCAAAACAATCTTTTTTCCATCCTAAATTTCTTTTCTTAGTTTTGGTGTTAAACTCACAAAAAAAGAAAAAAGAAAAATGGGGAACAGTCTAGGAGGGAAAAAAACAACAAAAGTTATGAAAATCGATGGACAAACGATGAAATTCAGAACCCCAATTTATGCGAACGAGGTTCTAAAAAATTATCCATCGATGGTATTATTAGAATCGGAAGAAGTTAAGCATTTCGGGATTCGAGCAAAGCCATTGGAGCCACAACAAGAGTTAAAGTCTAAAAGGCTTTATTTCCTCGTGGAATTACCTAAATTCCCCGAGGAACATAAAAAAAACACTAGGAGGGTTCGATCCGCAATCCAAATGAGCGCGAAGGATAGGCTCGAGACACTAATGCTAGCGCGGAGATCCACGTCTGACTTGTCAATCATGAAGCCTGCCAACATTATGACTGAGGAGTGCACGTCTTTTCATAATAATAACAACAACAACAACTCAGCTTCAGACACAGTTCATAGTGGTGGGCCGTTCCAGGCCCACCCTATGAGGCTGAAGCTGAGACTATCGAAAGCGGAGGTGGAAAAATTGATGATGGAAAGCAAAGATGAGAATGAGGCTGCTGAGAAAATTATGAAACTTTGCATGAAGAATAATAATGATGGAAATGGTAGTTTGATGGAAGAACAAAGTCATAATAATGGTGGAGTAACAAAGAAAGGACTCAAATCAAGAGAGGTACTCTTTTCTTTTCATGATTCTAAAGTTATTTATTAAATGAATAGTAGTAAATAGTTACTCGTAAAATTAATTGAGGTACACGTAACCTAACTTAGACATAATAATTAGAAGAAGAAAAAAAAGTAGTACATCAAAATTTACAGTTTGTTTTAAAATTTAGATTAAGTTTTAAAAGTATTTTCTTTTTCTTAAATTCTCGATTGATGCTAGGTCAAGCATCGCCGCATAAATTATGACGGAAGGAGTTTCAAAATTGAATTTGGATTTTAATTTCCTCATTTGATATAGTCAAAGTTGGCATATATATAGGGAAATATAACAATAGAGTTGAAATTTCTCTTTTCTAGAATAATTGCTTCTATTAGAAATAAAAAGTATTTTTCATTGTATCGAACATGCATTATTTATGCTTGAAATATATTCGATGAAACAATTGAGATGTACGCAAACTGACTCGAACATTATCCTCACTTAAAAAGTGACTGCTTATTATGCTTCTTGCTTAGCTTAATCGATAATTTAAGCTGCATATATTCTTTATGCGTAATATTTATGGATAATATATATGATGAAAATTATTGGTTAACTACCAGTTAGTAGTAAGCCTTTTTGGCAGTGTAACAACCAGAATTGTTTATAATTATTTAGAAAAATAAAATTTGTTGAAATAGATTATTCACCATGATGATAACGTACGTAATTCATCACTATGATGTCAACTTTGGTTATTACAAATTAAATATGGGTTGTCCGGTGCACTAAAACTCCTACTACAAGCGAAATTTGGAAAAGGTTCAGACGAGTGACCACAAAGGTCTATTGTGTACAACTTGATACTGTATTTTTGCGACAGGTTATTTTCACGTTTTGAACGTGTTGACCTTTTGGTCACTTGACACCGATATGTTTCAAAATAATCTTGAATATATGTATTTTTTTTTTTATAATATTCTTTGGGCTAAACTTTTTTTTTTTTTCTTTTTATATAATGCAG
The DNA here is from genome assembly GCF_002878395.1 of Capsicum annuum. Taxonomy (NCBI): domain Eukaryota; kingdom Viridiplantae; phylum Streptophyta; class Magnoliopsida; order Solanales; family Solanaceae; genus Capsicum; species Capsicum annuum. The sequence continues at coordinate 675,213 of NC_061121.1, forward strand.
AAACGTGTAGGATTCTTGCCAATAACAGAAGGGGAGATTCAAAGAGCAGTGGCTGTTTCTTAACAAAAGAATGGAAATTAGAAACCTAGGGGCTTATGAGTTCAAGTAATATAGACTATTATTGTAAATATTTTTTTTAATAATATTCTACTTTTTGTCACTCTTTTTTCTGAAGTAAAATTCGTTTAAGATACTGTTATATGCATTCTACATTCGGACTTATTAGACTACAAGTCTCAACCGTCTTAGTCTTTTTCTTTGTTCCACCCTCATCAGCTCGCCCTCAGTCACCTGCGTAACGGTAGACTTGACCCATAAATTATGGAGTAGTACTAAATATAGTACCTTAGTTGCAAAAACTTATTATTCACAATATAATGCATCATCAAGCAACTTAATTGAAAATGTAATTATTAGAGGCGGAGTTAAAATTTTTGATAAAGGAGTTCAAAAAAGTCAAATGAAATGAGAAAATTTTTGTGATCTAAAAGAATTATAAATATTGATATAATTGTTAATAGTTACCTCGCCAAAAATAAAATGGGAAAATTACAATTGAATTATTTCTAAATTTAGAAATTTGCTTCCTCCAATTCATTTTACTTGTCGTATATTTTTTTTAGTATGTCCCTTATAAAACATTGGCTAAAAGGGTAAGAGCAAAAGAGAAAACTAAAAATTAATTTTTATAAATAAAATTAATTTTGATCAATTATTTTTAATAAGCGCTATAATTAAAATAAACGATACAAATCTCTTTTCTTTTTTCTAAAGATGCGATAGAGAAAAGTGAAATTAATTGACCGTACCGACATACACATACGTCGACCAAAATTTATTGTTTGTTAAAATTGGGATTGAAATTTCAAACATATTAGGTGCAATAGTACATTATTGCAATAAATACAATATTTGCAATCTAAATAGTAACTTAAATCTAAACTCACATATTGCATTACAACATAATAAGTGTATATAAAGTTTGTGGGATATTATGCAATTATTTTAAAGTAGTGTCAAAATAAATAAAAAAGATAAGGGTGTTTGAATTATGTAATTTAACCCCCCAAAAAGGCAAGACCTATATTTACAATTGGGATAATATCCATAAAAATATTCGAACTTTAACCAAATTTTCAGTGAAGCATATTGAACTTTGTAGGGGTTCTATACTTTTTTTAAGACTTTCTTGAAAGATGTGGTAGAGGAAAGTGAAATTAATTAATCAACCGACATACACATACATCGACCAAAATTTAATGTTTGGCAAAATTGGGATTGAAATTTCAAACATATTAGGTGCAATAGTACATTGTGATAATTAAATACAATATTTGTAATTTAAATAGTAACTTAAATCAACTCTAAGCCCACATATTGCATTAAGTGTTCTTAAGAAATAATTGAGAGATACGATTATTATTTCCTTTCACAATATAATAGGATATCTCTATCGAAATAGTGGTACCTCAAACTCCAGCAAAGAGTTGCGATGGAATGGGTTGTCTGACGTGTTCCAAGGAAGCAGTAAAACAAAAAGTAAAGAACACAATGATTTTTACATGGAAAACACCCGGCTCAAAAAGGTGTAAAAAAAAATACGACCTGTACCTCCACAGGATTTAACCCCAACTTCACTAAATAACTCTTAGCCTCAACAACGACTGATTATGAAACTCTTGTAACCTAGTAATTATAAACTCTAATCTCTATAACTCAATAACTATGAATTATAAACTCTAATTCCCTTAACTTAAGGACTAGGAATTATAAATTCTAATTCCTAACTACACACACCACCTAAGATATGTGTTCCCAAAGTCTCTGGGCTTTCCCTAACTCGAAGACTAACTCCTAGTTCAATTTATAACACATTGAAACTAATATTAAATCAATAGTTCAAACACAATGAACAACTCTAAACATTAACACTAAAACTCTTAGGTAGATTCTATATTTAGACCAGGTTCTTCAATGTGTTCCTTCAGTGATTGATCGAGTAGCACTTCGTGAAGTCAATCTGTCGATTGTGCTTTTCTGCTTTGTAAGTGCGTAGCTTACTCTGACTGATGCATCTTCTATTTAAGCACAACTCTTCAAATAGTCATTCTTTATTTTAAACTCTCTCCTTTTAATCAGAACTCTCATTGCATAGAGTTCTACTTCAAGTGAGACTCCTTCAATTCCAACTCTTGTCTCCTTAGTGTTGTAGTCAAACTCCAACTCTTTAAATCCGCTTATCTTCAAGTATTTTACTCAACCATAACTTCTTCACTTTCTCACATGATCAGTAACTTGAGTATATTAGAATTAGGCTCGCTCATTCATTCCTGACTTTAAGCAATCTTTGTCTGCATCTATCAGTGAAATCCGAAACTTGTCTTCCTATGCTTGGACCAGCTCAAGTAACATGGTCCATCTTTGTTTCCTATCTTACTTCTTCAATCTGCAGAATTTTTCTCCTTCTACACATAAGACTCTTCAGGATATGCTCAGAAGTGAAACTCCTTCTTTCCATTGGACTCCTTCAACTCAACTTGCTTTCCTTTTATCATCAAGTGTTTGAATCAAATTCAACTTCTTCAAATTAGCATATGTTTATTTCCGTGAGTTTATCAGAATTAACCACTCATCTGGTTCTTGATTTCTTCTACCCTTGCCTTTAATCATCGATGATTTTGCTACAAGTTCAGCTACATGAGACAGTGTGTCTGTGAACCAGTTTGACTGACATATTTCATATCACTTTGTCAGTTTTTCAATCATCAAAAATACATCGTACCGAACATAATTTAACCCCCCAAAAAGGCAAGACCTATATTTACAATTTTATACATATATTGAAAATTTACAATTTCATTTTCAGAACATCAATTCAGACTATATACCTGTTAAATTAAAGTCCTATTCAAAAATCATGTTGACAACGTAAACAAAATTCTTTTGTCCACCACTTAATTGATTACGTACTTAATTGACAATTATCTCTTTTACATGCACGCATAATTATACGTGTATTAAAATGATTATATAGATTGAATTTAATTTGCAAACTTCTAGTAGGGATAAGATATCGAAATTATAATTAGAAGAGGTCAATATTGGTGTAAGTTATGATAATTACGTAAGTATTATCTTCTCAATTAATCCTATTTATTAACTGATGATCAGTAAACCAATGATTAGGTACTTTAGTTTCAAATGACTGCGTTTAACAATTTACATGACTACTTTCTTCGTCCCAATTTATGATCAGATCGTATTTGACATGGATTGAGTACGACGTAAAAGTTTTTATGTAAAATAAATCATATGTACGATATTTGTGTGATTATAAGTTGTAATTTTTATACTTCTAGTTTTTCTTGTAAAGAAATTTGTGATACACACTACACAAATTAAATGTTGTACCACATTAATATGAGAAAATTCATTTATTAAGACCATCAAGTATATTGACTTGAAGTTTAATTTAGCCAAGGGCTATGGCCTAGTGTATTTATTAATGTGGGATCATGGTTTGATAACTTGATTTATTATGATTCAACTTTAAAAGTTAAATTCATAATATGAAAATCAATTTTTCATCTTTTAACCAACTAAAACAAACTCTACACACTTTACGTTCACGCTCATACCTGTTAATTGAAGTGTGGACAATCTAACATGAAAATTCAATATTAGGTAAAATATGAATCGATGAGATGAATCTGATGTTAATACTATCATAAGAAATAAAATTTGGACGTAAGTCATATTCAAAACTCTTTTTTTTTTCTTCAAAAAATTGTCAAAATTAAATAGGCCGACATTATTTTCGAAAAAGTCTGAACTTTAGTTTTTCTTTGACCCCTCATTAATGTCTATATATATTGTGCCAACCAACTTACATTTAATTCTTAGCTTTGTAATTATAACATTTATCATGTAGTATATTAAAAAACTTTGGACTACCAACATGGATTGTGATGCATTGGATAAGGCTGTTCCACCCTTAACCAGAGGTCGAGGGTTTGACCTTGGATATGGAGAAAACTTTGTTGGGAGCGCTGCCACCTTAATGGCCCCGTAATGCGCGATTTGGATTAATTGGGGCTCCAATATGAATACCAAACATCGAATGGAAAACCAAAAAAAACTTTGGACTTCTTCGTATTGAAGCTCTTTCCTTCATATAATAATTAGCATCCATAGTATAATCGAAATTCTAATGAGTTACTATATATTCTAAATTAATAATTTGTATACGTTCAATGAATTTCTTCAAACAAATATTAGATTTAAGTAAAAGCTATCGAAACTTTCTTAACAGACAGCATATAAATTCACAAAGCTTAAAAGCAAAGTTTACAAAAAATTAATAATTATATCATTGCTATATACTATATACAGTGATTAAAAGGGGTCATCTTTTTTTCCTCTAGTAGGTAGCAAATCATTGAATTACTACTCACTTCTTTTTTTCTCAACTTATTGAACAGAAATATAAATTTATAAATTTTTATGACGA
>NC_061121.1:682722-688471 GCF_002878395.1 Capsicum annuum
GATTGAATGTATAAAAAAGTTAAAAATCAAGTTGTTTGACTCAACCTAATTAGTTCAATCAAGATTTGTAGGGACTTCACCACTCCAAAGTTTTATATTTATCACAAATACAATGAAACCTCTCTGTAATTGATCGATAGCCGTTCTCCAAAATAATACCTCGTTATAACAGCCAAGTTTTCTTTAACATTTCACCATAGCAGTCGAAAAACATTATTATAGAGATGTTTGACCGTACAAAGACGATACACGACAGTTGACAATGCGTGCAACGCTCTAGATATATCAATATTTATGTAGCCACAACTTTAGGGGATGGGACACTATACACTAGATCATATCTTATCTTGTAGTTGACACCACAATTAAGTACTAGGGACTATATTTGGGGACTTATAGTCAAATGAGTAGAAGCCATATATTGTCATTGTGATGATCATCTTGTATAAGATGTATTACTTTTTATTTAGGGCAGTGATGAAGTCGAGATTTTCACAATATTCAAAATATAAAAAAGTAAATATATGCCTGATGTAGGGGAATTCAATAGACGTAAAAAGTAATTTTGATCATCTTGGATAAGAATTGCCTTCAATCGATGTATTGGGCGCAGTGATGGAGTCGAGATTTTCACAATATTCAAAATATAAAAAAGTAAATACATTCAGGAAGTAACGGAATTCAATAGACGTAAAAAGTAATTTTGATCATGTAAATTACTAAGGGAGTTCAGGTTCACGCGAGTCGTATAACAATAACAATGAGCTTGTTTCTAATAAACCTCAGACTCAAGAAAGTAATGTCGAAGTACATGCTCTGCATATGTCATTGCGCCCATGAGACACATATGCCTTAATTAGAGTCAAGCGCGGTGCCTTGGCACAAAATTTGCCTTCTAAAGCTGTGTGCACACTACTTAAACATAGATCAGGCCAAGCACACCAGCACATCTATGAAAGGAAAACACTCATGGGTGGCTTGTGCTTGGCTTTCCAAGGCCAGCGTCCAGAGGAAACATGTCACTGTCCTTTTCACTCAAATCTTTCTCAATAAAATTAGTGGTCTAAACTAAATTTTAATATGAGCCCTATGTACATTACAAAAATATCATTAATAATTTGAAATTATTTTTTTGATTCTTACTTTTTTTTTACTGTAGTATTTTTAAAAGACATTAAGCATTTAACTTCCCATATTAATATTATTATTTATAAAAATAAGAACTAGTTTTAATTAATAAGATGTTTGTCAATTGTTTGCAATGCATTACCTTGAATATTATTGTAAAAACTTTGTTTATTAATATGAAGATTTGATAAAAAGTTCTAAAATATTTTTAATAAAAAGTAGATAGCTCTTTTTTTTATTTATTTAATTTAAATTTTGTCTTTTATATTTTTCAATATATTTTTAATATTATTTTAAGTGAAATTAAAATCATAAAATTTATATTAAATTATTTGTAGCTTCAAGATTTTGGAGGTATAAAACAACAATGATACTTAAATCACAGGGAGATTGATTGAGATAGATGCCACAAACACAGAAAAGGCTATTGGCAGGCAACACAGAAAGTAGAATTCTCCATATATATATCAAAATGTTTTGTTTCATACATTAGTTTATACACCTTCATCCCAACAAATGTGATGAACTGATAGTTGAGTAATTTTAAGAAAAAAAAAAAAAAAAAAAGAAACCAATCTATGGCATACAAGTAAACGGAGTAAATTAACTGTAAAAGATATCGTGTAGTATTCGTGGTAAGATAAGAATGAAAGTAACTAACTGCGCGTGCTATGTTGCTGAGACTTTCTAAGGTGCTCCAACAATGAAGTAGCCTTCCTCTTGGTTCTCTCCGTTCCACTCTTAGCGAGTTCTGTAAGAGGTATAACTGCACCGAGCCTACAAAGGGAAGCAAGATTGTCGGAATCTCTCTTACACAAGGAGAGTAAGATGGCAGCCGCATTCTCTTTACTACGAGGTAGACCTGTCCTTAGAAGATCTATCAATACTGGGATTGTGCTAGCCCTTGCTATGGCTGCCTTAGCTTCTTGGTGGCTGGCTAGGACCGAGAGAATGGTCAAAGCTTCATCGACCATGCAGCTGCTTGAATCTGTCAGCATTTTCAGCAGTGCTGGTATAATCCCTGCCCGAACAGCTCGACCTTTGTTTCCTTGATATATACACAAATTGAACAATGCTGATGCGGCGTCTTTTTTTCCTCTTGTATTTCCTGTCTGAAGCAAATCTATGAGAGCTGGTATGGCACCAGATGCGCCTATTAATATTTTATTCTCGTCTCCAAGCGACAGACTAAAAATGGTTGCTGCTGCATTTTCTCTTGCTTCCATGCTTCCTGCTCTGAGGACTTGAACGATAGAAGGAATGGCATCGGCAAGCATTATAATCCGTTTGTTGTCATCGAATATAGAAAGGTTAAGAACCGCGGTGACAGCATTTTCCTGGATCTGCCTGTCTTCGGATGTCAACAACTTAACTAAGACCGGAATTGCTCCTGCTTCAGCAATCAAAATTCTGTTGTCTGTGCTTCTTTTGGAAAGTGAACGGATCTCGGCTACTGCAGCCCTGCAATCCTCTATGGACCTGCTTGAAAGCTTTCGGACAATTACCTCAATAGCTCCTATTTCCCCATTAACATAGCGAAATGATCCATCACTTTTCTTTATTTTCCCATTTGCATATACGGTTGGCTCCTCTATATCGTTCTTTGCACACCAATCACTTATTAGATTTCGCAAAGCATAATTTGGTGTAAGCGTGAAGTTGTTGAGGTGTTGCTGAGTTTTTGGGCACGTTGTGTGGCCACCATCTATCCATTGTTGTATGCACGATCTCTCATAAGTCTGTAAGATTAAGAAACGAGTACATTGGAACAAATTCCAGAGAAGCTAAAATTTCCCATCTCAAAAAGACAACGAAATCACATCCACAGACATGTTAAAGTAAACCGAATTACCTGCCCCGTGGCAGCCACAATAACGGGATCCCTCATGAGCTCGAGGGATATTGGGCAAAGAAACTCTGTAGGAGTTATGGGACAGATGAACTTTTTACTATCCTCGTGACTCTTAAACGCAGAGTCATCTTCCCCAGAAATCTCCGGATCACCAACCTCAGACAGTTTGGATGAATTTCCTATTCTTTCCGACTCCTGAACTATCTGGCTGCACGCACTTCCATTTGGAACACTACCTCGAGGAATACCTCGAACTTTTGGCCTAACTTCATGGTCAATATTGCCAATATTTTCTATATGTAAAGTTCCAATTCCACTATTTCCTGAATGGAGTAGATCAATCTCCTTGTCCAGCGGCTGTGACGATGCTCGATATAACAAGTTTGACTTTACAGGGCCACCATACCTTTCCGTGGCTCGTCGCAACTGTGCTCTCACCAATTCAACCTGGCAAAAGTAAGAAATATCAGAGGGGTGAATGCCAAGGAGACGAGCACAAACAGGAAACATAAAAGCCAAAGCTCAACACGAACCTGCTCTTGTACTTCTTCTGATATGTCAAATTGATCATATGGGAAGCTAGCAAGGGCTTTCTCCAATTTCCATGTAACACATTGAAACTGAAAATTTATTTTCTTCACCGCAACATCCTTGAGTCGAGAAATAGCACATATTAAGAGAGGGAACTTTGATTGAGGATCGTGACACTAGAGCTTTCGACATCACTCTTCTCATTAAATAATATAAAGACCTCAATACGGAAATAAGTTTCTTTTTCTCAAATGTTATTGTGACTAACAAGGCGATCTGTGCTATTTCTGCATTTTGGAGGCATAAATCAGAAATATAACCAATATAGTGAACCCAAGGGTGTGGCTAGCAACTAACGAAGTTGGAGTGGATCATGGGAAACCAGCGTTCAAATCCAAACTGAAGCAAAAAGAGTAGGTACGTTCAAGCTGGCACGAACATCACCATTTTAAGAAATTTTTTTAGCATATCATTTCTTAGCTACCAATGAAATTGTACAAGATTGACCTGAAGTCTCGACTACCGGACCAAATTGAATAGTTTCTTCATTTACTATGTACAGATCGCTAAATTAAAAGCTCCCGTTTAGGCCACTTAAGGATTACTCTTGGATTTTCTCCAATTCAAAGACATGAGAAGCACGAGCTAATGCCTCACAAGACAATTGGACTTGCCATAACAAAAAGAATGGCATTGAATAAACCGATTGGGAACATGATTTGACAACTCAGCTGATATACAAAGATAGTTGAATAGAACAAGAAACATCGTTGGTCCATCTCAGGAATTTCACTAGCAAAGCTTAAATTCATGGCACAAAATCAAATTAAGCAACCAACAAGTTCTTTAACCGTAAAACTTTTGTTACTGAAAAAATACCAGTTCCTTAAGAGCCAATTCCCACTGGTATAGCACATTCTATGCCAAATAAATCATAAAATTCCTATTTGCATCAGATGATTTCTATCCACATTACCCCAAAACGTCTTTCTTGACAGTTCTATCATAGAATCTTAAAAGTCTTTATTCTTCGCATCCATGTATGCATCTTAACAACAAAGAGTAAAAAACTGAAAGTACAGACTATATGAACAACAAGCACATTTCCTTAAAAATTAGGAAGCCAGAAAGTAGTTTAACCAAAGGAAAGGAATCCCCATTGTTCACCATTAAGCCATTAACCACCCAAATGCAAAGTGAAGTTTCAATACACACGTGACATAATGCAGGGGCGAAGCTAGACTATAGCTTACGAGTTTGGTTGAATATAGTAGATTTGATCCAAATTATACATCCGTCTTAAGAAATTGATTTAATAGGTACAAATAGTCCAAAGTCTCGATAGCTAGCTCTCAGCCTTCAAAAAACAATGTTGATGAAGGCATGTAGGTGCACTATTCCGCGGTTGGGATTGTAACCTTCCATAAATTTCCCATTTATCACTCAGCAACGGAACCTTGCTTATGTCTTTTCTTCAATAAATGTATAACCTAGTAACTCAAAAGGACTAAAATTCCGAACTCGAAAAATTCAAATTGTCTCTGACATAATGGGAATGAAACTTTACTACACCAAATGCACAATGAATTTTAACAAATATATGACATGATGGAAATTAACATATAGATAGAAAAGATTGAAACTTTACTACACCAAATACAAAATGAATTTTCAACAAACATATGACACGACGGGAATCAACAACAATATATCCAATACAGTCCCCGCAAAATGGGTTCTGGGGAAGGTAGAGTGTATTGCACCTTACCTCTACCTCAAGGTAGAGAGGTTGTTTCCGATAGATCCTCGGCTCAAGGAAAACTAGTCCAAAGTAGTCCGGAAACGGAAGTCATAGATGTACAGGAAAAAACAGATATTAATAAAAAGAAAAATCAAACAATAAAAGGACAGATATGACAGCCGAAATACAAGACAACAAATGATAACGGAAATCAAAGGACCAAAAACTAGAAGAGCAATACTACAACTACTAGTACGGACATAAAACAAAACAACACACTGTTACCTACTAACATTCTACTCTAATTCATATCCTCCACAACATCCTATCTAATGTCATGCCCTCACTAAACTAATACTTCATCATGTCCTGTCTAAACACCTCTTCCCAATACATATAGATAAAAACAATGAAACTCTACTTACACCAAATACAAAATGAATATTCAACAAACATATAACATCATGAAAATCAACATACATATAAAAACATTGAAA
>NC_061121.1:691471-702499 GCF_002878395.1 Capsicum annuum
TATGACATGATATGAATGAACATATATAGATAAAAAGATTGAAACTTTACTACACCAAATATGAAATGAATATTCAACAAACATATAACATCATGAAAATCAACATACATATAAAAACATTGAAACTTTACTAAACCAAATGCAAAATATGACATGATATGAATGAACATATATAGATAAAAAGATTGAAACTTCACTAAACCAAATACAAAATGAATATTCAACAAAACATATAACATGATGGAAATTAACAAATACCAAAAAAGATTATAACTTTACTCCACCAAATACAAAATGAATATTCAATAAAACATATAACATGATGGAAATTAACACATACACAAAAAGATTATAACTTCACTATACCAAATGCCAAAATATGAAATGATGGCAATTAACATAAACACAAAAGGATTAACTTTACTACAACAAATGTAAAATATAACATGAAGATCATCAACATATAGATAAAAAAAAAAAAAAAAAAAAAAAAAGATTGAAACTTTACTAAACTAGACACTTACAGTGGGGATCTTGTTATCAACTTGATTAGCTACTAAAAGCAATTGCTTTACACTTTGAAAAGCCACTAACAGATCAGAAAAACAAGAATCCAATGAACAACTCAAAAGGGTATTTGAGTCATTTAACTCATCAACCAAATGAGCTAAGAGTGTAACTCTTCTTGATAAATCTATACAATCTTTCTTGAATTTACCATTAAATCCAACAGCTGAGATCTGTGATACTTCATGGAGTTGCCGGAGTAGGGTGGTGATAGGGTGGTCTCCGGCAACCACGGTGGCTGCCCCGCCGGCCATGGTGGTTGCTTTTTGGTGGCAAGTTGAAGTACAAAGTACAATGGAGGGACTAAAGAAGATAGACTGTTAAAAGTGTTGGGGGCATTTTTGGAATTATATAAATATTAAAGAGAAAAAAAATTGAAATTTTGGAGAAAGGAAACTATGGAGTAATTTAATTACATGATCTTTATATATATATATATATATATATATATATATTATACACTAATTATATATATAAACGCTAGCCTTGGGGGCTCGGAGTAGTTGATAAATTTATTTTCATATGATCAGGAGGTCATAGGTTCAAGTTGTGACAACAGCTCTTCTAGAAATGAATTCTTATGGACCGATCCTTCCACAAACTCAACTCATAACACGAGCTTTAGTATACCTGTTTTTTTATATATATAGTTATACATATATTATACATGTATTAATTATATGTAGTGACGAGGAGATCAACAATTTTTTGTAGAAATGCACAGCAAGATTTTGTACGATAAATCCTCGTGGTTCGATTCTTTCCCGAACTTTGTACATAGCAGAAGTTTTAGTTATCGAGCTGCCTATATATTCCCCAACTAGTTTTAGTTTAGTCAGGAAAATTATATATGATAAATCGTTGCAGTTTGATTTTTTCCGAACTTTATATATTACAGAAGCTTTAGTTATCGAGCTACCTATATATTCACCAATTAATTTTAGTTTAATCAGTAAATGAATGACTATTTAGATTAATTGTGAATATTTTCGTGTATAATTGTTAATTATTTGAGAAAATTCCTATATCAACATTGATTTTGTCAACTCAATTTGAATATTTAAGAATATTAGTAGAGAAAAAGCCAGCTTCTATCAGCTGTCAATTTATACTAATTATTGACGTTTTGATTAATTATTACTCTCTCAATTTTTATTTCGATAATATATTTAATAGTAAATTTAACTCTCTTTATATAGTATTATTCCTTTCTTGAATACGGAAGTCATAAAATTAGTAAGGACGTAAATGCAAAAATAAATATTACTAGTATTATAAATTTATGATTAATCATGGTATGGTGATAAAATACAAAATAAAAGAAAATGATAAATAAGATGGTATATATTAATGTGGAGAAGAACTTTCTGGATGGAATTCTTTATATTTGGATGAAAAAAATTCAAGATTTTTCTTATGAACATACTCATGTATACGATAATCCATTGGATCAATCCCCATTTTTGTAAGTTTTAGTTTCAAATGGGAGTTCCAATAATTCATCACTTCATCATCATTGCGCTTCGGCAATCTTTCTGCTATTAATGACCACCTGAAATGTGAACAAACAAATAATTATTACTAACTTTCAAAAAATATATAAAAAATTATGTAATAAACTTTGACATCATCAATGAACAAATTAGCGCGGGCCCAACATTAAGATATTTATTTGTCTTTTCAATCTTGATATATTTAAATAATTTTTTTTTTAATAAAAGGATTGCATATGTTTTCTAGGATTTATCTGGAATCTAACATGAGTTCAACATATATTATTTTAATACGTATTTAGATAATTTAAGTTGTTAACTATTTTAATTTATAATTTTTTTTATGTAATTTTTAAATTAATATACGTTACTTTTCTTGTCTAAATTATTGTGGCATTGATACTCAATTATATTTTAAAAATAATTTAAGTTTTTAATTATTGTGATTTATAATACTTTTCCTCTATTCCAATTTCAGTGACACTAATATAATTTCAAGAGTCGACCAAATATTTTATATCTTTTAAATTTTTTAAATTGTTAATTATTGTGATTTCTAGTATTTTTCATGTAATTTTTTTGAAATATATAACATATTAAATTGTTTTTAGATATTTTAAGTTGTTAACAATTGTAATTTATAATACTTTTTATGTAATTTTTTAATAATATATCCTACTCTCCTTGTTCAGAATTTTGTGTCGACGACAGCCAATTATATTTTTAAAATAATTTAAATTTTTTATCATTGTGATTTATAATATTTTTTCTATCTCAACTTATGTGGCACAATGCTTAAATGACGATAATAATTAATTAGCAGTGACATAGTAAAATCACGACTGAAGCAGCTGAATTAGAAATCAATCAATTTTTAAATTTTTTTTTGTTAATTATTATTATTTACAATACTTTTTATTTCAATTTCAAATAATATATGTTGTTTTATATCTTCTTCTGTCCCATCCCAATTTATGTGGCACTAATATAATTTTGATAGTCAATCAAATATTTTATGTTAACATATCATTTTGTTATTCTTATTTTTCTAATACATAAATAACTTATAATAAGGAGTGATATAGTAAAATTATCGTTCGAAAGACTAAAACCTAATTTAAAACATTAAGAGTTAATTTAGTATTTTATGTCTATTTTATTTTTTATTAAATATTATTTATTTTTTTAATACCTAGATGACTCATAATAATTAATTAAGAGCGATTAATTATGTTATTACTATAAAAATTAATATAATTTCATCATATCCAAAAGTAATAATGGATAATTCACCGAAATAGTATATTAATTAAATAAGGCATGCTATATTTGCATATGCAAAATATGATATTATTAAACATTATTGGATAGTGCATTATATTTATCTCTCACAATAATAAAATTTTATTATATATTTTTCTTTATTTTTCTTAACTTGATACATATTGACCCAACACAAATTCTAAGAAAATATTCATGAGAAATTTATTTTATTAAATTAAATTTATTAATTTTGTAATTTAAAATTTTAAAGTTAAGTTTAAATATTAGTATTTCTATATAAGGAAAAAGTAATTTTAAAATTTAAATTAACTAAAATAAATAAATAAAAATATTATTTTTATATAAAAGTCAATTAAAATAATAAAATTGATTTACTTTAAATATTTAGTTGCAATTAATTAAAATAATTTTTTATTTTGTCATAATTTATGCTGCACCGATAAAATTTTGAGAGTTGAATAGAATTTTTATCTATTTTTAAAAAAGTATTTTAACTCGTTAATTATTGTGATCTATAATATTTTTTACGTAATTATCAAATAATATATTTACTCCTTGTGTCCCAATTTATGTGGCTTCGATACCATTTTGAGAGTCAACTAAAATTATTATATATCTTTTAAATATTTTAAGTTGTCAATTATTATAATTTGCAGTACTTTTTCTTTTATCTCAATTTATGTGGCATTGCTAAAATAATAAGAGTCAATAAAATTTTTATATGTCTTTTAAATATTTTAAGTTATTAATTATTGTGATTTGTGGGAACAAATTAGTTTTGAACATGATAGCCAATTAAAGAAATAAAAAAAAATTACTTCCAATATGTAGTTATAGTTAATTAATATAATATATTAAATATTTAAATCATTATGATGAAACAATAGAATTATTATATATTGGGGCATGGTATGTAATTAAGTGGTAGTAGAGGGATTTTTTGCTAAGAGTCAATGAAATTTCTATATGTCTTTTAAATATTTTAAGTTATTAATTATTGTGATTGGTGACAACAAAATAATTTTGAACATGATAGACAATTAAATAAAAAAAAAAAATTACTTCCAATATGGAGTTATAGTAAATTAATATAAATTAATAAAATATATTAAATATTTAAATCATTATAATAAAATAATAAAATTATTATATATTGGGGCATGGTATGTTATTATGTGGAAGTAATTGGATTTTTTGATAATTGGAAGAGGTGGTCGAAACCACCTCTTCTATATAATACTAGAAGTGCAAGGCCCGTATCAGCACGGACCCAACAATAAAATATGTGGATTTCAATTTTTAAGTTTTAGAATTTATGTTGGAGTAGGAAGTTTGAGCAGTAGAATGTTTTCATTGGTACGATAAAATATACTTATAAAATATATTTCTATAAATTTTTATCAAACTTTTCTTTTGTATATATTCCTTCTATTGAAACGTAGGAGTCGTTTGTTATAGTTTATAAATTTTCTTTTTGAATAGAATATATTAGTAATACTTGTATTAGTAATGCTTCTATTAGTAAATGCTGGTATTATTTATGTTAACATTAGTTTTTATACATTGTTTAACATGTTGCATTAAAATTTACCTTTTCAATTTTGATATATTTAAATAAAAGGTTTTTTTAAAAAAAACAAAGAATTGCATATACATTTTAAGATTCATTCGAGATCTAGTACGGGTTCAATATATTATTTTTTATCTCAATTTATATGACACAAATAGAATTTAGATAATCAATCATACTTTTAATAGGTATTTTGATAATTTAATTTGTTAACTATTGTAATTGATAATATTTTAATGTAATTTTCAAATAATATGTATTATTTTTCTTGTCCAAACATTTGTGGCATTGATAGTTAATTATATTTTTAAAATAATTTAAGTTTTTAATTATTGTGATTTATAATACTTTTCTTCTATTCCAATTTCAGTGACACTAATATAATTTCAAGAGTCGATCAAATATTTTATATCTTTTAAATCTTTTAAGTTGTTAATTATTGTGATTTCTAGTATTTTTCATATATTTTTTTTGAAATATATAACATATTAAATTATTTTTAGATATTTTAAATTGTTAATTATTGTAATTTATAATACTTTTTATATAATTTTTTTTTGAATAATATATGCTACTCTCTTTGTCCAGAGCTTTTTGCCGACGATAGCCAATTATATTTTTAAAATAATTTAAATTTTTTATCATTGTAATTATAATATTTTTTCTATTTCAACTTATGTGGAACAATGCTTAAATGACCATAATAATTAATTAGGGATGATATAGTAAAATGTAATTATTATTATTTACTATTTTTATTATGTATATGTGTTGATTCAAGAAGAATTTGGAAACATTTAGAAATGTGTTGAATGTTACGAATGTTAATAATTCATTTGGTGCTTCTTGATTTCTCTACATTTATCTGTTGTTTGTTTTTACTCTTTTGTCCTTTAAATACGTTACTCTTCTTGTCCAAAATTTTATGGCATTGATGGTCAATTATGTTTTAAAAATAATTTTAAGTTTTTAATTATTGTGATTTATAATACTTTTCTTCTATTTCAATTTCAGTGACACTAATATAATTTCAAAAGTCGACCAAATATTTTATATTTTTTAAATCTTTTAAGTTGTTAATTATTGTGATTTCTAGTATTTTTCATGTAATTTTTTTGAAATATATAACATATTAAATTGTTCTTAGATATTTTAACTTGTTAACTATTGTAATTTATAATACTTTTTATATAATTTTTTTTAATAATATATGCTACTCTCCTTGTCCATAGTTTTGTGTCGACAATAGCCAATTATATTTTTTAAATAATTTAAATTTTTTATCATTGTAATTTATAATATTTTTTCTATTTCAACTTATGTGGCACAATGCTTAAACGACCATAATAATTAATTAGGGGTGATATAGTAAAATGCAATTATTATTATTTATTATTTTTATTATAGGTATGTGTTGATTCAAGAGGAATTTGAAAACATTTAGAAATGTGTTGAATGTTAAAAATGTTAATAATACATTTGTAACATTTGGTGCTTCTTGATTTCTCAACATTTATCTCTTATGTGTTTTTACTCTTTTGCCCTTTGAGTATATGTAGCAATTTTTATTTTTTTTTAAAAATGTCATGAAAATTTTACTTACTCTTCTTGTCCAAACTTTTGTGGCATTGATAATCAATTATATTTTAAAAAATAATTTAAGTTTTTAATTTTCGTGATTTATAATACTTTTCTTCTATTACATTTTCAGTGACACTAATATAACTTTAAGAGTCGACCAAATATTTTAAATCTTTTAAGTTGTTAATTATTGTGATTTCTAGTATTTTTCATGTAATTTTTTTTGAAATATATAACATATTAAATTATTTTTTTCTATTTCAAGTTATGTAGCACAATGTTTAAATGACCATAATAATTAATTAGGGGTAATATAGTAAAATTACGGTTGAAGCCGACATGTCATAAATGTCTATTTTATTTTTTACTTAAATATTATTAATTTTTTAATATATAAATAACTTATAATAATTAATTAGGAGCAGTATAATAATTAATTAGGAGTGATATGGTACAATTACGGTTGAAGCAGACATGTCATAAATATCTATTTTATTTTTTAATTAAATATTATTAATTTTTTAATATATAAATAACTTATAATAATTAATTAGATGTGATATAATAATTATTTAGGGGTAATATAGTACAATTACGGTTGAACCAGACATGTCATAAATATTTATTTAATTTTATAATTAAATATTGTTAATTTTTAATAAATAAATAATTTATAATAATTAGTTATATGTGGGCTCCATCATATTAAACAGGAGTAGCATCAATAACAAAGTAGTAATTTATTGGAATGACATGAGTTGTAATTAATTCAAAATGGAAGGACTTTTCTTATAGTTGTTGACAAGATTCAAACATTAAAATACAAAATACAATTTTCCTAAATAAACTAATCTTGCAAAGTATTTTATAGACCTTAGTATCCTAAAACTTTGTTTTAATACCCATAAGCTAACATGTCGAAACCATCATTTCTAATATATAGAAAAGAAAAGAAAAATAATTTTTTTTTAAATAATTTAAATTTTTAATTAGTGTGTAAAACTTTTTCTACTCCAATTTAAGTGACATGATACTTAGATGATCATAATAATTAATTAGAGATGATATAGTAAAATTACGATTGAATATGTTAGGAAAAAATTTTAATTAGGTTAAAATGTAATAACAAATAAGAAAAAAATAAATTATATGTTTGATATGAAATTAAATAAATAATAAAATTTATTTAATTGCATCAATTATAATTAATTTTTACAATAAATTATTATCATACTAATTAATTAACTTAAATATATTTGAAATAATTTTATACATAAAAATAAAAAAGATAAATAAGATTGAAAATAAATGGGAGATAGAGGGCCCATATGTGTGGAAATATGTGTGATGGTATTAGGATAAATTTCTTCAATGACATTGCTTGTAATTAAAGAGAAAATAATGATTTTTTATTTAAACTTTTGATGAAGTTTTAAAGTCAAAGTACAAAAAATAATTGAATTGAGCTTATAATTTATTATAATGATCAAATTACCCCTAAAAAAATTTGTTATGTTATTCAGAAAAGAAAAGAAAAATATAAAGTGAAGCGAATGTTTTAATCGGTCGAGTTGGCTTCATAAACCTGTTGCCAAGGAGGGCATGAAGCCTGATGATGAGATCTTCTTCTTCCTCAGAAAAATTCTCTCTTTCACCATAACAACGAAGCATACCTATAAACACAAAATAAATTAAAATATATTTATCATGTTATCAATCGTTCGTCCCAAAATAAGCTTATTTCAAATTTATAATCTTGAAATTATAACTATGAACAAATAATCTAATTTATTTGAGCATAAACACATTTATTGTGTAAAAATAAATAAATAAATATATATATATATATAAATGTACTCACCATCATCATCTTTAGACTTGCTCATATATTTTTCTTTGGTGTCCATACTTGGTAGATATTTTGAAAGAAATAGTCTCTGCGTCCCATTTTATATGAGGTGGTTTGGTGAGCACAAAGTTCAAGGAATTTTAAAAAATATTATTATATGTGTCAGATATATTTATAAAGTGTTAAAATGTCCTTTTAAATAAGTAGTTGAGAAAATTAAATCTCACTTTGACTTTTCATTTTTTTTCACTCGTAAAAGAAGTTTTGAACCTTTTGTATCAAGTTGGTTTCAACAAGCCATGTCATTAAGAATAAAATGGAAATGTTGAAGATTAAACAATTTTCAAAAAGAAAAGCGAGTCGTTCTTTTGAAGAGAGCTAAGCTCAAAAGAAAAATATATCAAATATGTTAGGTGTGTGAACAAGGCTCACATTGATAAATGTATATTCGCGAGTAGAAATACTGTCAAAGTGAACGATGTCACACCATATTAAAAGTACCGTTGAACTAGTTGACTCCAATAATTGACATCGTAACCAATGATTTGATGAGACAAGTGTAGAGATAGCAGAGTGATGATGCGGGGCTCGATCGAATTACTACATTTATAAGGTAGTTTAGAGATGCATGCATACAAGAAAAGCGCCTAACTCAAGATTAGGCATTGCCATAAATGTTCGATTATATGAATGACAATAATGAATCTCGAAAATTTACTCATGAATTATTTAGAGTTACGACATATCACTTTTTATTAAAGGTTTTGAGTTTGAATATTGAGAATAAAAAAATCTTTCTGAAAATATTGCCTCCGAAAATAAGTACTGCATGCAATGCATGAATTTGAATTAGTCGAACTTCAACATTGCTAGTGGATACCAAACACTAGTGAAACACCCCCACCCCCTGCCCTAGGGGCAGAGCCACCTTATGACTAGAGATTCATCTGAACCTCCTTCAATGGAATATTATACTATTTATATATAATTAAAATTATTTTTGTATGTATATATAGTTGATGTCGAACTCCCTTCGGCTAGTTCCGTATGCTTTCTTTTTCGATTTTGAACCCCCTTAGTGAAAATTTTGGCTCCGCTACTGCTCCATCTCCAGGAGTGGAGCCAGCCCTTTGGTAGGGGGAGACCCTTCGATGGAAAAATATACTATTTATATATGATTAAAATAAAATTAGTTTTTATGTATTTATAGTAAGAGCTGAACCCCCATCGATTAAATTTTCTTTAAATATTGAATCCTTACTTAAAATTCTGACTTCGCTTCTTCCCGTCCCCACCCCACGCCCACCCCACCCCCTAACCCCAAAGAAAGTGTTGTACTAATGTGCTTGCTTTATCTTTTTCCCCCAAAAAAGGGAAGAAAAATGAATACAAGTGTATATTTGGTGTGATGAAATTCAGGAGCAGAATTTTCATCACTATTTGTTGGGTTATATTTGCATATTTATATAATTTTGTCCTATTTAATTCATATACCCATGGCCTATAGATAAAACTTGTACATTTTTTATTTTTTTTTGGATTGAGTTAAAGCCACTAATAGAAAATCGAAATAACTAGTTATAGTAAGCATGAACGGGCTAAAGGTTAACAGCCGCCCGCACTACCACTGAGCTACTGAGATTGATCGCTAACTGTCTTAATTCGAGTAGTTTTTTCTTCGACAAATTGCCCGAAGAAAGTCGAAGTATATATAATATTCGATATAAAGTCGTCGTCATATTCCATATGTCACTTAGTCATATGGACAGAAAAAAAATTGCAGCCAGTTTGATAATGATTGAGATGTTGAATCGTATACATAATATATGATGGGTTGTTTTAACCTTTTGGGAGGCCTACGCCGTATAAAAACTGTCTTGACAATTCTATTTCGAATCAACCAATCGCATAGCTTCATAATAATTCTGCAAAGCTTCCGCGTGATTTCCTTCGGATTGAGCCGATCGACACCAACGAATCAAATGATATTTCTGTTTCAACTTTTGCCTATTCAATTTTTGATACTTTATTGAAGTCCGACTAATACAAATATGTGTAATATAAGGGAAAGCTCTCCTTACTAATTTTTTTTTTCCATATTGAGGACTTGAATTCCAAAACTCTTTTAAGAGATAAAGTAACTTCATCCAAGAAACTCTTAGGGGTCGTTTGGTATTACTTGTACCTTGTTTGGTACATCTTTTTGCCTCTGTTTAACTAATGCAACCATTAGTTATACACTCTATTGTGTATTAGTAATATACTTAATTTTCTATGTATTAGTAATACAAAGACTTTTAATACATGCATTAACTTATTAAATAACCTTAATACCCCTCATTTTCCTTTCAAAATATTTCACAATTTCTTTTCCCGCCATTTTAGTTTTCAACAGTGAATCATGAAATTAAATTTTTCGAATCTTTCGAGTTCCATTAATGAATTTTTTGAATCTTCCGAGTTCGATTAATGAAAATTGAATCTTCCATTGAGTTTTCAATTAGCGAGTTTCATTGAATCTTCCATTAATGAAACTCGCTAATTGAATCTTCCGAGTTTCAATGAAAAATTAATGGAAGATTCCATTCAATTATTTGAAAAAACTTTCTTCATAAATTCAATGGAATATTTAATATGGTTGTAATTGTGAAAAAATGGTGAAAAGTGATAAAATGGAGAAGAAA
>NC_061121.1:702599-721228 GCF_002878395.1 Capsicum annuum
TAGCGAGTTTCATTAATGGAAGATTCAATGAAACTCGCTAATTGAATCTTCCGAGTTTCAATGAAAAATTAATGGAAGATTCCATTCAATTATTTGAAAAAACTTTCTTCATAAATTCAATGGAATATTTAATATGGTTGTAATTGTGAAAAAATGGTGAAAAGTGATAAAATGGAGAAGAAACGGTGCATGTACTACACTTTCTAAGGAAAAAATGGGGTATACGTTTTAAGGGGGGATTAATTCCACTTTAAAAAAGTCTGGGGGGAATTAATTCCAATTAAAAAAGTATAGGGGGCAATAGGAAACTTTAGGTATTTTCGTGGGTATTATTCATTTCTTATACATCAAACCAAATAATGTATAAGAAATAATACATACATAACTAATACACATATAATAATGTTTACATTACTAATACAAGTATTATTAATACATTATATTATGTATTACTCTTATACACTCTATCAAGCGACCCCTTAATGTAATATATATCACTAAATATAAATTTAGGGTAGCTAGGTTTGGAAGGACTTGACATATTTATTTTGCATCTGCATGAAGTGTACTATGAAAATTATTTATCATAGAAGCTCTCACCAAGAAACAAACTATCATTGGCCACATATATTTATGACATATTGTCCAATGAGTTGTTGATAATAAATACTTTAGGTGCATCAGAATATTAATATCACAACAATATAACTTTACTTACCATAGATAAATAACTCAATAAAGTAAAATTGTATATCGATATTAACGATGATTAAGTGATAGTACTAAACATTTTATTCTCATATCAAGCAATGTTCTCTTTAAAACATAAGTTAATATGAGTTCATTCGACCTTAATATAGGTTTAGCTGGAATTAATTATAGCAAAAAACATAAACACACATGACGTACCATATTTACACAAATTTTCACCCATACAAAATAATTATAAAAATTTTAACTAATTATGTATCTTCGTTGGATGTATTTGGAGCTAACTATGTATTTTACAAAGGGAAAAAATGCATTGAATGTATCGGAAGCTAATTATGTATCTTAACAGACCCAAAATCTGGATTTTCAGTAATAATACAAAATGTTCAGATTTTCTATAATTAAGCTTCAAACTATCGAAAATTATATTATTTACACGTTATTATATGTATATTTTTAAATATCCATTAACTAATAAATTTCGAACCCAATATATCATTTGATTTAATTAGAGTAAAATCTCAAACTCGAACTCATAATATTCAAATCGTAAATCTACCTTTAGAGACTGTAGGACCAAAATAGAAAGAGAAGTAGTAGTAATTGATGAAATGGATATTAAATGTGACAATAACAATACAATAAGCTAATTAATAACAACCATACGTGCATACTACTTTTCTAATGTTGAATTCATATTCTCAATATCTCAACCATGGTGCACATTAATTTATTTATTTCTCATAATGATGATGTTCGAGCCAACCATACGTGCATATTATCAACTAATTATCTCTTGAGGGAAATAATCAAGAACGCAATTAATATTATCTATGGAAGTGAATTAAGATCAGGCAATGAACTTGTAACACAATTAGAACTTGTAGCATCAGATATTACTGCATTATTTTCTGATTTTATGCCATTTTCTTGGAAATATTCAAGTCTTTTTATACGAAGATAATGAGAAATATTATGATTTTTCGGATCGATTCCCATTTTTATAAGTTTTCTTCTCAAATGGGAATTCCAATAATTCTTCACTTCATTATCAGTTCTTCCTGGCAATCTTCCAGCTATTAAGGACCACCTGAAAATTAAATGTCAAAAAAAAAAAAAAAATTAAAAATAGCAAAAACTAGATACTTGAAATAACTTTCTTGATTTGGATATATTTCACCCAAATTAACTAATTTTAACAAACTTTATTATCAATCAAACTATGTATATGTATATATTGTTTAACCACCTACCCAAAAGAAAAAAATTCCTCCAGTTTCATTTTATGTGACGCTTTTTCATCATTTAAAAATATTTAATTTAAACTTTACATTTTAAAGGCATAAAAATATATGACTTGTTAAGACTTAAGATATATCACAAATTCTAAAGACTTTTTTTTGTATTAATCTTCTCAACGAGTCAAACAACATCACATAAATTGAAACTGAAGAGTAAAAAACATAATTAACGACAGACAACTTCTATCATGCAATTAACAGTAAAACTCCGATGTTTATCCTATTTATCAACAAATTAGTGACAAATTATCAAAAAAAATTCTATTAGCGACAACCTATTTAGCGATGAATTTCATAGCTAATCTTTTTTTGACATAATTTATATTATTCAAACCAAGCAAATGACCAAAATGTCCTTTAAGGAAAATAGTGTAAAAATTACCTATTGCCAAGAAGAGCATGAAGCTTGATGATGAGATCATCTTCATCCTCAGAAAAATTTCCTCTTTTTAAATTTGGGTTAAGATAATTCATCCATCTTAGCCTACAACTTTTTCCACAACGAAGCAGACCTAATCAAAGGCGAATTCAGAATTTAAAGTCAGTAAATTCAGAATAATATACATACACATGTTAATAGATTCAGTTGAACTTACAGAACCAATGTACTTACCAGCAGCTTTAGGTAAATCTCTCCAACAACCTTCACCATGTTTAGTGATATAATCAATGAGTTTTTGATCTTCTTGTTTAGACCAAGATCCTTTATGCATTTCCTCTTTGTTATCACAACCAGGTTTTCTCATAATTCTATATAATATATGGTTTATATTTGATATTTTTTAGAAAGATTTGAATGTGGAGAAAGAAGAAAAAGAAGGGGTTGTTGTATTTTGGGAAGTGGATAGTATGTTTTTATAATAAAAAACAAATGAAGATAGAAAATGTTGACTTGGAAATTGGAAAGTTGGACCGGTGGGTTGGCCTTTGCATGCATGCAAAGTCTTCCAATTAACATTTGGCAAATAGTAATAGGTGTTTACTTTGTTTTTTTTTTTTTTTTTTTTTTTTTTTATGATGTTGGTGTTCGGAATCAGTTTGCACGCACTTAAGTTATTGATCTATCGGATATCTACTTGTGGACATATGTTACTTTTCACTGGCATCGGTATGAAATGATTCAATCCATCGACTTGAACACCTCAATCATTTTATTTGGACTATCTTGAAACTTTGACGGAAGCTGAAGAACACTTCAATTAGGGTTTTTCTTTCATTAATTTTTTTTTAAAATTTTTTTAACATGTATTCAATCATTGCGATTATGATTATGTCCATGAGCGGCTAAACACCTTTTTTGGGAGGTTAAGGTCAAGGACATGATTACTCTTGCCGAATTTTGGCTAATGTGGAGACGAGGTCCTCATAATTTGAGCAGATTCGGAATCGTTCGTTAGAGGATAACAAGTTTTGTGATCAGGTGTTGAGTGGTGAGTTCGAGAGAAACACCATAGATTTTGAGGATGTTTTGAGATTCGATGGTTGCATTTGTGTTCCGTAGATTGATTAATTGATTCAATTGATTTCGCATGAGGCTCACAGCTCTAGATATTTCATTCATAACACTCAAGCATTTTAATTTATATATGTGTGTGATCAGGAGTGAAGCTAGGGGCATGAGAGGTTATTTCGAACCTTCTTAGCCAAAAAATGTTATATATAAAGTCAACGTCAACATTTATCATTTTTTTTATACACAGTAGAAATTAAATATGTTTAGTCTTTGGCATATCTATTTCAAATTGACTTCAACTTTATCTTGATTAAAGTAGTGGCGGACCTAGGCTTTAGAGGTTATGGATGTTCGGAAGGTTCAAACACACATATTGACGCCTAAAATTTTAAGATTTGATTTAAAAAGCAAAATACTCAGTTATCTTCTTGGTTTTAAAAAATGTATTATTTTTCTATCTTATATATCAATCTTTTTTACATTTCTTATATAATTATTCCAAATCTATATCTAATTTAATGAATATCGAAATATCAAATATTTACACCAAAGTCGCCCCTGAATTCAAGTAAACTTCAGGCGTAGGTCGGCACAATTATTATTTTAATCGATTTAATTCTCGATAAGCGAAACACGAAAACTAATATCAATCGTCAAATGAAGTAAATATACAAATTCAACTACTACTACTAATTAGGTATCAAATCATCTAGAAAGACCTCAGTGGAATCATTGTATTCCACTTTTATTTAAGTGTTGCATTGTTAGTTGATTTCTGGTACTAATTAAGATTAACGTGATATTTTACTATATAATTAAGTACTAAGATTATTTTGATCAACTTTTGTAGTTTATAGTACTAATAATTAATAAGATCAATCAATATCACAATGAGATAGGACAAAAGAAGATATGTAACTATCATTTAGTATAGTCACTTTATTTGTTTTTAATAATGTGGAACAAAATATGTTAAAATAACTTCACGTGAAGTGGCCCCTCATGGTATGAAAATTCCATATCTTTCCAACTAATTATTACCTTATATTATAAAAAATCTACAAATATTATCTTGTTTCATTTTTTCTATTTTAGTTTTTTTTTTTTTAAAAAAAAAAAGCTTATGAATTTTTAATATATATGTGTAGTATATATACTCTTCGATTTAATTTATTTATTTAATTTTAATTTGATACGTAATTTTAGAAAATAAAAAAGATTTTTGAATCTTCTTCTCATCTGTTTAGATTAGGTAGAGAGAGTTACTTAATACATGTTGTTGGTAGAAGGTGATAGATATTTCGCGGAGTTTGTTGAGGTAGGCGCAAGATAGCTCGAAAATCAAGTTTATAAAAAAAAAAAAAACTAAAGATATATGTTGAGTGTATTAAAATATTCTTTAATTTTATGATCCTAAACACAGTGATGGAGGTAGAACTTTAACTAAGGGGGTTTAAAATTGAAAAGAAAGTAAGCATACGAATTAGTCGAAGGGGGTTCAACATTAATTATATATACATATAAAAATAATTGTAATCATGTATAAATAGTATAATTCTCCATCAAAGGAAGTTCGGATGAATTTCTAGTCAAAAGATGGCTCCATCCCTACTTAAATATGTCATGTAATTTTATGATTTTAAACATATCATATAAAAATTGAAATTAATGAATTATCCAGACACAAAAACAAAACATTCATCCTGAAACAAAGGAAAGTAAGATAAATAATTTAAAAGAAGTGATATAATTTCTAAATTAATAATTTTAAACATATCGTGTCATTTATGTTATCTAACAAGTCATGGGAAGGTTGTTGTCCCGTGGAAAGATTCTCGACGTGCCAATAACATTTTGCCATGTGGAACGAGCACGTGAGAATAAAGATAAAATAATTTTTCATAATTTAAATAGCAAAATTTTACTTAATTATGAAATATAATACTAATATTTTGATGTATAAACATAGGTAAATATATTATATTCGCATGCATAATAACTGTATTTATGCATTTATAATATTTCTATATATATCAAAATACATAGCGTTATAATAATGAAATGCATTGAATTAGCACATTTATAAGTGTAACGTATACACAAGGCGGCTTAAGTCCGTTGGTGTTCTAAAGTAAAAAATAAATTGGAGGCCTTAATTAAAGTTTATTTTTTTAATTTTTTAAAATGTAAAGTTGCTAATAATATCTCTTACAAAAGTATTTTGAGATACAAAATTATTTCTTTTTTTATATATAAAATACATCAAAAATATTCTTTAATCTTATAGGCTTAAACATGTTTTAAAAAAAAAAATCGAAACCGATAGTATAAAATATAAAATATTTTCTTAAATAAACCCTATAATAACTCTATTATTACTTCCTCCGTTTCATTTTAGTTGACCCTCTTTCTAAAAATATTTGTTCAATTTAATTATCTCTTTGAGGAAATCAAGAGAATTTTATTATGTTCTTCCAATACTATTGTTAATATTAAATGACTAAATAAAGTGTATTTGCTCAAATTTATATTTTTAAAGTATAATTAATAACGTTAATTTAATCAAACAAATTTTTAATTATTATTTTTTTAATGGGTGTAGCAAGTTAATAGAAACCAACTAATATAAAACAAAGGGAGTACTAAGAAAATGAGGCCACTCAAATTGGGGCTAAGACAAGCCGCCCCTGCGTAGACAATATCTCTATCTAAATAATAAATCTATATGAATAATAAGGTGATTGGCTTTAATGTTGATTAATATAAACAAAAATGTTAAAATCCCCTTCACGTGAAGTGGCCCCTCAATTAGTACAAATTCACATCTATCCAATTTGCTAATTATTTCAAATCCTGTCATTATCTGTCTTAATTTTTATAAGATATAAAGTTTAAGAAGGGACGTCTTGGAGTAATTGGTAAAGTTGTTATCATGTGATCAGGGGGTCACAGGTTCAAGTCTTAGAAATAACCTCTGGCAGAAATGCAAGGTAAGGTTGCATACGATACACCCTTGTGGTGGGGCCCTTCTCCGAACACCGCGCATAGTGGTATCTTTAATGCACCGAGCTGCTTTTTTTAAGATATAAAGTTTAAAATAAAATATAATTTTAAATCAATTTGCATAACATAACTGTACGTTTAAATTCTCATTATAAGTATGTCATGTTATTCTCATAAAAAAGAGAATTATTAAGTGTTAGATAAACCTTTAACATTTTTGAAATTTTGTTAATCATCATATGGAGGATATTTTCATGTTGATTGGAGCTTCGATCCGAATATCAAACATCAGATCGGCCACTAGCACGTAGTTTAAGTAGGTATTTGAATATGCGATTTCATCTTGTAATTTAAAATTATAAGCGTTTGTACATGTGATTAACATAGAGTAGTCAATTAATGATATAACTTTCATATATGTCGTTAGAACGTGAAATAAATTTAAATAAGAGAAATATACTTGACGAGGATTTATATAGCCGATCTAACTTGTAAGAATTGACACGTCTTTATTTTTGTAACCGTATTAGTACCAAGGCATCGTGTTGTATACTCCCTTCGTTTAGTTTTGTTGTCACAATTTGACTTGACACACCTATTAAGAAAAAACAATTAATAACATAATTATTTTTACTATAGTACCCTTTTTAAACGATATTTACATCACGTCTTGAAATTAATTTAGAGGAAAAATAATTAATGCTAAGGATAAAATAGGAAAAAGAAAGTTGTCTTTTCTTGATTTGTCAAAAATAACAAGTAAAAGTAAACGACAAAAGTATGTCTTTTGAACCTATACTAACATAGAAGATATAGTAATAGCTTTTACTTTTCCTGTGTCACTCGAATTCGTCAATAATATCGACACGTACATGTCAAATTCTCTAAAATATTAATTCTTAAAGAATTTAATTGGATACGACAACATTTTTAGAAAATTCGATCAACATATGAATAAACCCTCTATGGAGTTGGGGAACAGGCGACGCCACCTTATTCGAAGGGTGGTCAAGTCACAGGTGCACACCCTGGCCTTCGCCAGAAAATTATATGATATATAGCGATTAAATATTAGTTATTATGATTATATGTTTAATCTTGCAGATCCCTTAACATAATCGAATTCATCAAATTTCTGACTCCGCCGTTGAGTGAGAGTGTTGCGTGTGGGGGTGGAAGAAAGGTTGGTTCATGCTTTATTACGAACTTGTTTACTACTCTTTGTGTACTATTCCTTGTGGGTGTCGTATTTATGTCATGTCATCTTGTTTCATGCTTTATTATGGATTTGATTAGTATTTCTTGTCTTGAGCCGGGGGTCTATCGAAAACAGTCTTTCTACTTCTCTGGAGATAGTGATATGAACTATATATATCTTATCCTCTCCAGACTTCACTATATGGAAATACACTGGGTTTAATTTGTTGTTGTTGCTCCACCCATCTTTCATCATTTTTGAATGGTTGCAAACGTGAAGCACATGCCCACCAATTAGTCTGACACTTTTTTTGAAGTATGAAAAAAGAAAGGAAAAAAAAAAGATATCTTTAAGAGAATAGATAAAATTTAATTATACAATATTTTACTACTTTCTCAATTTCAAAAAGAATGATCTATTTTGACTTGGCATAAAGTTTAAGAAAATAAAGAAGACTTTTGAATCTTATGGCCTTAAATTAAAGTTGTGTCAAATGTACTAAAATGTCCTTTAATCTTGTGGCCCTAAACATGCTATGTGGAAAGTTGAAATTAAAGTATTGTCAAAAAAGGAAAGAGGTCATTCTTTTTTAAACGGACTAAAAAGGAAAGTAGGGCATTCTTTTTTAAATGGAGGGAGTATCTAAAAATAGAAATAATTGCGAGAAGTGAGATTGAGATGGTATGAACATGTGATGAGGAGGGGCACGGATGCACCAGTTCGTAGGTATGAGCGGTTAGCTATGGATATTTTCAGGCGGAGTAGAGGAAGGTCGAGGAAATATTGAAGGGAGATGATTAAACGTGAAATGGATCAGTTACAGCTTTCTGAGGACATGATCCTAGATAGGAAGTTGTGGAAGACGCAAATTAGGTTAGAGGGCTAGTGCGGATGGGTGAGACGTAGCTAGTAGATAGGAGTGTTTTGATATAGCCTTACTAGTAGTCATAGGATGGATTGGGGTGAGGGGTGTGCTTCGAATGTGATAGTGTAGAGTACTACTTTATGGATATTTTTTTTCCCGTTATTTCATCTCGTTTCTTATTTTATTTCGACTTCGTTTACCGTCTTTTGTCCTGAACCAAGGCTCTATCGAAAACAATTTCTCTATCTCTTCGGAGATAGTAGTATGGACTGCGTACATTTTACCCTTAGGGGCGGACCTACATGTATATGTGGAGGTGCACGTGCACCCGTTAACATCGAAAAAAATTGTGTATATACCTTAAGAAATTGGGATATAGCTAATTGTGCACCCTAAGATGAATGGTAGTGCACCTTGGTGTACTGGTTGAAGCCAGTCCTTCCATCCATGTGACCAGGGATTGATCCTCGGGTCACACAACACCTTAATTTTTATTTTAATACTTCAAATTTAATGGCTTATTACTAAATTTATAACAACCGTCCATGTGACCAGGGATCGATCCTCAGATCACACAACACCTTAATTTTTATTTTCAATACTTCAAATTTAAAGGCTTATTACTAAATTTATAACAACAAAATTGCTGAAATGGGATTTGAACTCGCGACCAATCCGTAAGGGGAACCCTCCTTGACCATTGAGCTATCACAACTAATAGTTTAAAAATGTTAAAAAGTAAACTTCATATTATAAAAAAGTAAAGTTATTAGTTTAAATCTCTTATTTATTTTATATATTTATTTTTCCAGTATTGTTCATGTCTTTAGCGACCAATTGAATATGATAATATTCCTCAATCGACACCAATTTTTTTTTAACGTCTTAAGATAATATTGGTGCTCCACAATATTATCAAAAGCAATAAGCGTAAAAAAGTTTCAAGGTCTATTGTGTTTAAGCACAAAGTACAAATAAAACGCGAGATTTAACGAGAAAAAAGGCATAAAGGTAGAAAAGATATAAATATATGTCTAGTCCAACACTAATGATATAAGCATGAATGACAAATATATGAACAAAAAAATTATTTTTTTTGATAAGCGTAAAAAAGCTTCAAGGTCTATTGTGTTTAAGCACAAAGTACAAATAAAACGCGAGATTTAACGAGAAAAAAGGCATAAAGGTAGAAAAGATATAAATATATGTCTAGTCCAACACTAATGATATAAGCATGAATGACAAATATATGAACAAAAAAATTATTTTTTTTGATAAAATGACGTATCAATTATTTAGTGTTCGTCTACTCAGAAAGTCTCATTGACAAGGGAAAACATGTATCAGAAATTAGAACTTAAGTTGCACATTAAGCGAGTCGAGCGCTCTAACACATTTTGAGTCTTACTTTGAGGCTTATGCACGTCTTTGAAAACACTGGTGCACCCACACACTTCAAATCCTGAGTTCGCCTCTGTTTATCCTCCTCAGAACTCACTATGTCCGAATACACTGAATATGTTGTTCTAGAAATAGCAGTGTATGTCATCTAACTGCTATAACGAGATACTGTTATAGAGAACATATAATATAACATAACTTTGAAACAATACAAGTTGAAATGAAACTTATTAATACTCATGAAACTTACACCTGCAGAAAATTAAAATACAAAGAATTGTAATTATTTCAAAACAAAAAAGGAAACTTTACTACCTTTTTTTTTCTAGAAAAAGTAAAAAAAAAAAAAAAAACAGCATTAGGCCAAAAAACTCTATTCCTGAACTTGTACTAAACATTATGTTTGTTGCTAGTCATAGTTCATGTGAAGTTGATCCAATGGCAATGACCAATCAACTAAACATAGTAACTCGATTAAAAGAAATGTTTTTTTTCGTCGTTGTTAAAAGTAATGAACTTACACGGACCATGTCGCGAATGATCATGTTTGATGTGCAGCGAACTTTTGACGTTTGTACCAAGAAGAGAGTTTCCTATGCTGTTTCAGCGTTGCGTAGATGTCTATCCTGTCCATTCGTGTCCCAGAAACCGGAATATGAAGTTCTTCTCTTAGCCTTGTAACCTTTACCTCTCTTTTTCAATCCCTTACGGCCTTTAAGCACAACGGACATGACACCTAAGAAGAGGAAGATTGAAACCGCCCACAAGACCATGATCCAGAATCTCATGGAAGTGAATGTTCCGTTTGATGTTTCAACTTGGGACGAGGATTTCTGAGAATTGTTTTTAGGCATTTCATCGTGCCTCAAGGCCTGAACGTCGTCAGCGTTTCCAAACTTCCTCGATGTGGTTGTTTCAACAGCCATTCTAGTTTCAGCATCAGTTCTTGTTTCAGTATCCGCTCTAGTTTCAACACCGTTCCTTGTTTCAGCATCCGCTCTAGTTTCAACACCGGTTCTTGTTTCAGCATCGGTTCTAGTTTCAGCATTGGTTTTAGTTTCATTGACTCTCTCCTGATTTACTCTTTCGCGTTTGGGCGTGGAAATAGTGTTAGGATCTGGACATTTTCTTCTCTCGTGGTGTAAACGAAGCGCTTCATTCAATGTCGTTGCACATTCTATGCTAAGCAAGTCGCGTTGTAAGGCATTGTTGTCAGTTTGATCAAGTGACGATGGATCAGGAGGATCAGGAAACTTAGCCCAGCATTTGTTAACCAAGTCAGTGTGTCTCCAGTTTGCTTTGTCAAAACTCCAGTTACCAACCCTATATTCCAAGCCATAGTGGAAGACTCTATATTTTACGTCGGGTGCAGGAACATATCCAGGGTATATCAGAATCTTGTCGCTTATGACGTGTCGCAAATTCAACTACATTCAGATTAGATAGATTTGCAGATTAGAGTACAGTAGCACTAACAAGTCGATAACTCTCACTATTTGGCATGTGCTGCATCAGTTGGATGCTGCATAAACTGATGAAGAGGACTAAAGGGCATCCCGGTGCACTAAAAGCTCCCGCCATGCACGGGTCTGGGGAAGGGCTGGACCACAAGGGTCTAAGGACGCAGCCTTACCCTGCATTTCTGCAAGAGGCTGTCACCACGGCTTGAACACGTGGCGTCCTGGTCACACGACAGCAACTTTTCTAATCTTTGATAATAAATCCAGAAAGTACCTCTGCGGCACCAAATGAGTAACCATACATCTCACTAATCCATCCAGCTTCGTAGACATCTCCTGTTATGTTCTTGGACCAATGAGATCTATCTAATCGAACCTCCTCCGTTTTGTGAAGCCACTGCAACGCAAATTTCCGTAGATCATCTACATGCATAATGATTACACCACCAACCTTGTCACAATTTTCAGGATGGCGAGTGTGGAGCTTTGCCAGTATGTTGTCACAGCCAATAAGGTAGCTGATTCAGAATAGGAACAAAAGTAGATCGGTAAAAATCTGTGCAATGTGAATTTCATGCAAGAATAAGGCAAGAACTGATTCGCCGAATTGTAAATATTTGTAACAGACCATGCAATCCCCCAACAGAACGAAAATGAAAATCATAACTTATAACCCTTACTCATAAGGAGTTGAAACAGGTCGGCCGCGATGTGCTTTGAATTCCCATGGTGTTATCGGTCCTCTCATGATCATGTCGGCATCAAGAATTACAATGTATTCAGCATCTGTCTTCACATGATTCATCCAATGAAGAACTGCAGCCGGTTTGTTGATTGCCGGATACCTGAAATAAGCAAAAACTAGATTCTTGGGACAAACTTGCTCCAAAAACTCCTACTTTGTGTACATCATATAAAAAAAATATTTACGTACAATATGTTGTTTACAATGTATTAATAAACAATTCTTTACTCAAATATCTAGCTGTCTAGCTCTAGATCAGCTTCAATTCAGATTTAAAATTGGATCAAATTAGATACGGCTTGATGTCAAAAAAATTTCCACATGGACCTTGGTCTTTCTTATTTTATTAAGGATGCTCATTTAATAATTCTCTATGCTCCCTCAAGCGCTAAAACTATTCTGTTTCATTTCCATTACAAAAATCTCCGAATGTGAAAGATGGTTTTGATCAAAAGGTCATATATATTGTAAAAAAGAAAAACCAGGAAACAATAGATTACCAATCTCCCGTTAATGGATGTCGACTCATGGATGGTACGTAGTGGGTGGGAGCTAGATCATGGCCTTTGTATTGCTTTAAATCTTCATCTGTACAGCTTAGAAGCCTTGTGATATTCCCTGGCTGACCGCTCTTGTAAAAACTGTGGACAAGCCC
Source organism: Capsicum annuum (assembly GCF_002878395.1). NCBI lineage: Eukaryota > Viridiplantae > Streptophyta > Magnoliopsida > Solanales > Solanaceae > Capsicum > Capsicum annuum. Next base: position 715,392 of record NC_061121.1, read on the forward strand.
CACCGTTTGCCAATCAAAGTAAGGCGAGCATTCTGTAGAGAAAATAGTGTGGATTTTTGGGTGTGGCTTTTCAGGTTCATTATCAACTTCTTTATGTTCAACCTCCATCATTTGTCGGCTTTGGGTAGTCAAACGTTTTGGCTGAGTTAGTTCAGCGAACGTTTTACTCTTTAGGAAGCTTAGATATTTTGACCACTTAGGCTTAGGGCATCCAAAGGCAGCATGTTGTAACAAAAGGCCCTCATTCATGGTATTAATGCACTCTACATTCAGAAACAACCCCCTCCTTTTGTTATGATCAGGTTCCATTTGTGTTACCTGCAAGAAGCAAATAATCGTAGAGATTCTAATGAACGTCGCAAGAAAATAGAATGCAAGTTATCTTGCAGAATAAATTATCCAAATAACTCTTAGTGATGTAAGTAAAAATAACATCGACGACATAGAGACTACGAGGGTAATAATGACAATACATATAAAAAGAACAAGACAACGCTCGACTACCTACTAAAATTTCTTATCAATCTTTTGTCTTAAAAGAAGCGGAATGAGGATGTTGATGTGTGGGCAAATTAGGAGAGATAGGATTAGGAACGAAGATATTTGGGACAAGGTGTGAGTGACCTCTGTGGTGGACAAGATGAGGGAGGCGAGGTTGAGATGGTTTGGGCATGTGAAGAGATGCAAGGATGCACCAGTGAGGAGGTCGAATAGAAGTAGTATTGGGGAGAGGTGATTAGACGGATATAGCACACTGCATCTTGCCGAGGACATGACCTTAGATGAAAGGATATGGAGGTCAAGGATGTAAGTATCTCAGCTTATGATAGATTTAACAGATAACACAGCTTATATCAGCTCAAGTCGGCCTAATTCACTACATCAATCTGAATTTCTAAATATGTTGGAATAAACATGGTGACATGGTGGTAGAAGCATCACATATAGAAGGCGACAACACTAAATATACTCTGTCGCTCACCCCAACCACCTGCACTTACTGTATAAATGAATTTGTCATTTAACAAGTTTTAGCATCAATTGACATTGAATTTTTTCCTTCAGAGCATATTGAGCATTCACAAATGGAAGCCATGCTGGTAAGAAACAAATAAATTTAAAACGCATAGACTAAAGATGATCTATTTTAATGGCGCACACTAAATTTTACCTCTCGGGGATAAGGAGGTTCAGGAAAAAGCCGGTTGCAATCATAGACAATGTCGTCCTGATGATGTTTTAGTTTATCGAATGACCAGTTTCCAACTGTAAAAGGCAAGCCATAATGCATAAGAATAGGTTCAACACCCTCTCGTGGAACATAGCCAGGGTATAACATCAAGTTATCGTTGATCTTATGCCGGAGTCCTACCTGACAAATCAAACATCAAGGATATATATAATATCTTAATAAAAGATCAGAAAAGCAGCAACAAATATCTGTAAAATAAAAGATAAACAATTGAAAAAACTTGCCTCAGCAGCACCAAATGAATATCCATACATCTCACTGATCCACCCTGTTCCGTAGATATCACCAGTATAGTTGGTTGGCCAGTGGGCTCTGTCTTCCCGTACTTCTTCAGTCTTTGAAAGCCATAGGGGTGCCAAAGCTCGAAGATCGTCTATATGCATGGCTAATAGCCCACCAACCTTATCACAAAATTCAGGATGCTTTGTATGCAGCTTTGCAAGAATATTGTCGCATCCAATTAAATACCTAACATAAAATAAATTTTCGGAATCAACAACTCCTCAAAAACAGAGAGTAAAGGACGGGTATTATGATAAACAATCAATCTGAAAAGAAGATTTATATAATTAAGGTTAGTATAAATTTGAAAAGGGGTGCTGCAGGTTGTCAAGAAAATACCAAAAATAGTCCTCGTACAAACATCTTTTACGCACGTTTTTAATTCTTTGATGCTAATGGCTTTCCTTGAATCAGGAATCTGCTTTCACGTGCTAAGCGCAATAAAAGTTAATGAGTTGATACGAGTCCATAGAGGAAGTGCAAGGGATTATTTCCTTTCTAGTTCACTTTGATGATGTTTACATATTTTGAGAAATATAGATATTTCCTGGACGTAGATGTTCAAGTTATCATTAAGTTATATATCGATAAGACATGATTGCAAATTATCTTTGTTTCTGTCAAGAAGTTCTTTTGCTTCCACATCAAGATCTTATTAAAATAGTGAAACGAAAAATGGGTAAAATGGGAATTTGGTTTTACCCATAATACGCAGAAACAGGCTTCCCTTTCTCTGCCCCGATCTCCCATGGTACAATTGGACCTCGAATGATCATGTCCGCATCCAGTATGACAACCCAATCAACATTATCTGCCTCTTTGCTGTGTTTAAGCCAGTGAACAACTCCAGCTGGTTTGTTAATTGCAGGATACCTGCAGAACAAACAGAACAGTATAATCTTCTCTGATCGGCATTACATGTTGCAACTGTCGCATTGAACCAACGCAAGTGCTTACAAATCAGATAAGAGGAAGATTATAACACAACTAAAAAGAAACAAAGACAAAGAAATCAAGAAAAAAACATAAATTGCATCTTTTTCGAGGAAGAAAAAAGAGATTGAAATGTTGTGATTATAAGACTGGTAAAATGATTTGTAGTGCCAAAGAGTACCCACAGATGGTTCTTTCTGCACATAAAAGTCCAATCTTATAGCTGAATATGTTCACATAAAATAATGAATAACACTCTATTTAGAATAAATTCGAGTATGGCGAGAACTCTACAGAAGTAAAGTGGAGGAGAAGAACTGGCCCATGAAATCACTAAATATAGAGGAGAACAACCAAAGCAGTTAGCAAGATGATAAAAAGAAGATGTTAAAAAGGACCGACACATTGCGCAAACAAAAACCAGGAGATGAAATGCAAGGGCAAATTATCCCACAAAATCAAATGGTAACGCATTTATTAAGTAGTCTACCATTCTTCTCCAAGTAAACTAAAGGAAAATTGACCAGATTTGATCTTCATCATTCATCAATACTGGAGCAGTTAACATAGCAACTTAAGGATATCCAGTTCAAAATTCAGAATCGGGAGGCAACTTTTTGGAGTTGCTAGGGAGATGTCATAGTTGACTGTATGGACCTTTGATTTTGGTACGTTTGGAACTTAATCAATAAACCTTTACCTTTTAAAAAAAATAATTCAGAATTGGAAGGAAATCCAACCTTACTATTATCAGAGATATCTCAATCGCCTTTGAACGTTTTACATCATTAATTATTGATAATTCAGAACCACCAGTGACAAATATCAACACTGATTTTTATATGCAAATGCATATCCAAAAGTAGGAAGAAAATAAAGAAGGATCAATCAAACAACATTTCATAAAGCCGGCACCTTTGTCAAAAATAGCATATTTTTATCTCTTCACATCTTAAATGTACGACGGAATCAAAGTCGCAAGAATGGCAAACCCAGTTTAGATTGAATTAGACACAAAAAATTGATTCTTGAAGGTAAAAGCCAAATACAGGTAGCAACCACATAATCACAGATAGAGCTGATACCTCAGTTGGAAAAACAACATAGTTTCATAACTTCATAATCTTAACCGTTCAAAATCATCAAGCCACAAGAATTAAAAATCCGATCCAGTAAACATTGAACTCAAAAATGAAAATTGACGGAAAAAAAAATAACAAAATAAACGTGGCAGTAACACAACACTGGGCAAAGTTGACACGTTTCGTGGGGAAAAAAGGTATTATTGCATTTCTTCATACTCTTAATTGTTCAAAGCTATCAAAGTCACAAGAATTAGAAATTCTGTCCAGCATTGAATCAACACATAAAATCGAAGGCAAAACCTAAATAAACCTATCAATCACACAACAATAGGCAAAGCTGGTCTCCTCGTTGGAAAAACAACATAAATTCATGTGCTCGAATAACAGATTATTCAAACCGTAATAATCAGAAACCCCAATTCAGATAAGAACCAAATAAATTTGGCAATCAAACAACAAAAGTCACGTGCTCGTTCACCAGATTATTCAGAGACACAAAATCCACAAGAATCAAAAAACCATATTCACCATTGAACCCACACATACAATTGAAGGCAAAGACCAACTAACGGTGGCAATCACACAACACTAGGCAAAGCTGACCCGCGTTAGAAGAAAAAAATCATTTCTTCTTCTTTTTAACTGCTCAATGCCATCAAACTTTCATCTTCTTAATAGCTCAAAGTCACAAGAATCAAAAACCCATTCCGGCATTTTATCATCAGCAACTCATGCATCCACAGAAAAACCGAAAAGTATCAATTTTTCATCTTCCGTGTAGCTCAAAGCCATCAAAGACGCAAGAATCAAAAACCCAATTCAGCATTTTACTATAAACAACTCATGCATCCACAAAACACTGAAAAGTATCAATTGTTCATCTTCTTAATAGCTCAAAGCCATCAAAGTCACAAGAATCAAGAACCCAATTAAGCATTGAATCCATACATAAAAACTAAAGTAAAAACAAAATAATGGTGGCAATCACACAACACTGGGCAAAGCTGACCAAAGTACCATTTGTTCATCTTCTCAATTGTTCAAAGTCACAATAATCAAAAGCCCAATTCAGTATTTTATCATCAACAACACATGCATCCACAAAAAAAAAAAAAAAAAACTAAAAAGCATCAATTTTTCATCTTCTTAATAGCTCAAAGCCATCAGCGTCACAAGAATCAAAAACCCAATTCAGCATTTTATCATCAACACCACATTCATCCACAAAAAGCTGAAAAGTATCAATCTTTCATCTTCTTAAGAGCTCAAAGCCATCAAAGTTTCAAGAATAGCTCAAAGCCATCAAAGTCTCAAGAATCAAAAACCCAATTCAGCATTTTATCTTCTTATTAGCTCAAATCCATCAAAGTCACAAGAATCAAGAACTCAATTCAGCATTATATCTATCAACAACACATGCATCACAGAGATTTTTCAACTTCTTCATAGCTCAAACTCATCAAATTTTCAAGAATCAAAAAACCCAATTCAGCATTTTATCTTCTTAACAGCTCAAAGCCATCAAAATCACAAGAATCAAGAACCCAATTCAGCATTATATTTATCAACAACACATGCATCCACAAAAAAGCATCAATTTTTCAACTTCTTAATAGCTCAAAACTCATCAAATTTTCAAGAATCCAAAAACCCAATTCAGCATTTTAACAACAACAACAACACATACATCTACAAAAACTAAAAAACGAAAAAGTTCAAGAATTTTACCAATCACCAGTTTTAGGATGTCTACTCATAGAAGGAACCTCAAAAGTAGGAGCCAATTCCATCCCTTTATACCCCTTCCTCTCTTCATCAGTACAGCTCAACAATCTTGTAATAGGTCCAGGTTGCTTTGCCTTCCTATAACTTTGCATTAATCCAACAGTTTGCCAATCAAAATAATTCTGACATTCTACAGAAAACAATGTGTGGATCCTCCATGGTGCCTTTTTTGTATCAACTTTTTTCTGTTCTTGACAACTGATTAAACTACTCAGTGTCAACAACAACAACAACACCAATACCATCAAGATTGCTTTTTTCTCCATCAGTAACACCATAATTCAAAAGGGTATCTCTCTATTGATCTTAATTTCATATTTTTGGTGAAAAGTCAAAGCTTTTTTTTTTTTTTTTAATTTATTAGAAATTAGTAAAAAATTTGTCTTGATGTTGTATGATCTAAGATCGTGGAAGATTAAGGAGTATATTAATTTAAAATATAGACAAGTGTTTGTAATCTTTGTGAACTGTGGAAAATGGAAAAAGAAAAAGAAAACAAA
>NC_061121.1:724228-730817 GCF_002878395.1 Capsicum annuum
ATATGGTGTTGGTGAGAGTGACAGGTATCTCGTGAAATTAATAATGTATAAAGTGACTTATATATATATGTTGCTGGTGAGAGTCGGGACATGACAAGTATCTCGTGAAATTAATAATGTACAAAGTGACTTATGTATATATTGTTGCTGAGAGTCGAAAGGTGACAGATATATGGTGAAATTAATAATGTACAAAGTGACTTATGTATATGTGGTTGGTGAGATCTGGGAGTCGACCAGTATCTCGTAAAATTAATGATGGACAAAGTGACGGTATGTATGTGTTGTTGGTGAGAGCCGAGAGGTGACAGATATCTCATGAAATTAATGGTGAATAAAGTGACTTATGTACATGTTGTTGGTGAGAATAGGGAATATATATGTTGACGGTGAGAGCCGAGAGGTGACAGGTATATCATGAAATTAATGGTGAATAAAGTGACTTATGTATATGTTGTTGGTGAGAGCCGGAAGGTGACAAGTATCTCATGAAATTAATGATCGATAAAGTGACTTATGTATATGTTGCTGGTGAGAGTCGAAAGGTGATAGGTATCTCATAAAATTAATGGTAGATAAAGTAATTTATGTATATGTTATTGGTGAGACTCGAAAGGTGATAAGTATCTCGTGAAAATAATGATAAACAAAGTGACCTATATATATGTTACTGGTGAGAGTTGGAAGATGATAAATATTTCATGAAATTAATTAAGATATATAATAACTCACCTGACCTGAACACTACGATGGTTAAAAAAAAAAAAGAGTTGTATTTCATTTGTTCTTGAAAGAATAGTCAGAGAAAGAGAAGGTGGCTATTTTGAGTATCTATATGGCTATTTTTAGGCTTTTAGCTCACGTTTTAATTATTATAAAAATCTTATACCAAACTTCAAAAAAAAGACATGAAAATAATAGGCATAATTCATAAATGTATCATTTAATTTGATCTTAACTTATATTTATGTCTTTTAAGTTTTGATATACATAGATAAGCATTTAAATTGTCATAAAATTGAATAAATAGATATATATATTTTACGTGGCGTACTGACATCTCACGTAAATTGTCATGTTGGAAGGTCAAATATGACATGTGTATCTACCTGATCAACTATATACAAACTTAAGTGTTAACGTCGGAAGACATAAATGTATGGTGAGGCCAAGTTAAAGTACATTATTATGTATTATGCCAAAATTATTAGTATAAATTTATAATCTTAAACATGCATTTCCTCTGTCTTAATTTATTTGTCTGATTTCAACTTCACGTATAGTTTTTTATTAAGTGTATAACATAAATTTGATTTTTTTTAAAAAAAAGCATGCCTCCTAAACTGATGGGAGTCTTTGATTACCAACTTTACAAAGAAAATCATGCAAATACGTACCATAAATTTAAGTGTTGACTTATCAATTAATTTTAAAATGAAAAAAAAAAATCAAATGTCCATAATAGAGAGATCCAAGATCTACATCTAGCATGATGAGTTTTAAGATTGTACAAAAAAAAATAAAAAATCATTTTATTTAGTTATATTTATATAATCCAAGATATTATATATGAGTTTAAGATCCAGGGACCAACAAAACAATAAAATAATGAGTGGATCATGTTATAGTACTCTCTTAATTACTTGATTAATGATAATACAAGAGATAGTAATGGAAAATAAAAGTAAAAATATGAAAACATCAATATTCCCTCCATAATAACCAGAGTTTGAACCTGATACCTCCAAAGGCGAAGCCAGCCTAGTAAAAGGGGGTTCATCTGAACCCCTTTGACGAAAAAGCATACCACTAATACATGATTAAAATGATTTTTATGTATATATTGTAGATGTTGAACCCCCTTCGGTGAGTTTTTCTTCCGATTTTTTTGAACCCCTTCAGCAGAAATTCTGGCTTCGCCTCTGATTATTTCAAACAAATGATTTGGCACTCGATATAGCATAACCATTTGAAGGAACAAAAGAAGTTGTTGCAATGTTGTTGATTCTATTCCTTCTAAGAGAATTTGGATCTATTCCTGCTTTGTGTGCTGCAATTACACCTATGGCTTCCCAGTAGTTTGACACCTTCAACTGCAAAATAAGTAAAAAGATTTTAGTATAAGTCGAACCTGTAAGTCGTATTACTTCTGATAACGATAGTGTCCAGTCCTGCTTGCACGCATCCACAAGTCCTATAAAGGGCAGCCCGGTGCACTAAAGCTACCGCTATGCGCGGTGTCCGGGGAAGGGCCCCAACACAAGGGTGTATCGTACACAGCCTTACCTTGTATTTCTGCTAGAGGCTGTTTCCAAGGCTTGAACCCATGACCTCCTGGTCACATGGCAGCAACTTTACCAGTTACTCCAAGGCTCCTCTTCGACATGCATGGACTTCTTTACCAGTTCCACAAGTCCTATCTCTATGAGAAATGAATGGACTTCTATATCATTGCCGGACAACATGATATAATAGGATATTCTAAGCTATGTTCCCCGGACACTTAAAAAATGCAGACAGGTGCATGTCGGATCCTCCAAAAGTAGGTGCAACAACGTTTTTGAAGAGTCTTAGCAACATAGATTTTAAAGTAGAACCCAGAGACCCGACGTGTTTTGACAATGGTAGTGTCCAGGCAACAGCTTGCATGCACCTCAACTAATTCCATGCGTGCCTATTACCTCACACGTTGACAGATGGCTAGAAGAAATTACTTAGTGTTCAAGTTTCACTTCTGATTTAATCGAATGAAAATGTATTGGCTTCAGGCATTGACACTTGATGTTAAGTTGCAGGTTGCTAATAGAACAACTCACAAGATGAGAAAACAAACGCGGTATTGCAAGTAACATTTGAACTTACAGCGTCAATGACAAGTGAATCTGGTGTATCATTCAGAACTGTTTCATTCTCTTCAACAGCAATTATTAGAGGCTGCAAAAAAATGAGAAAATAGGAAACATGTCAGGTGTTTGAAGACTTAAATTCACACGCCACGAAGGACATCGTAAACAGTTACCTTCTTCACCTTCCCAAATCAAACTAACCAAATATGACCAGAAAAGAAAAGGTGGTTATTTGTCTCTCTTATTCTTCATCCCTGCAGCTAGTTCCTATCCTACATTATCTGCTATATTTTACCCCTTCGTAAATCCTTCGTCAGCTGCATAATTTTACGCCTTGCCTCGATCCCGATTAGTGCCCAACTGTTATGATCCTATATGGGACTTGAGTCCCAAAGCAGTTTAAAGGGGAGCTGATACGGGGCTTATATAGCCCTTTGAGCTATCCCACCTCCATAGCAAGCTTCTGGGGTTTAATTATCCCTAGGTTGTATCGATACGGAATGTGATGTTTTGCTATGATCCTATGGCAAGGAATGGATTTGAGTCCTACATCGGTTTTAGCCTTTGAGCTATCCCGCCTCAATAGCTAGCTTTTGGGTGTGGTTCTCCCCGAGTTGTATCACTAACCCCCGGCGAAATCACTCCTTCCAGCTTTACTATATCTCCAATGAAAAGAGAAGGTAAAAGACTCCTCCCCTATCAAACAAGGAATAAAAAATACAACTAAACCAAGAACGTCGGAAGATAATTCGTTTCCTATCTGATAATAGATAAAGAGCCAATTACCCTGTTTCTTTTACGTCTGGAAAATGCAAGAGCACCATCTCCACGACAAGCATCAATCGGTAGAATCACGCTGTCAACATCACCAGCTACAATGCAGTCATCTGAAAAATTATTGCCCTTGACCAAATACTGTGGTGCAGTGCTAAGCCCAGCAAGGACACACGGCAAGAAGGTAAATCCTATCTGTCAGAAGATTGAGGTAGATAAAGCAAAAAAACAAACCCAAAAAATATTATGATAATGACAAATGCAAAAGGCACTAAAAAATGTATGCAATATTAGCAGTATATATACATCTTCATGGTTTTCTCAACCAAGTCATATCTCCCTCTTCTCTTGAAAATAACCAAAAGGGCAACCCGGTGCACAAAATATCCCACGTAAGCAGGCTTCGAGGAAGGGTCGCACCCCAAGGGGTGTACTATCTCATGCAATAAAACATCCACATGGCTAAGGATTATCATGCTTCCATTTACAACTACTACATTTAAAAATCACCAATGAAGAAACTATTACTCCCTCCGTCCCACAATACTTATCATGTTTCACTTTTCGAAAGTCAAGTTGTATGAACTTTTAACCAACATTTTAAGATTTTTTATTTTTTTTTTATCATATTGATATGAGAAGATTTGCAACTTGCAGTACTTCTCCTATAGTTTTTGAATATCTATATTGTAATCTTAAAATACTTATTTAATCCAATCCAATTCAGCTCCGAAGATCAGTCAAATTAACTCTCAAGAAGCGAAACATGACAATATGGGGGCAGTAAAGAAATTATCATGCACTATCCTTGTGTGGAAACCAAGCTGCAGAGGAGATATCTCCTGGCCGTTCCACACTAGTACCAAGTCTTTTAATGAAAAAAAAAAAACAACTTTCTTCATTATTAAGCGGCAGACACGACCTTCAATATACATGATTATACATATGGTGAAAGCTTAAATCTTGCTATATTCACAGGACAAGAACTAACCTCTTCAGCAGCTGATTTTGGACATACTGAAATGCTTAATTGAGGAGGCAATACGGCGGGGGCATGCGCGCATGGAATCTGGAAATTTTTCACCACTAAATGACTTATAACAGCCTCCACACCTGCCAAAAGATCGATCCCCTGTAGCGTTAAGGGGTATAAATTAAAATTGGGAACAGGAATTTAAGTACTAAACAATACAATGAATTTCCTCTCTTACGAACAGTATCAAATAAAACAACACAACCAGCAGTAATCAACGGAAGAAGGTAATTCAAGCTGATGTTCATCAAAACGTAAATGTTACACCTTCTATTTAGATATGGCAAAATTGTAGAGACTCGGAACTTTCTGAAATAGAACTTTGGAGTTGCTGAAAAAACATTGAATATTGGAAGTATAACTGCCTATAGCCATGTAAAGAAAAAAGAATTACATTTATCTATAATGAGCTCATGAATTGTGACCATTTTGTATCTAGAAATTTCCAATGGATGCTGTTGAGGACTACATTTGCGATGAAATAAGAAGCTAATCATAGAAAAAATTAATACCACTCCTTGTCGATAATCATCCAAGTCTTCAGTATCATCGTCTGGAAAGCGTGCCACAACTGCAACCGCATCTACCTTAGACCTATTTTGCAGGTTCTCCACAGCTCTCAGTAGCGAATCTGGACGCTGAATCCTCCCTGTTGATTGGCCACTTGCTGGGTCAACCCATTTCTCCACCTTTACGTACACCAGGTGTTAGTTACTTGAAATCTATTAGAACTTAATGTGAAGTTAATAATAAATAGACGTGACAAACTGATAATGACACTGTGCATCCAAAGCAAAATAAAGCTGAAGCCGTAGATTTAAAACATAACTAATCTTCTACAGACCTTGTTAACTATTCTTTATCTTGAGCCGGGGGTCTATCGGAAACAACCTCTCTACTTTTTCGGAAGTAGCGGTATGGACTGCGTACATTTTACCCTCCCCAAACCCCACTTGGTGGGAATTCACTGGGTTTGTTGTTGTTGTTGTTGTAATCTTCTACAGAAAAGACCTCAGCCGTTGATTTATTCTCTTCCTCACTCCACTCTTTGTCCCGAAAGTCTACAATTTTTAAAATGTTTCGGTATCTCTTTTCCAGTGGTCGAGGTGAGGCTGAGACGGATAGTGTCTATTTCGGAAAACCAGTTCGGATTTATGTCCGGCCGCTCGACAACGGAGGCAATCCACCTGGTGCGGAGGTTGGTGGAGCAGTATAGGGAGCGGAAGAAGGATCTGGAGAAGGCATACGACAAAGTCCCCAGGGAGGTGCTTTGGAGATGCTTGGAGGTGAGTGGAGTACCGCTGGCATATACCAGAGTAATTAAGGATATGTATGATGGAGCGAAAACCCAGGTGAGGACGGCGGGAGGAGACTCAGAGCATTTCACTGTCCTGACAGGATTGCATCAGGGATCTACTCTTAGTCCCTTTTTGTTTGCGTTGGTGATGGATGTGTTGACGCGGCGCATTCAAGGGGAGGTGCCATGGTGTATGCTTTTTGCAGACGATGTAGTTCTGATAGATGAGACTCGAGGGGGTGTGAATGACAAATTAGAGGTGTGGAGGCAAACTCTTGAGTCTAAAGGGTTCAGGGTGAGCAGAAGCAAGACAGAGTATGTGGAATACAAGTTTAATGACGTGAGGCGGGAGAATGAGATAGTAGTGAAGCTGGAAGCACAGGAGGTATGTAAGAGGGATAAGTTCAAGTATCTTGGGTCCGTGATCCAGAGTAACGATGAGACTGACGAGGATGTCTCGCACCGTATTGGGGGGGGATGGATGAAGTGAAAACTCGCGTCGGGGGTGCTGTGTGATAAGAAGGTGCCGCCCAAGCTTAAAGGCAAATTCTACAGGGTGGTAGTCCGTCCGGCCTTGTTGTATGAAGCGGAGTGTTGGCCAGTTAAGAACTCCCACATCCAAAAAATGAAGGTGGTAGA
>NC_061121.1:733817-739676 GCF_002878395.1 Capsicum annuum
GTGAGATTGATGAGGATGTCTCGCACCGTATTGGGGCGGGATGGATGAAGTGGAAACTCGCGTCGGGGGTGCTGTGTGATGAGAAGGTGCCGCCCAAGCTTAAAGGCAAATTCTACAGGGTGGTAGTCCGTCCGGCCTTGTTGTATGGAGCGGAGTGTTGGCCAATTAAGAACTCCCACATCCAAAAAATGAAGGTGGCAGAAATGCTGATGTTGCGCTGGATGTGTGGACCGACTAAAGGGGATAGAGTTCGGAATGAGACTATCCAGGAGAAGGTTGGTGTGACTTCAGTGGAGTGCAAGATGCGGGAAGCACGATTGAGATGGTTCGGACACGTGAAGAGGAGGGGCATGGATGCCCCGGTCCGTAGGTGTGAGAGGCTAGCGTTGGATGGTTTTAGGCGGGGTAGGGGTAGGCCGAAGAAGTACTGGGGCGAGGTGATTAGGCGGGACATGGAACAGTTACAGCTCACCGAGGACATGACCCTAGATAGGAAGGTCTGGAGGGCGCGAATTTCGGCAAAGGATTAGGGCCAGTTTGGGTCGCTAGTGTAGGGAATTACTTGGTGGGGGTTTTATTCCTGTTATGATTCCGTCTTCCGTGTTCCATGTTTTATTACGAATCTGTGTGCTTTCCTCTGCTTTCCTCTGTTTTATATTACTTATGGGTGCCGTATTTATGTTATGTAATCTGCTTCTGTGCTTTACTATGTATTTGTGTGGTATCTCGTGTCTTGAGCCGGGGGTCTATCGGAACAGCCTTTCTACTTCATCAGAGGTAGAGGTATGGACTACTTCATCAGAGGTAGAGGTATGGACTGCGTACATCTTACTCCCCAGACCCCACTAGGTGGGAATACACTGGGTTTGTTGTTGTTGTTGTTGTTGTTGGTATCTCTTTTCCTTCGAGCATCATCTAAGAATTCTTATTCTTTGCTAACTGTTGCTAAGTTCCCAACCTTCTCCAAATAACTTCGGAAATTTCCCATATCTTTCCTCATTGGTTCCAAAAGATTCCATATTAGGATTGAGAAACCATTTAATTTATGAGCACTTATAGCAATGCAAAGGACTTCCTTCAAAAAAGTTGTCGAAAAACTCTTCTCATATTAAATATCTAGGGTCATTATTTCACCGCGCATCACATCGACCCAACAAAAGTTCAACTTAGAAGATAAAAAAAGCATACCAGTAGAGGTGTATCAGTTACAGTGTATCCCACAATAGGCAATCCAAGAGAAGCTCTTGTTGCGTCAACTACTTGTAGATGGCGAATAAGAAGCTCTTCCTCTATCCCAGCATCAAAAACCAATCCCACCTGTTTAATATTACAAGTTCACAATGTGATCGCAAGCTGAATAGAGGATAAAAGGTTGGGTGCATCAGGGATGTAGCAACAACTAGAATACAGCTATGAATTCACAGGATAAACGAGCAAAATATTTTACAGCATACCCGATTTTGATGTACTGGTTGCAGTGCCCAGAGGCCTTCAGCAAATCGATCAAGTGCATAGCCTTCAACATAGAGTGCATTCGGTATGGGCCAGTACAGCATTGCTGCATTAAGAACCTGTATGACTTAAAATTTTATAGAGAGCTAAGATAATGCATGCGAACCAAAACGTACACCGTGTTTCTCACTGTAGATTAACAGCTTAAGTTGCTTCATTCACGCAATTATTGCGATATAGTTTCGTTGAGTAGTATCTTTGGCTAATCAATTTGAAAAGCTCTTTTACTAATACTGGAGCAGGCATCGGTGCATGACCATGGTTTCAAAAGTGCTTTTGCGAAAAAGTTACTATTTTTATTTTAAGCTTTTGAAAAACAACTTCCCTAACTACTCAAAAGCACTTATTTTTTGCTCTAAAAGCTTGGTCAAATACCTTATTTCTCCAAATGATGACATATCGCGGGAAGCAAAAAATCAGGTATACCTTCTTTCTTTTCTTTTTATTTGATGACCGGGAAACCCGCCTGGAGCCAATCCTTTGGGCCAACCGAACCTTTCATAACTCGGGGATGATGGACCCACCCCTCTGCCCTTCTCTACTTAAAATAGGACTTGGTTCTTTTGGTGCAAGGCTCGAATTTGTGATGTAAGACATATGTGCTTTAACCTTTCCCAATTGCTAATCCATGGGGATTAAAAAGAAAATTAAAGAGTGAAGGGTCAAAAACACACTTAAAGTATCCCAATTTTTCGAGTTTCCTACCTAAACTATCACCAAATGTTTATCAATACACACCTCTTTTATCCTACCTGAACGATGGTGACATTACAGGTAAGGAAAAGGAAGCAACTTTTAGTTGAGGCATGTTTCGATAAACATTTGCCGATAGTCAAGTAGAACACTCGCGCACCTGATAGTTCAGGTATGAAACTTGAAAAAATGAGTTAACATTTCTGACCCTTCACTCAAAATAAATAAACAAATGCTGCTATGTCAGTAACATAAGAAATTAGTAGAACTTCATACATTAGGATGAGCGATAAGGCAGTCAACAACAGAGGAAAGAGCTCGAGCTACGGGCAAAGCATCACCAGCATAGCCACCAATAGCTGCTCCAACACCAGTTGGCACTATCATCACACTTGTATACTCCCTCTTAAACTGCTCAATAACCATCAAAAAACACACACAAAGAAAACAATAAACTTAAATGTGTAAGCACTAAATCTAATTTCTTGAAATCCCAAGGGCATCCCGGTACACTAAAACTCCCACTATACACGGGTTCCAAAAGAGCCGGACCATAAGGGTTTATTGTACACAGCCTCGTCTTACATTTCTTTAAAAGGCTGTTTCTACGGCTTGAACTAGCGACCTCCTAAATCTAGTTAAATCAATTGTGTAGGCACTAAATCTAGTTTCTTGAAATTCCCAAGGGCAGCCCGATCCCACTATACACGGGGTCCAAAATAGCCGGACCATAAGTGTATTGTACACAACCTCGCCTTACATTTCTTTAAGGAATTGTTTCTATGGCTTGAAAACGTGACCTCCTAAATCTAATTAAATCAAAATCTAGTTTCTTGAAATCCCAAGGGTAGTCTGATGCACTAAAACTCCCGCTATACACGGGTACAAACAAGAGCCGGACCACAAGAGTCTATTGTACACATCCTCACCTTACATTTCTGTAAGGGGCGGTATCCACAGCTTGAACACACAACCTCCTAGTCACATGACATTAACTATACACGGGATAGGACTACAACGGTCTATTGTATGCAGTCGCACCTTATATTTCTGCAAGGGGCTGTATCCACAACTTGAACACACAACCTCCTAGTCACATGACATCAACTATACACGGGATCTAAAGAAGAGCTGAACTACACGAATTTATTGTACGCAGCCTCACCTCACATTTCTGCAAGGGGTTGTATCCACAGCTTGAACACGCAACCTCCTAGTCACATGACACCAACTATACACGGGGTATAAAGAAGAGCTGAACTACAAGGCTCTATTGTACGCAGCCTCGCCTCACATTTCTGCAAGTGGCTGTATCCACAGCTTGAACACAACCTCCTAATCAAATGACATCAATTTTACCATTATTCCAAAGCTACTGCTCATTTCTTGAAATCCCAACTAATAAAAATTAAGTCTTGATGAATAAAAATTGTACCTTTTTACTTTTCAAGAATGAGCTGGAACATGAAATTCTGAAATTGGAAGGTGAATATTTGGATATTGAGGAAATATATTTATGACCCATTGGTGGTGAATAAATATTAAGGCCTAATGTTGCCATTGGTGCTGCTAATTTTACTATACTATAATTTCTTTCTTTGGCTTACAATGGCATATATTTTGAAAGAAAAGGATAATATGGTGATATTTGAGGTTTATAAAATGAAAAGTATATTTGTCAATTCCACCCATTGGAGTTCTACAAATTGCCATTTTAATGCTAATGTTTTTGAGATACTTTCTCCGTCCATTTTTACTTGTCTATTAATTTAATATATATCTTAATAAATACTTTTGCTTTTTTTATTTTCTTAATGATTCTAACTCACAATCTTCGAATTGAAAATGAGAGGTGTTTACCATCTGTGCAACTTGCTCGGGATAGACGCCCTTTAATATATCCTTTATATTTAGTTTACTAAGTTCATATAGACTTGATACACTTATTAAACAAAAAAAAAAATTACAAAAATTGACTTTCATTTGAACTGTTTAAAAGCTATTCAACTTGATAGACTATTTTTGGTGTTCGGTTAGTTAAAAAAAAAAAATATTATCCCGAGATGATTTAGGTATAATCGATGGAAATACTAATGACATCAAACCGGACCCCAAACCCAATCCTGATCCTTGATTCTCAATATCCAACCCCAACTACGAAATAGAGATTTGACTCTTGACTTAGCTCAAGACTCGAGATCCAACATCCAACTGCAACTCTCAATTCGGGATCAGACACGACTTGAGACCCTACCCTGAATCCTGACCTAAGAATCGACTCCTAACCTAATCCTGAATCTCGACCGGGATCCAACCCTAAATTCCAATCTGAGTTCCAACTCTGAATCTTTACTATGGAACCGACCCTGAATCTTGATACGAAACCCTACCCCAAATCTAAACCCTATCGACCTTGAATCCCGACACAGGCCTTCCTGCCCCGAATCCTAAGTCGAGAATGGAAAGTCATGTTCATGAGTCAAGTCTCGGGACTTAATTATATTGGGTGAGAAGTTGGTGTGCGAAGTTGAAAGAGTGTATTTGAAGAAAATAAGTCTATTTGGAAGACATTCCAAAACACGTAAACCAACCAACATATGAGAAAATTAGAAAATATTTTTCTTCATACTAAACACGCTCTACAAGATTCAAAAGCTTTTTTCTACTTTTTAAAAATCCGTGTAAAGTCAAAACATGTCAAACAAATTAAAACGAAAAAAAAATAGTTAATCTGAGTGAGCTCATATTATCATTGAAATACACTCTATATCCCCTTTTAATATAATGAATCGAAATATATCACATAAATTATATACGAAAGTAAATGTTCATCACAAATGTGATAAATATTATCGCTTTCTCTCGAACTATCATACTATTATTTGATCAGATTATTGAATCATTAGAGTTTTTACAAAATTCAATTATAATAAAAAAATTTCAATAAGTTTACGGTCATTATGTGACATGAGAAATTAAATAAATAAAAGAGTAAATACATAGTTACCCCCGAATCTTATTCGAGTTTTGTAAAAAGACACCTAAATTTTCACTTCGATCTATTACCCCGTGATTCTTTTTTATTTAGTTGCAAACACATCATTTTTCGTTGAATCTCAGTCACAATAAGGAGAGTGAAATACACGCGCCAATCAGGTGTTGTCACGTGTCAAATACGTTTAATTTCATATATTTTTATTTTTTAAAACAATTTTCCTTTTTATTTAGTTTAACACCCCACCCCACCCCCTCTTTCCCCCACCCCCAATCCAGCACCTCCACCTCCCCCCATCCAGCACCTCCCCTCCCCACCCCTCGCATCCAGCACCTCCCCCTCCCCCTCGCCGCCTCGCGTCCAGTACTCTCCCTGTCCAATTTCTTTTTTTGTTCAAATTAATTCAAAAATTAGTTTTATAATTAAATTGAGTTTTTAAGGATAGTTAAATGATTGAATTGAGTTTTAAAGATAATTAAATGAGCTTTACTGAAGCTTTAAAAAAAAAGTTTCAATAAAAGAGCTTTAATGGTGACATTGTGTTGAAGAGCTTTAATGGTATTGAAGAAGATATTGTGTTGAAGAATAAATGGTGGGTAGTTAAATGATATGAATTAATTGCAAAATGAAGCTTTAATGATATGATTTTAAAAAAAAAA
>NC_061121.1:742676-787878 GCF_002878395.1 Capsicum annuum
AATTAATTGCAAAATGAAGCTTTAATGATATGATTTTAAAAAAAAAACTTCAATGGAGGAGCTTTAATGGTGGCATTGTGTTGAAGAAGAAATTGTGGGGTTATGGTGATGATGATGATGATATTGTTGTTGTGGGCGTAATTGATGTTATTGTTGTAATTGATGTTGTTGAGTAATGGTGATGAAGAAGAAGTTTGGGAAGAAGACAATGATGGATGGGGGTATGAAATAATTTTTAAAAATAAATAAATATTGTAAATTTTAAAAAAAAGAATATAAATTATATATTAAATTATTTTATACGTGGCAGCTTGTAATTGGTCAAAAAAAATCAAATTTGAGCCCTTTCACGCGCCTGTGGAGCGTGTGTACACGCAGGGGGTCAAAATGGTGTGTTTGCAACAAAATAAAGAAAAATCGTGGGATAGTAAGTCGAAGTTAAAGTTTTGATGTCTTTTTGCAAATCTCAAATAAGATCAATGGGGTAATTATATATTTTCTCCAAATAAAATAAGAAAAAGATGTATCAATAGATGCGAGTTCAATTCTCATTGCTTATAATTTATATGCATTAGATTACATATATGCACCCACTAATATATTTATAATTATCAAAACTAATAAAAGAAAATGCAGTTAATTTTCCCTTTTCTCTCTTGCATCATTGGAGTCTTTTCCTATCAATTGATTAACTTTAGAGGCCTCATCATGACATTATCTTCATGATCAAGAATCTGCATTTAACAAGAAAAAAAAATAAAAATGAAATCATTAGATAAAAAATATAATAAATTTTTGTAGCTGAAAATTCAATATGAACATAACAACATGATCATCAAAGGTTGTGACGAGATGGATAAGAACCTTTTGCCCTTAATACAAGACCTCGAGTTTGAGCTCTCAGTGTGAAAAAAAATACACAGTAGGAAAGGGTTTTCCTTTTAATAGGCCTTATAGAGTGCAGATTCGGATTAATCGGTGATCTAATACGAACACCAAACACTGAATAAAAATTTAGTGTATGTGTCATTTTATTTTCTACCCCTCCCCATAACAGCTCCCACCCTTTTTTGCTTTCTCGATGACTCGAACTCACAACCTTCACGTTGAAAGTGAGCCCTCCCGAGGAGCTCCTACCCTTTTTTGTTTTCTTGGTAACTCGACCTCATAACATTCAAGTTGAAAGTGAGCCCTCCCGAGGAGCTCCTGTCACTTTTTGCTTTCTCGATGACTCGAACTCACAACCTTCACATTGAAAGTGAGCCCTCCCGAGGAGCTCCTACCCCTTTTTACTTTCTTGGTGAGTCGAACTCACAACCTTCCGGTAGAAAGTAAGGGATGCGCAGTTCTCTGTTGTCAATTTAGTGAGTCACATTAAAGATACAAAGTTTGAGGAATAAGAAAGACTTACATGACAATGGTAGACATAGCCAGGCTCAGCTGTTGCATCAAATGGATATGATTCATTTGAATGTATGAAAGAAAACTTCACAAGTATTTTTGTGACATGTCCAGGCATCATTTTGTACACATTTTTCCACCCTTTCTCATGAAGAACCACCTCTTTCTTCTTCCCAATTGAATACTTGTCAACTTTGCACTTGATTGCATCATTCAACTTCAACATACAACCTTTAAACTCTTCAACATTCACCAATTCTCTTTGTTCCAACACAACAAATAGACCTAAATGTATGTGCATTGGGTGATTGTCCTCAGTTAGATTGATTACGTTCCATATCTCACTAGTTCCAACTCTTGGTGTCTCAGTCACGGGCGCCTCGAATGTTTTCCCATTGATGTATAGATGTGTAGGCTCATCTATGTCACTAGCATACTCGTAAAAGGCAATGTACCTTGTATTCGAGGCGGCCTCTGATACATCCGGAGATGGATATTTGATCAAATTCCGAGGAATATTCGCTGTGTCAACCTGGCGATGTGGGTTGATGACGAACTTCATGACCTTACTGTTTTCTTCGTTTACAGGATCCCCAGACGGGTAAGGATAAGGTGCATCATTGGCTAAGATCGCGGAATGTGACTCTGACTTTGAAAAGTCTGCAATCACATCAGCTATCTCTGAAGGAGCTAATAACAGTTCACGAAGCTCAACTGGAGTTTCGTGATAGGCTGAGTCAGACGCCACATGGATAAACGTCATGTTATTGGTAAAGAAAAATCTGAAGAACCTGGCGTTACTTGCATTGATGATCCTGAAACGATACTTCCTTCTTTTTACCTTCATGTAAGGCCACGCTTTGCCATTCACTATGATCGCGTCACCAAAGTACTCAGGTTGCCACTGAGGATGTATACAAGGATTATTCCCCGTAGAGTTCATGTAAATCGAACCATCTGGCTTAAAAGCGCGGTCAAAAACTACCAATGGACGGTCATACTCTTCACCATATAACAATCCCAATGGACCCTCTACGTTCGGTTGTTGAATGACATAGGCACCCATGAGACCAGCTAGAATGTTGACCCTAGTCAACCCCATCGCGTGATCGTGGTACCACATCGTACCAGGATGTTGTACATTATGGTAATGATATCTTTTCTTACTCCATTTTGGTCCATGATTTTGGAATCTCTGTGTGAACCATGCCTCTGAGTGTCCATCACTTTGTGGTTCATCAATTCCACCATGTAAGTGTACTACAGTAGGAATTCCATTTTTTGGTGTAGCAGTTGGAATTGTCGGATCCCATGGAAGTATGTGCTTTGAAGGGAGGTGATTTTGCCACGTAATATATGAGTCAACTCGATGAACGGCCTCGATTGTAGGACCAGGAACTGTTGCTGTGTACCGCGATGTACCATATGCGAACACTGATGTTGCTGGAAGGTCCCTATGGAATTTCTACAAAAAATTAAAAGAATTTAATTTTTATGCAATAACATTATAAAAGTTATATACACCATCCAATTACTAATAAATTATTGCAGCTGAATCTATAACATTTTATAGGTAACTTAGAATAAATAATTATAATGAGGTACTTTTGATTTTTAATTTTTCATTTGATGTTCAGTATCCATTTAAGGCCGATTAACTCGATTTTTCGTCAAATATTCCACGTTGAGGGTAAAACACTCTCTTCGATAGGTAATTCCATTTCCAAGAATCAAAACTCTCGGTGTCATAAATTCTTAGTTATAAGTGATAGGTGGTCCAACGAAAAATAAAAGTCGTCTCTATCAAGTGCTACGTGAATTACGTAGAACAAATTTAAGGGGAAGAACAAAAACGACACTCCAAATTAAACTATTTCCATGAAGATAGCCATGGAATTTAAATTCCACTTTCTAGCCATTTCAATTTATTGGCTTGTTCTATACCGTTTCTACACACCTTCTCTGTAGTTTCTATACATATCTTATACATATAAATATTCTGTACAAAAAATTATACAATTTTGATACATAATTTATACACGTTTTATACAATAATTATATAATTTCCATACACTTTCTATATATTTTTTATATATATTTTATACATTTACATATTGGATAGAACTATACAATTTCTATACATATATCTTACTCCCTCCGTCCCAAATTATGTGTCATCATTTCCTTTTTAATCCATCCCAAAATAAGTATCGTCTTTCCTTATTTGGCAACTTTTTAAAGCCACAATTACCTTTTTACCCTTATTGGTCCCACTTAATTAAAAAAAAATATATTGACACATTTTTTATAAAGGATAATTTGGTAAACTTTATCAAGTCTTCCCTTATTTCTTAAACTCCGTGCCCGGTCAAATGACGACACATAAAATGAGACGGAGGAAGTATATAGATACTTATTCTATTTAACAATTATTTCGTTTTTATATAATTTAATTATTATTTCTAAACAATAAAAAAAAAAACAGAATATTTGATCAGTTAAAAATTTTATAGCAAAAAATTAAAATATTTTTAAAAGGACCGAATTGTCCAAGTTGAATATTGTATCAGTATTGTATATAGACCGTATGTGGACTACGTAGACCAAAATGATCCAAATTAGGAAATGACTATAAATTGGAAATAGTATATCCGACTGACCACTTTTTGGAAAGTTTTCAAACTTGAGTTATTTATTTTAAAAAGTGTTATAAAGTGTGACTTTCCTTAAATTTAAATTAAACAAAAAAGGAAGAATAGAACTTTGTGGAGGAAAAAACTTTTTGTACTATAAAAGAATCTGATTCAATTATATCTAGTACTAATACTTTTATAAAAGTAAATACTTTTCTCCATTCACAAGTACTTAATAACATTTATTCCAAAGTTTAATGATTAAGTACTTAATAACATTTATTCCAAAGTTTAATGATTAAGATAAGTGGTATTAGTGGACATTGATCTAAACTTTGGGCATTCAAAGTGAAAAAGAAATTAATCCAGCTTGTAACATTTAAAAATAAATACTAAGGTTTAATAGCAACTTTTTCCACTCTATTGGTGGAAAAAACTTTGGTACAAATTTAATATTAATAAAATTTCTAAACGGAATGTTGACAATAAGAATTACTAGATGGAACACTTAGGTAGTATTTTATTTCCAATGTTTATTATTCTTATATAGTAGATGTCTAGTTGGAGGCATTTTAGTCTTGACACTTACTTTCGGTACTCATTTTAAAACTCGATAATTTGAATTTATATCGGAAAGTTTTGTTATAAAGTAAAGGTACACCCTAAAAAATGTGAATCCAATAATACATAAAATCTAGATTTTTACACTAGGAAGACATTGGAGTCAACAAAATATTAGTGTGGAAAATTTGGTAGGTCTAATGTCAATTTTCCCCCTCTTCTATCAATTTTAACAACATTATTAACAATATTAATCCCATATATATATAAGTGGGGTTAGGTCACAGTGACAGAGACAGGATTTTCACCAAGAGATTTTACGAGTGAACATACGAACTAATCAAAGGGAGCTCGACATCTATTATATATAAATAAAAAATAATTTTAATCATGTATATATAGTATAATTTTCCGTCAAAGGGAATTCGGATGAACCCCTATCCCAAGTATAGTTCCGCCCCTGAGTTAGGGTGGCACATGCAAGATTCACGCAGACTTTACTTTATCGTCGTGGATGGAAAAACCGTTTTCAATAGACCTAGGCTAAATAAAAGAATATCACTTTAACGATTAACGAAAATAAATTTAAATATTTCCTCTTATCATTATTATTTTTTATAGGAATTATCAATCTTTATCAATTATTGGTTACTCATGCAATTTAAATTGCTAAAATCACAAATTATGAACCTCGTGAACCACTAGACGTTTAAGTAAATAAAGTTAAAAAACTGTCACATAAAAAAGCTGAAAAAAAAAAAACACATACACACAAAAACATACAAAAATTAGCAAATATTCCTTCATTTTTAATCAAAAATCTCAAATTCAAGATTTCGATATTCAATAAAATGCCATTTATCTTCATAATTCTCCATATTAAGACTTCCCGATACGATATTTTAATTAGTTAAATCTCAAAACGAATGCTAAACATCATATAAAAAATGTTTGTGGGATAAAAACTATTTCGATTAATTTATTTTATATGTTGTTATAACAACAAAGTATAGGAATTAACGTCAAACAAATTCTACAGATGAACTACAAAATATATCACTAATTTTATTTACCAATGGATTATAAGAAAAAAAAATTATTAAATTAACGACGAAGTTCATAACTAATTATAATTTAACAAAATAAATTAAAGGAGTAGTAATAAATAATTTACTAACCCATTTTTTATGGTACATGCCAATGTTGAAAGACTTTGGAACATGAACACCATTAATAATATCATAACTTTTGATTCTTGGCATGTCTGGTAATTCATCAACAAACATTTTTAGTTTTGTTGGACTCATAACTTCATCAAATTTTGCCATTGTTGAAGCTATCAAAATTATTTCCAAGAAAATTATATACACCAAAAATAACATTTTCTTCATCATTTCTCTTTGAATTTTTGAGAACCAAAGTCACCAAAAATATTTATTTTTCTTCTTGATGTGTTGGGGCGGTGGGTGGGGTGGGGGTGGGAAGATAGATAAGAAAGGAGGGAGAATTGTGTGAAGAATATATAGAGGACAAAAGTTTGGTTTTGAGTTCACAAGAAGAAGAAGAGCCATGAAAATATTTATATTGAAATTTGAGAATCTAATTTTTTTATGTCATACGCCCTCCGCTCACTTTTAGTTGTCACACTTTAACTTGATACATTCATTAAGAAAAAAATAATAACATAATTATTTTATCATATATAGTACCCTTATTAAATAACATTTATATTGAGTTTTGAAATTAACTTAAAAATAAGACAATTAATGCTAAGGATAAAATCGAAAATAAAATAAAATTTATAATATGTCAAAAATGACAAGTAAAAGTAGAAATATAACTAAAAAAATTTAGAGACAGTAAAAGTGAACGGAGAAAGTACCTTTTTACTCGTCATAGTTGTCATATTTTAACTTGATACATTTATTAAGAAAAATAATTAATAACATAATCATTTTACTATAGTACTCTTATTAAATAACGTATATATTGAGTTTGAAATTAATTTGAAAAAATACAATTAATACTAAGAATAAAATAGAAAAAATAATTATTTTTTAATATGTCAAAAATGACAAATAAAAGTAGAAATATAATTAAAAAAACTAGTGATAAGTAAAAAATGAACGGAGAAAGTACCTTTTTACTTGTCATAATTTTCTTTTTGATAGTCAAATAATGTAGATTTTGTCATTTTGCTTGTTCTTTTTTACTTGTCATAATTTATTTTTTTTGATAGTCAAATGATGTATGTACACTTTGACCAGCATTTTAAGATATTTCTTTTAAAAAAAATTATAATTTATAGTATTCGATCTTCATATAATTTTTGAGTAACTAAATATTAATTTTAAAATATTATATCGGTATAATTTAATTTAGCTCTGAAATTAATTAAATTAATTCTAAAAAAGCTAAAGATGACAATTATTTTGTAGCTAAGGAAGTAGTAATAACTAAAATGATCCACGATATCTGATGTATTCTTGAGCTATATTTTTGTAGCACTTTTAGTCCTTTAAGCTTTGCTAAAATTACATACTTTTAATTTAATCAAATATTTAACAAATTCTTTTGGTTATTAGATTTAAAGAAAATTATGAATAATAAATGTATTATTTTTGTACTTTTTGTTATACTACAATTGCTGTATTACTAGAATTTTAGTGAAGTTCTTGGGGTGTAACTTCTATTATTTCTATTTATTTTTAGTGCATAATGTATTTTTTTTATATAATACTTTTTATAATATTGATGAGACCTTCTTAGTATTTT
Organism: Capsicum annuum; assembly: GCF_002878395.1. Taxonomy (NCBI): domain Eukaryota; kingdom Viridiplantae; phylum Streptophyta; class Magnoliopsida; order Solanales; family Solanaceae; genus Capsicum; species Capsicum annuum. The sequence goes on from NC_061121.1 coordinate 750,047, forward strand.
CGAATTAAATTTACCACAAACATAAAGGATCAATTTTGTCACTTTCTTAAGGGAAATAGGGTGGGCTTTGATGTCTCCATAAAGTTGAGGTTATAAAAAAAGTTTTACAATTTTTTTTGTTTGTTTCTTTGATATTTTTGTTCTTTTAGTATATGAAAATGAAATGATGAATGTTGAAAATAACAATGTTTTGTTTTGGGTTTTATTATTTGTTGACTTAATCTAATTCTTTTTCTTTTTTGGGTTAAAACATACTCCCTCCGTTCTAAATTATTCATCTGAAATTGAGATAAACATATTGATTAAAAAAAAATAATTAATAACATATCTAGTTTACCATAGTACCCCTATTAAATGATGTCTACATTTTAATTTGAAGAAAAAACAATTAATGCAAAGGGTAAAACATAAAAAAAAATTATCTCTTCTTGATTAATGAAAAAAGACAAGTAAAATGAGAAATCAAATTAGAAAATTTGAGACGGGATAATTTGGGACGGAGGGAGTAAGTAAGAACTTAATCAGATTTATTTTTCTTTTGGTCAAAAAAGATTTGTGACTTAATTTGATTTTAATCAATTAATAGAGCAAGGAGTAATTATAATTAATTACAAGAAAGAACTTTTCTCTTAATTACGAGGCGAAGAATCGAACTCTATCAATATGGTAAAAGATTGAATAGTCGTCTAAATGAATATTAATTTAATTTTTTAAAAAACAAATAATAATCGAACCAAATTAACTCTATATATATATATAATTTTATTTATGATTATTTGGAATCTAAAGTGTATGACAATTATTGGTTCGAAGTTACGTTATATTAGTGGCATTGGAAAGTTATGCTCGAATTTCTTGCAACTATAGTCTAATGAGAACATAATTTATTACTTCTAAAATAACAAATTATTTGAGACAGTTATTTATAAAGATCACGATAAATAATTCGAAACGAAGGGAGTATATGTGTTCCATTTTGCTTCTAAACAAATTGAATTCTCCACCATCTAATAATCGAATAGTATTATATTCTTGAAAGTGAATTAAAGACAAATATGAACAAAAGGACCATTAGAGTCAAAATACCAAAATATGTACGATGTGGAAAAAAGTTGCCTATAGAAAAATAAATTCTTGTTATGAGCAATTAATTAATTGTTAGTTATTAGGTTTCAACTTTCAAAGTTTTGTTATTAGCAATTAATTAATTCTTAGTTACTATTAGGTTTCAACTTTCAAAGCTTTTCTCTAAGTGCATATGGATCTTTTTTATTTTTTTTATTATGATAATTATAATGGCTGAATCTGTTTATGCACAACTCGCGATAATATATGCTATTATAATACTGAATTCAATAAAATCTAACATTTTCGACGCAATATGTATGTACATATATATTTTTTATAACTAAACTTAATATTTTCTACACGGTATGTATATATACAAACAATTTTTTTTTATAAAACATTAAAATAAAAACCAAATTAAAAACTATTGTTCAAAATATATTTCATGAGATGATTATGTGATAATTAGAAGGATGATGTGGATGCTTTTAATGCCACATATACTATATAGTTTTAGCCCAACTGAATAAGACGAGTTCGGAACCATTCTATGTCACCAAACTAAAAAAAGCATCAAACTATGTCATATATTTAAAAATGTACCAATTTATACTTAACTCACAAAAATTGTGATTTATGCATTTTATTTTAACATAACTCACAATTTTTGTGAGTTATGCATTCTTATTTTTAACATAATTTTAGTACATTCAAAAAGCATGAATAATAATTACATGAAATTAGCAATATAAATAATAATAACATGAAATTAACAAACATAACTTATTAGCGATGATATTTTAGATCTATCGATAATAATCGACAGTATCCAAGTTTAGTGACAAATGAACATTTGCAGATGTTTCAGCATTGTGCATCCATCTAAGTTGAGATGATTGACCATAATTATAGTCATTTTCAAATAAATCAACATTATTCGTGTCACGCAGAGTTAAACCCCTAAATAAAATATAACATATGACATAAGAAATAGACAAAAAATCATTAAAAATATAAAATATTAATAATAACACAAATTAAGAAAAAATACCGATCACTTTCATTCAAAGTTTCATTCAAACCAGGTATTGAGAATTGTGTTGACATGTTACTCGGCATGATGTATTGGGGAGCATTCATGTCAAAAAAAGTATTATACTGAGTTAAATGAGGATTAACATCACTTGTTGGATCATCAAATTGCGTATGCACATTTGTCAGTATCGGAGATTGCACAAAATGATTTTTACGCTCATTTTTAACATAAACTTGAAGAATGTTCAATTTTATTTGACTAGCATAGTCACAAGGTGCCCTCAGAAATTCAGTCAACGACTCATCATCACTAATAATTCATTCTCCATAATTTAACATTCTTTGAGATGAGAAGGAATTTGGATACTGTCCGACTATAAATAATCAAAATCATTATTTTTTATTTTCATTCTTCTAAAAATTGATTCTACAAATTCTCTATAACCAATTGAAATTGGATACTTCGCGTTGGATTTGGGGGACATACTATAATATATTGTATTTCCCTCGTGAATAATTTCGTCATCCCAAAAAAATGCAACTTTAACACGTTCATAATTTATTCTCTAAAATTTGATAAAGTTTTGAAAAGATAAATTGAGTTTGAAGATGATTGGAAAAAAAAAAAAGAATTGAAGTTAAAGAAGAAGAAGAATTTGAAAACCATATACAAAGAATGAATGTATACAGGTGTTTAAATAGAAGAATTTGATAAAACAGGTGCATAACTCACAAAAAAAGGTGAGTTATTTACTTTTATGAGTTATATGTTAAATAAAATTTCGGAAATTTTTTTCATTATTTAAATAACTCACAAATGAATGGATAACTCACAATTTATCTGAGTTATGTTAAAATAAAAGGCATAACTCACAATTTATCTGAGTTATATAAAGGGCATAACTCACAATTTATCTGAGTTATGTTAAAATAAAAGGCATAACTCACAATTTTTGTGAGTTATGTTATAATAAAATGCATAACTCACAAAAATCATGAGTTATGTTAAAAATAAGAATGCATAACTCACAATTTTTGTGAGTTGTGTTAAAATAAGAATGAATTACTCACAAAAATTGTGAGTTATGTTAAAATAAGAATGCATAACTCACAATTTTTATGATTCATGTTGAAAATAAAATGCATAACTCACAATTTTTGTGAGTTATGTTAAAATAAGAATGAATAACTCACAAAAATTGTGAGTTATTTACTTTTCAAAAAAATTAACACCGTGAGCTGCCTTCGTTTAAAGTGCATAACTCACGATTTTTGTGAGTTAAGCATAGATTGGTACATTTTTAAATATATGACATAATTTGATGTTTTTTTTAGTTTGGTGGCATAGAATGATTCCGGACTCGAATAATACCATTGTATTCTTTTGATTTGGAATTTTTTTAATGCTTTTTCTTGTTTACTTTTGACTTTATATATATATATATATATATATATATATATATATATATCCTTTTTCCACTCCTAGACAAAACCTAAGGACAAAAAAATGTCAAAATCATTCAAGGTAAAAAAGGCCCTTATAAGAAAAGGATGTAACATTGGAATAATTGAAAGCTCTTACAAGTAAAGGATGGTAACATAAATTTAGTGATATCTTCTTAAAGAAGATAAATGAAAATTATGTTTGGATAAATATTTCATTGGAAAAATGTAAAATTTTTGTGAATAAATTTTCTTGATTATTTCAGCAGGGTGAATGCACATTATATGTTATGGGTTCGATCGAACTAGATTTTGACTCAAATTTTGTATATGTGTTGAGAAATCCGTTAAACATTTATACTTTACTTTCTTCAGACCTCACTTTGTGAAAATACATTGAGTATGTTGTTGTTATTGATCATGAGTTGTCCTATAGTAAAACGAGAGGGACTCTGTAGAGAACGCAGTGTGATGCTAATATATCGAGGTGTGAAGGGTAAAGCTAGTCTGCATGCACTTGATCCTCCCCGAACTCTACTTATGAGGCTTTGCTGGGTATGTTATTTTTTTTTTTTTTGGTTTCCCACCCGGTGTTTGGTACCCACATTGGAGCCCCGACTAATCCGGATCGCGCGTTGCATGGCCCATTAAGGGGTTAGCGCTCCCAACAGAATTTTTGTCCATACCCAGTACTCGAACCCGAGACGTCTGATTTAGGGTGGAGCAGTCCCACCAATTCACCACAACCCGTGTTGGTGGGTATGTTATTGTTATATACTTATATGATTTTATTAGAGCACCTAACACAAACTGTATATGGCTTGACATAGACTTAGAAAACTTACAAAGTTTAGAAAAGAAAACTTAGGTATCAACATCATTAAGATATAGTTATTTTAGACTTAGAATACTACTAATATTATTCATCATTGCATTTCATTGACAATGATTCATGAATGTATACTAAGCCCACTGCTTTCAGTTTATTTTCAATGAGAAATCATGACACATTCTTCTATAAATGCAACATGAATTTAGAAGAAAATCATTGCATTTTTGGGTCTGGAATCTTTCAAAAACAACCTATCTATCTCATTTTTGGAGTTAGAGGCGGAGCTATTCTTGGGCTAAGGGATTCATGATCTAAATTTCCTTCGACAAAAAATTATACTATATATAAATGATTAAAATTATTTTTTATGTATATATAGGAAATGTCGAACCGGTGTGATTAGTTTGTATGTTCACTTATGAACCCGCCCTTAGTGAAAATCCTGGTTAGGCCACTGTTTGAGGTAAAGGTATAAAGTCTGCATACAATCTGTCCTTTTCAAAACTCACTTTATGAAACCATACTGAATATATAAAACCTGCTTTATGAGACTATACTAGGTATATTGTTGTTGTTTCTTGTCCTACTTCTTTAACTAGTGAGCTAAAAGTGGAAGAAAAATTACATATACATTAATAATACATTTGTGGATTTCCAATGTGTTAAGCACTTAGACTAAATGAATTCTTCACCAACTTCCTGTCTCTTGTAGTCATTTTTGCACTTTACCAGCCAAAAATTCATTTCTTCTACAGAAAATATTATTCCAATTTTGTTTGTTAGGTTCACATTGCATGTGTATACTTTTTAAGTTTATGTTAAATACAATGGATTGTTTGGTGAGTAGGATAAGGTTATCCTCCATAAAATTTGAGATTAACTTTATCCCATATTTGCTTTGAGTTATTAGGTAATTCTGAAATCATTTTATCTTATTATTTATACCAAAATGGTGGAATTATTATCCTTTATAAAATGTGCGATAAAATAATTTCATGGTATATCGGAACTCATGATACATCATTGGTTATTCCATCTTGCACACCAAATAACCTTTGAAATGTTTGCAACAGGTATAACAACAATATACGCAGTGTATTTCCTCCCATGCAGTGGGATCTGGAGAGAATAGAGTGTACACATTCCCAGTATAACAACAACATACGCAATGTATTTTCTCCCATGCAGTGGGGTCAGGAGAGAATAGAGTGTATGCATTCGGCATTCCGTACCACTCCCTTAAAGACGAAGAGATAGAGAGGTTGTTTCCAATCGGCTCGGGATAAAATACAGTCTAGAAAAATATGTAATAGAGGGACAAATATCAATAAGAGTCCAAGAATAAGAAGCTACAAACTTAGGACTACGACTATTAATAAAGATAACAGTCCTACCTACCAGCATGGACACACTCCGACTTCTTAACCTTCCATGCTAATGGTGTATTGGGCCAAAGAGGATGTTGTAGGAAGAGAATTGGGCCATCATAGTGAAGGTTGGGCCAATGGTGTATTGGGCCTAATGGGCTACAAGTTCTTTTCTACCTTTAAGTGGGCTTGGGCTAGAAAATCAAAATTGGACTATGTATCTACACTTAATTGGGAAGCATCCATAAGGGATGTAAGGCCCAATTTGTTTCCATTAAATTGATGCATTCATTTATCATACTCGTTGAGCATCGCAATCTCTACAACCTACGATTGCCACCAATCACCTCTGTCATCGACTTTCATATCACCACCATAGTCGTTAAACATCATCATCAACCATGCTATCGCCAACATTCACTTAAAGATTAATGCTTCGCCACTTTATTTCTATAAAAATAATGATATACATAGTTATACAGTAAGATATACAGGTATTCAGTGAAATAGTCGAGAAGAAACTGGTCATGTGGTGGTGGGGGTTATAATGATCAACCCACTTGTTGGAAAGTGTACCTGCAGAGCATGTCCTACTTTTCCAACTACGAGTAAAATAACTTTTATTATACAATATACAAATATACCCACTACCCCTACCATTTCTATTAACTTTTGGTGGTCCATTAGGTGACATAAATACACAGCAATCAATTGATTTGCCTGTGCATATCCACCTAACAACCCAAAAAAAAAACAGTCCGATACACTAAAGCTATCGATATGCGCGATATCCGGATAAGAAACCCAACACAAGGGTATATATTGTACGCAGTTTTAACTTACATTTCTGCTCAAACTCGTTGATTAACACCATAAAACATACACTTTCACTATCTTAATAATAGTAATAATACAAAGTAGTCCTAAATAAAGAGAATTATACAACAAAGTAGAATTGTAGCAGAAGCAAGAAAATACAAATTAAACATCATATATATTCTGATGTTAAAACAGAAAAAAGATTGAGGACCTAAAATACTCCTCATCCTCAAGACCATTACTTCAATTCCCACATTACAAAATACACTCTAAAACCTTACATAATGGAACAACTGCTAGGATTCTCATCACTGAACATATGAGCATTAGCAGTAGCAGATTGATCAGCAGCGGCCGGAGAAGTGTAGTAATAAGGATCGGCGTAGGTGGTGGTGTAAGGGACTTGGCCGTAGTTGTTATTACTATTGTTGTAGTAATAACCGGTGGATGGAGGAACGAAAGGAGACCTATTGTACATCATCTGAGGTGGTGGTTGTTGCATAGCATGCCTGTTTTGAAAATTCGTTAGCATTGGTGATGGATTGTACTGCTGCTGTTGTTGTTGGCCGCCGTTGTTCACGTTCATAAGCATTGAAGCAGATGGATGATGATGACCACCGGTGGCTAAAGATCCCGGTATACCGTTGTTTGGATGAACTTGAAACCCACCTCCACCCCCTCCAGCAGCGTTCAAGAATGCAGCAACGTTGTTGTTGGTATTAGTAGTAGTAGTACCGTTGTTGTTCCCGTGAAAACCAGCAAGATTCATCATTGCGTTTATGTCATTTCCTCCAACCATTCCCATTTTTGCTGCCTCAGCAAGATTCACATTTCCACCTAGTTGACCACCAGCAGCATTATTCATGTTCATTTTCAAAGCAGCCATTGTTCTCGGGTCGATGCCACCACCACCTCCGGGATTTGGCTTCATTGTCATATTCGGAATCGGCCCCGTTTTCTTGTCATTGGCAGCAACATTGTTGTTGTTTACTTTACCATTAGCCATAGCAGCTGCCATAGCTTTCTTTGCTTCTGCTTGCTGTCTTAGAAGAGCCATTTGTTGTCTTGCTCCATCTCTCATAAGCCGCATCTCTTCCTCAGCATAACCAACGTCTTCATCCTCATCATAGTCCTCGTCGAGATAATCAACTTCCTCAGGCACAAGATTGAACTTCTGCTGATTCTTGATAACACCGTCGCCTTGCTGCTTTTGATTTTTGTTGTTCTTGCTGTTATCTTTGATACAGTTGGGATTTTGTTTCAGATTCTGATTAGCATTATTCTGCGACCAAAGCTCGGCATGCTTACCAGCCTTAACCAATTTTTTAATCAAAGTTCCAGTGTCAACACTACCAGAAACAGTCACTTTTTGCTGCTCAGAGTCTATGTTTACTTGGTAAACACCTATGACATTAAAAAGGCAAAACCAAACAAGAATGTTTAAAAATTAATTAAACCATAAAAGGCACTTAATGTAAATGCATCAAACATCATAAAGTTCTAGTCTTTTCATGACATAATCACTTAATTAATTACTACTTCATCTCAAAAGGCAAGGTAAAGTAGAACACATGCTCAAAGTTTCAAGAATGAAACTGAGAAAAAATCTACAGCTAAAGTAGAACACATGCTCAAAGTTTCAAGAATGAAACTGAGAAAAAATCTACAGCCTTTATAAAACTATATATCAAAATAGTGAAAAACATTACAAAAGAGAAGCATGTTCAAAATTAATTAAACCCCAAAAGGGCCAAGGAAAGTAACAACAAGCTCTAGTCTTTTCATGACATGAATACTTAAAGATCACAGTCCAGTGTACTAAAGCTCCCACTATGTTCGGTCGCATAAAGGGCCGAAATACAAGAGAGTACATTGTACGCAGCCTTAACTTACATTGCATGACATGAATTCTACAAACAAGGCAGTCCGACACACTAAAGCCCCCACTACGCACGGTCGTAGAAAGGGCCGGACCACAAGAGAGTCTATTGTACGTACAATAACTTACATTACATGACATGAACACTTGATGTAACAAAAACCACCCAATAAATTACTATTTTTCATTCCACAAGGCAAGATAAGAAAAGCATATTGAAAATTAATCAAATCCCAAAAGGCTAAAGAAAGTAAAAAAATTCATCAAAACAACATCAAGCTTTAAGTCTTTTCACAATATGAATACATTTCATCCCAAAAGGCACAAACTGAGAAAGCTACAATCTTTACACAAACTCAAAATGGTTTTAAAAAAAAAAAAGTAAAGACAAAAGCAAAGCACCTTCAATTCTTTGAAGGAGCTTCTTCACTTTCTGCTTGCATCCATCACAATGTATGTTTACTCTGAGCACACATGTCTAAAAAGAAAAACAAGAAAATAAGCTACAAAGGGTAAAAGCAAAAAAGCAAAAGGCAAAACAAACAAGTAGACAACTTTAGATAAAAACAGCAAAACTCAACTTTTTACAAAGGAGGAGAAAAAAAAAATACCTGAATCTTGAGCAGCTTAAAGTCTTCATCTTTAGTCATTTCTTCAAAGTTCTACACAAAAGGAAACAAGTAAAATATAAGCACAAAGCTACAAATACACACACGTATATAAAAAAAATCAGATAATGAGTTTCAACACCCAAAAAAAGAACTAAGAAAACACCAAGATTCTAACTTTTTTTCACTATACACATTAAAAAGAACAGATAATATGAGGTTCAACACCCGAAAAAAGAATTAAAAAAGCATCAAGATTCTAACTTTTTTCATTATTCTTCACTTTTTTTCAATTCAACACCAAAAAAAAAAAACAAATTAGAGCAAATGGGGTTGTCACTTAAAAGGGTAAGAGACCTTTTTTATACTAACAAAACAAATGCAAACACACAAACAATAATTAAAAAAGCATCAAGATTCTAACTTTTTTCATTATTCTTTACTTTTCTTCAATTCAACACACAAAAAACAAATTAGAGCAAATGGGGTTGTGTCATTTGAAAAGGGTAAGAGACTTTTTTTTACTAGAAAAAACAAAATGCAAACTTACAGAGCAAAAGGGGTTGGAAAAGGAGAAGTGTAGAGTGAAGTAAAGAAAAGTATAGTGTGAAAAAGCTAAGCTTTTAACTTCTGAATTGTGAAATGATGTGATTTAATGTTAAATACTGTGAAAGAAAAGGAAAAGAAAATTGTGTTTTTTTTTTATTATTTTATTAAAGAAAAAAATGAAGAACAGTGACTTGACAAGCTCAACTTCTATCCCTGTCCTCTTTGTCACATGCTATATCTATCACACACTTAGGTTACAGTTTGTTACTCGAATTTTATTGATTCGATTCTAAAAAATTTGTAATGTGATTCATATTTATGATTTTTGTGATGGTAGCGAAGGCATCGTGCCAACAGGCCTAATTCTGGAGTCCATCACTGATCCCGGAGGTGCGAGGTGAAGCCGAACCTATATGTTTTTGGATTTAAAATTTATTCGTATGCAAGTATTATATAAGTGCGTTTAGTGGATTATTTTTCGAATGTTTTATATACTTCATTGAGACTATCATCTCGTCCTAGTGCTCCTCTCTATTATAGTGAATTTCCTCCTCCTCTGCCTGTGGTTTTTCTCGGCAAGGATTTCCACGTAAAATTTGTGTGTTCTTCTTATTTTTCTCTTGTTTGTGAGATTGCTTATTCCTATCCGTTCAATGACAACTATGATATATGATATGATATATAATACTCTCTCAGATTTTATTTATTTATCTAATTTTAACGTAACACAAAATTAAAAAATCAAAAAAGTTTTTTTGAATCGCGTGATCTTAAAAGGCTCTTAGCCATGTAAATTTCTTACTTCAACTTCGAAAAACACTTTTGGCTATAACATACTAAAGCTTATAGCGGGGTCTGAAAAAAAATCGAACCATAAGAGTTTACTGTATCCAATCTTATCTCATATTTCTGTAAGAAATTATTTTCACAGCTTGAACCGCGACGCCCTATTCACGTGATAATAACTTTATCAATTACTCCAAAGCTGCCTTCGCTAGAGTCCACTTTATGTTTCAAATTTCAAAATTCAAAAACGGAACTTCAATTTTTTCAAAAATCATATTTTACTTCGAAAACAAGAATTATTTTTTGAAAAATTGCAATGAAACATGACCAAACGTATTAAAGATAATTAAAATATGTCAAAATATCATTTAATTTGTAATTGTAAACATGCCATATAAAAAATTGCAATTAAAGGAATACAAAAAAGAAAAAACGACGATCATTTTAAAACAGATTAAAAAAAAGTAATACTAACAAATTGAAACTGAGCTAGTAATATCTAATAATACACACTTTCCCAATACCTCCAATTTTATTAAATTTGTTTTTTAGTCATGAGTTTGTGTGCATTTTAGTGTGTGAGTGTGTGTATTTTTCTGTGCACAACGGCTCTTTGTATTTGAGTGTGTGTGAATGTTTTCATATTTTGCAAAACTCCAAATTTCAAAGAGATTTGTTTTGGTTCTTCTTTTGGCTCTTTTCCCCTTCACTTTTTGTTTCATTGAAGTGAATTCTCTGGTTTGAGTTCTGGGTATGAAAAAATTTTTGATAAGAAGCGCTTTCTCTCGAATGAGGCCCATACAATGCGAATCCGGTTAGTCGGATTTCAATGCAGATAACAAATACCGGATGAAAAAAAATACCTTTGATGCTTTTAAAAAATAAAAATAAAAATGAGTATTCGATATTCATATTGAACGCAATTAATCTGTGTAATTAAGTCGAGAAGATTTGGAACAATAAAACGCTCCCTAGCAATAGTGCAATATCATCAGCTCTACAAAGTTAAAATCGATTTTTTTCGGTTGGCTTTCTAAATTTATTCAAAATCGTTACTCCTTCTATATGAAAAGTTGATGTCAATTGAGTACTTGATTCTTCCTGCAATAATACTTATAACATCCTACAATTCAATTGGATAGTCGTGAGTTGAATTTCAACCATAACATAATCGACAAATTCAAGATGTATGTTTACATTTAAAGACAATTTGAATAGAGAAACTCGATAAAATTCACATTTGTAGAATAAAGAAGGAAAAAAGCACGAAAACTATCTATACTTTAGCGAAATTTGCAGTCACGCATACTGAACTTTACGGGGTTTCTATGACCTCCCTAAACTATTTTTTACATATTTAACTCTCATACATTTGACACTTGGACCATCGCATGTATTTCACGCACATTGAGCGCGTAAGAAAAAAATGTTTGATAAAGGACAAATATATGTCAGATAAATACGGTAAAAAATAGTTTAGAAAGGTCATAAGACCCCCCAAAAAGTTCAAGGTGCGTAACTGCAACTTTCGCCTAAGTACATGTATTTTTCGCACATTTTTTCTAGTAAAGACAGAAAGAATTCGTTTGTAGAATAAATTTGATTTAAAATCTCTGATCGAATGCTAATTTAAAGTAAGAAGTTATAGTGCCCTTTTTTAAAGAAAAATAAATTTAATACATAAAATAGAATATAGTACTAGTAACTAAAATTTATACCAATGATGGATTTAGTTAATTTTGAAAGATCCATTGGCAAAAGTAACTAACATATTAGTATTTTTATAGATTTTAGTTTTCAAAAAATTACAGTGAAATGAAATGATGATTTTTGAATTATCAGAGATATGCTCAGTAAATAATAGTAATAAAATCTTTGCAGAAAAAATGTTGCATCACAAAATTCTGCAGCCAGTAAGCAAGGACACTGATGAAATGATGGATCTTCTTTTTTCTCTTTTGGTTAATATTAATTAAAATTAATTCACACTTTTTTTTACCACTTTTAGTAAATTTAAAATAGTTTATTCTGTTCATAAATAGACAGAAAAGAAAATGCTTTTGCTTTTTCTAGTTTCACTTTTAAAAAATTCGTTCAGTTTTTATTGATTTGATTATAACTCATGGTTACAAAAATAGTCATTTGGTTTTATATGACTTTTTTCACAGAAATTGGTAATATAATATAATATAATATAATATAATATAATATAAACTATGATTTATTTTGATTGAACATCTAGACATACGATGAAGTGTCGGCATTAGACACTTTGATTCAAAATTCAAAAAAACTTTTGTTTACGTTCTGATCATGTACGTATTATGTAGTTATATTAATCATGTAAAATATGTACCTTCTAAAATTATATGTATTTCCCTCATATTTGTTCAAATTGAGATTGATGTATATATATAATTAAAGAAGATAATATATTTTAAATGAATAACTTAACTACCTAATATACGTTTGAAAATACATAGAAATATTTTTTTCAAAATTGAACCGAAAGGATATTTTTTATATATTACATAGTTAGAGAGTCGAAATAAAATTTACCGACAAATTTAAAATATTATGTATATATTAAGTATAATATTTATATTAAATTTATAATAAGCAATTACATGGGGGAAAAAAAAAAGAATGTCCCTCCAATCAGTATGCACTTGATTTTTCATAATGAAAATGAAAGAGTTAGTGAAGAATATAATAACCTTGAAAGAATGTTTGTTTTTATGTCCATCTTTATTCTTCAATAATTGCATATACATATAAATAAATTATGAATAAATCCCAGTCAATTTTGTTATCTAACTGTCACCACAATAACTTAAAGAAGCCAAAATTGCAGCTGTGCATTCTGTATTATTACTAAAAAATACTCCATTTGTTGAGAAAAAAAAAACAAAGTGTACACAAGTGTTATGTAGTCGATAAGAGTTCCATCGGTCTTCATAGCTTTCTATCAAATGTCATATAGTCGTTAAGAGTTTCATCGATGTTCATATCTTTCTGTCAAATGTCATATAGTCGATAACAGTGTCATCGACGATCTTCATATCTTTCTGTCAAATGTCATGTTGTCAATAAAAGTTGCATCGATCTTCATATCTTCCTATCAAATGTCATATAGTCGATAAGAGTTTTATTGATGTTTATATCTTTCTGTCAAATGTCATATAGTCGATAATAGTTCCATCGACGATCTTCATATCTTTCTGTCAAATGTCATATATATAGTCAATAACGGTTCCATCGATCTTTATATCTTCCTATCAAATGTCATGTTATCCATAACAGTTGCATCAATCTTCATATCTTCCTGTCAAATGTCATATAGTCGATAACACTTCCATCGATCTTCATATCTTCCTTAAATTCTACGATAATAAAAGTTTGAGTGCAACAGATTGTCCTTTGAGAAGCTTAACAACAACAACAACAACAAACCTAGTGTATTCTCACATAACAAGGTCTGAGGAAGGTAAGATGTACGCAATTCATATCTCTATCTCTAAAGAAGTAAAAAGGCTGTTTCCAATAGACCTCCGGCTCGAGACATGGAATACTAAACAAAACAATAGTAAGAAGCTCAGATTATGTAAAAATAAAAAATAAAATATATGTGGTGTGTAATAGAATAAAGTAAGAAGTTGGGGATGTGAGTGAAATAATAGTGTTGGCTTGAGAGAAAAAGTTAGAATTCCTTTTTGACCTTTATATTTTATTTATTTTTTCTACTTCTCGTAACTTTAAATCCTATTTTTGTTTTTTTCTTTATTCACAACAGTTTTTTGTTCAGTACATCACGTGAAATTTAATGTCCCTACAGTATCACTAATAAATATCTCCATTCCTTCACATTACCACAATATATATATATTTTTTTAAAAAGTGGTCGTAAAAGCGAGATTGAGATAGTTCGATTATATGATAAGAAAATATGTAGATGTTTTAATGAAGAGGTATGATAGGTTGTTGATATAATGGGTATGATCGAGGAGAGGAAGAGACAGAACGAAAAAGTATAAAAAATGGTGATTAGACTTGACATGACACATAACGGCTAGGTGTTTTCTTTCCATTTGTTCTAATCTTGATGGACAAAATTATCTAATATCTGTTGCTGGTGGGAGGTGACAGTATCCCGTGAATTTACTCGAGGTGCGCGTAAGCTAGCCCGAACATTGAGGTTATTAAAAAAAAAAGTCAATTAGACTTGACATAAGACATAGCGACTTAGTTTTTTTCTTTCCATCTGTTCTAGTCTTGGTGGACAAAGTTACCTGATATCTATTGCTGTTGGGAAGTGACAGTATCCCGTGTATTTAGTCGAGGTGCTCGCAAGCTGGCCCGAATATTATGGTTATTAAAAAAATAAATTGATTAGACTTGACATAAGTCACAGCGACTTAGGTGTTTTCTTTCCATCTGTTCTAGCCTTGGCGGAAAAAGTTAACAAATACTTGTTGCTGGTGGCAGGTGACAGGTATCCCGTGAATTTAGTCGAGGTGCGCGTCTGGCCCAAACACTACGGTTATAATAAAAAAATGGCGATTAGAGTTGACATGAGACATAACGACTTATCAAATTAAAGACATGATTCTTGATCGAAAGACATGATCGATCCTTTATACGATAGAAGGATCGATTGATGTACACGATATATTTTTGATTCTCATTCGATGTTTGATATCTGTGATGGAGTGCAGCTGAATTCCCAATTCGCATTAAAATCTTTTGCATTAAGAGGTAAAAAGTTTCTTTATAAAGATGACTCTGTATCCATAAAGACTCGAACTCGAGAACTTCAGTTGAAAATGAAGGAAGGAAGGTGATGGTTCATCAACAAACTCTTGCTTTGATAACTTAATAAAAAGCTACACATAAGTTGTAATAATAGTAATATTTTTAATGAGATGAAACTTTGAATGAAAGTCATCCACATTTAATAAAAAATAATACTAATATATTAAGAGTTATTTGAGTTATACTTAATATAATATTCTTTGTTCAGCTTTTTAAAATAAAATATTTTTTTTTATCTAATTAGTACATTGGATGTCAAAAAATGACTGAACAAGCATGAAATTTTTTACTATATGAATCCAACTTTTAAGACAAAAAGGAAGTATTATTCTCTTTTGTTGACCCTTTTTTATTTGGGGTTGAGAAAAAAAAGAATCTTCAATAAAATAACAACTGACTCTCTATAGTATAGTACTATAATATTTTCTCTCTTCATTTTTACTTATCATATTTAATATTATAAAAATTAATTTAATTAAATTACAAAGTTAAATTATAGTAGTTTAATTTAATATTATAAATTTATAATTTAAATATTTAAAAATTACATACAAAATGAAAAAAATATTTTGTTCCCACTTTAAACTATATACGAACTTGTTGAGACACACCTAAATTTAAGGAGGATTTTATTATCCTTCAGGACTAAAATCATATTTTTATCAATTTTAGTGTCTACAGGGCATATACGTGAACCTTCAGTGTGTTGATTCACTGATGTGCCACGTAGGCACTAAGGTTGGCAAAAATATGATTTTAATTAGTCCAAGGGTAATAGGATGCTCCTAAAGTTCGGATGTCATGTATAGTTCAGGATGAAAATAAAATATTTTTCCTAAAAAAATATAATAAGTTGTAAATTTTTATATTAATATGATGAAAAAATATTTTAAATTATTAATTAAAATTCATGAGTACATTCTTAAAAAGAATAATTAAAATTATAATGACAATTAATATTATTATTATTTTGTTCATAATATATAATAACAGTATGGTCAAAGCTATACTAACAGAAATGACTTTTTTATAAATTTATTATTAGTATTAATTAGCCCATACCTAGTACTCTACATGTTACAGTACATTATTTAAATGCATTTATACCTTATTAAAATAAGTAACAAAATTAAAGTACTCAAAGTTGACTGAAAGAAGAGAGTCCTAAAGAAGAAATTATTTTCTCTAGACAATTGACTCAAAATGGTACTAATTTTCTTTGTGTCAATTTAGTTGATTACTTTATTAAGGATATATGTTATAAAATATTTATTTATTAAATATATATATATATTCTTTGAAACATTTACGATAAAATGACAAAGATATTACTTATGTTTGAGAAAAATTCAAAATATAACCATTCATAGACATAACTTTTACTACGATAAAATGACAGAGATATTTTTAGGTATGGGAAAAATTTAAATAGCTTCATAAATATACTTTTTGAACAATACGAATAATTATTTAATCATCAAAAGTGAGCATTTTTTAAATTAATTTTTAGGTGAGCAATAAACATATGTTATAAACCTATGAATGACTCTAAAAGCAAATGAGATGATTCTATTTAAATCGAACATGAAGATATAAGCTATAAATATCTTTATGATATGATAATATAAAATTATATTCTAGATAGGGTGAGTAATGAGATGATTCGAGAGAAGGTGGGAGTGGTTTCGGTGGAGTATAAGATGATGGAAGTGAGGTTATGTTGGTTTGGGTACGTGATGAGAAGGGACTCTGATGCTCCAGTGCGGAGGTGTGAGACACTGACTATGGATGATTTTAGACGGGATAGAGGTAGACCGAAAAAATATTGGAGGGAGGTGATTAGGCAGGATATAAAGCAGTTACAGCTTACGGAGTACATGATCCTTGATAGGAAGTTGTGGAGGACGCGGATTAGGGTAGAACGTTGGGGGGTGGGAGTCAATGGCGGAGCCAGGATATTTACGAAGGGAATTCATAAGTGAACATACCAACTAACTGAAGAGGGTTCAACATCTAATATATATACATAAAAAATAATTTTAATCATGCATGTATAGCATAATTTTTCGTCGAAGGGGGTTCGAATGAACCCTCTCGGCAAAGGGTAGATCCGCCATTGGTGGGAGTGCCTCGATAATTGTAAGGGAACGTTCTTTATTTGTGTTGAAAGTTTCTTGTTCGTGATATTGAGTGATTATTTGTGGTTTCAGATAGATAATTTTAGTATTATCTGGTAGTTATAGTATTATCTTGTAGCTAGCGGTGTTAGTTTATTTTACATATTGTATTAGTTTCTATACATCTGTGTTTTGTGTTTGTTATACTGCTATTGGTCCTAAGTCGGAGGTCTATCGAAAATAACTTCTCTACTTCACCTAAGATAGTGATATTATCTGTGTATACTCTATTCTTCCCACATCTCCTTACGTGGGAATACATTGGATATATTGTTATTGATTATTATTATTTAATTTTCTTTTTTTTTTGGTTTAGAGAGGATGGTGTGCTTAGGAAGATGAGAAATTAAAAAGACTGACCTGTGAATAAAGCTATATTGGCACTCTATCCAAAGAGTTTGTTTTTGTGTGTGTGACATGCAATACACTTTAAAAACAAGACATTTTGGAGGCAGCAGCAGTGTAATAACTCATCAGACATAGCCTGCATGAAAATTCACAAATTAAAAATGTGGTTGGAAAAGAGTGAGACTAGTGCAAAATGTACCGTTCTCGATA
The DNA here is from genome assembly GCF_002878395.1 of Capsicum annuum. Classification (NCBI taxonomy): domain Eukaryota; kingdom Viridiplantae; phylum Streptophyta; class Magnoliopsida; order Solanales; family Solanaceae; genus Capsicum; species Capsicum annuum. Next base: position 767,980 of record NC_061121.1, read on the forward strand.
TTCGTATTCAACCCTCGACTAATATAAGTCACATAGAAAAAGAGAGGGGAGTGCATAAAGTCTTCGTTATTTATCGAATCTGAAAAACATTGAATCATAAGAATATTAGTACTCCTCACTATGATTAAATTTATCACGTTACACTCTAATTTCACGAGGTCTTATTACCTTCCGAACATAATTTTAATACATTTTTATCACTCTTATGTATTGACGTGGGCCTCATTTTTTATGTTATGAAGATTCCACATAAGCACAAAAAGATGTAAAAAATACGTTAAAATTAAATTCAGGAGGGTAATAGACGGGAGCGGACTTACACATAACTTTTGGGTGCTCCGACACCCACTAAATTCAACGTAAAATAAGTATAATTATATAAAAAAATATAAAAATAGGTATAGATTATATAAAATCATCCACTAAGTAAAAAGTTGGTTAGGTGCACTAACATTTAGGTTGATCTTAAGACTCTCTACTGGTAGGTGTGCTCGGTTTCAAACCCGGTTGAGGTGATTTTTTATTTTTTCCTTAGTAAGCACACACACTTGTTAAATCCTGGATTCGCTGCTGGTAACAGAACCGCTGAAAAGTTAGAATGTGCCGTAGCAACTTTGACTATAGTTGAACAAAATATTGAATGCTTATCTCAAGAATCTATTACTATATATAATTTTACTATGCATTTCTGCTACAAAATCTTTTTTTTTTTTTTAGGATTTTTATATTTTCATGAACACAAAATAAATATGAAATAATTTTTGATTAAAATGAAGAAATCGTATTTATACTATCATGATTTTGTCGGTGATGGTCTATCACTATTCACAAGTAATAGGCCCCTACCTACTACAAACTCTTTTGTAACTAAGATATACTATTGTAATGTGATGAAAAATAAAATAAAATTGAGCTAAAATAATTCCAAGAATTTACTCTCATGAATAAAAAAAAAAAATGTTTGAGGTGTCATTTTTTTTTTGTCTTCGTTTCGATTTTTTGAGGTACGACTTTTATTATTTAGAAAGTTCAAAAGAACTTTTTTTTTTTTTGAATATTTTATGTAGTTTATTAATATGAAAATGTTATTGAAAAATAACCTGAAGTATCTATGTCCAAATGCATACATATATACAATAATAATAATAACATATTGAATGTAATATGTAAAATACGGTAAAAAATAGAATTAACTAAACAAGCTTAAATAGAATTATAATTAAAAAAACAAAAGAGATGCAACATGAGAGCTTCCTATTGGGTCACCCATCCACTCAACGAATGCATGGTGTGGTGAACTAAAGCACTAATAAAAAATTGCACCCAAAAGTATTACAGAGAGGTCAATGAAGTGAGTTGAGAACTCGAGGTCTTGTGTTTAAACTTGAAACCAAAAATACTAGGTGATTCTTTCATCTGTCTTAAGTCTAGATGGATAGAGTTACCATATATAAGCTGCTGGTCGAAGGTAGCAGATATCTCGTAAATTTAGTCGAGGTACACTAAAATTGACCTAGTCACGGCATTTATTCAAAGAAAAAAGTACTAATCAAAAATTCAATATATGAAGTGAGTGTTTGTTTGGTCATGAGAATTTTTTTTCAAAATCTTTTTCATTTTATTCCAAATACGACTTCAAATTGGTGCTTGACCATGAGAAAATTTTCGCACAAAAAACTTTAATATAATTTTAATTTATATTCATGATCAAACACAATTTCAATTTCAAAATTTTTAATTTTCACGACCAAACGCATACGTAGTGAGGAACTAGACAAACATATTGGGCTGATTGTGTGAGAATTGGATTCCTTTTTAGTACAAAGCCCATGTGGCCCACTATTTACAATGTCTGATTTTAGGGGCCCAAAATTGATCTGCTTTGGATATTGTTAAAGCCTAAAAAGGTGGGAGAAGGTTAAGGAAATGACTAATCAAGTTGTCAGTACTACTACTACAAATAATTTTACAATTTGAATAGAACCAATTCACTCAATATACACACATAATTTATCTAAAATTCAAAACCGAAAAATTTAAAATTCTGAATTCGACTCTGTCGGAATGAGAGGTAGGTCCTTCTAGTTGTTGATAGACAAGTCAAATTGTTGCTTAGTGTTTTTGGTTGAATGAGTCCTCATATACGCAGAGACGGAACCAGCCTAGTAATAGGGGTTCGTCCGGATTCTTTTCGACGGAAAATTATACTGTTAATACATGATTAAAATAATTTTTATGTATATATTGTACATGTTGAACACCCTTCGATTAGTTTTCTTCAGATTTTGAACCCCCTCAGCAGAATTTTTGGTTCCGCCTCTACATATATGGAGGCAACTTAGCATGTACCCTGTATAAAATTCAAAATCGATAAACTTAAAATTCTGAATTCGACTCTGCGAGAACGAGGATTTAAAAGAGTAGGTCCCTCTAGCTGTTGATAGACAACTCAAATTTTTGTTTTGTGTTTTTGCTTGAATGACTCTTCATGTATGCAGAGGCGAAACCAGCCTAGTAATAGGGGCTCATCTGAATTCTTCGAACGAAAAATTATGCTATTAATACATGATTAAAATAATTTTTAAGTATATATTGTAGATATTAAACCTGTTTCGATGATTTTTTCTTCAAATTTTGAACCTCTTAGCAGAATTTTTGACTCCGGCGCTGCATATATGGAGACAACTTAGCATGTACCCTACATACAAGAGACACAGGTCTAGTTGTTGCATAATGTCCCTCTAATGTAGAACAATGAAATTGTTGTTTCTATTGACATTTAATGTTCCTGTTTTGCAATAGTAAATTACAGAAGGAACAAACAAAAGAAGCAAATGGCCATTGTGACAATGATACTCAAATTTAAATGCCAATGATATCATGTTGATTGGTTGGGAGTCACTTTCTTTTACTAAATATTCGATATTCGAGTCGTGAACGCAGTTACTAATATTTGTATTAAGGTAGACCGTCCACATTACATTCGTTGTGTTGTGGCCTTTTTCCGACGCTGATAAAGTAAAACGCTACATACACCAGGCTGCTTTTTCTATGGCTGGTTAATTCAGATTTGCACCATGTAAGATCCATCAAAATGCCGGGAAAATGCTTTATGTCGGAATATTTTTTCATTTTCAAAGCTCGAATATCCTATTTATCATTTTCAAATACCAGTACCAAATTGTAATAAAAGATGTTTTGCAGTGGATGGGGTTGCTCCTCCCTTAACCAGAGGGCTCTGGTTCGAGCCCTGAGTATGAAAAAATCCTTGGTAAGGAGTGCTACCCCCGAATGGGGATTACTCGGCGCGAATCCAGATTAGTCGGACTCCAATACTGGTATCGGATACCGAATGAAAAACAAAGAAAAGAAAAAGTAGTAGTTGTTAGACCACAATACTGAATTTACTACCACAGAGCACAATTACTATACTCCCATTATTATGTAAATTTTGCTTGTATAGATATTATGAATCTAGTTAACCAAAAATAATAATAATAAAAAAGAACTACATTATCTCTCCAACCTAAGCAAAAATTACATATTTTTAAATTACTAAAGATATTCCTAAAGTATACATGCTTTAGTGGAATATATACAATAAATAAGTAAAGAAATATACATAATAAAGGGACTTGTTATGTCAAAGTTGATGGCATCTCACTCCTGTCACTATCATAAATCAGTCAATTTTCGACAGACGTTCTACCAAAAATCTGCAAAAAGTTTCCGACATACACGTTCGTTGAAAATTGACTGATTTCTAGTAGTGCGTTATCGACCCATTTCAATGGTGACAGTAAGCTGATTATTAGAGACACCATCAGACTTAACATTAGAAGAAGAAGATGTGTTACCACCACCACATTTTCTTGTCATGAAGGCTGGCTGATTTGGTCTTGGAAGTGAAACAATATTTTCACTGCCAAGCATCATTATTATGCTTGATGTATTTGGTCTATCTTTTGGATCTTCTTGTACACACAAAAGTCCAATATTTAGACATTTAATTGCTTCTTCTTTGTTGCATGATTCATGTAGTGATTGATCCACCAAGTCCATTGCTCTATCTTCAGTCCATAATCTCCATGCCTAAAATAGTATATACACTTGTGAACACAAAGTTCTAATTAATAGCGCCGGCCAGCGGCCGAGCTAGGGTTTTCATTGAGGGGGTTCTGTCGAAGGGGGTTCGGATGAAACCCTGGATGAAAGGTGGCTCTCTGCCCTTGGCGTGGTCTAGTCACCTTTCAGCTCATGTACTAGCCGGCTAGGGTTTTCATTGAGGGGTTCTGTCGAAGGGGGTTCAGATGAAACCCTGGATGAAAGGTGGCTCTCTGCCCCTGGCGTGGGCTAGTCACCTTTCCGCTCATGTACTAGCTGGCTAGGGTTTTCATTGAGGGGGTTCCGTTGAAGGGGTTCGGATGAATAAACCCCTGGATGAAAGGTGGCTCTCTGCCCTTGGCGTGGGCTAGTCACCTTTCAGCTCATGTACTAGCCGGCTAGGGTTTTCATTGAGGGGGTTCTATCGAAGGGGGTTCAGATGAAACCCCTGGATGAAAGGTGGCTCTGCCCCTGGCGGCGTGGGCTAGTCACCTTTCAGCTTATGTACTAGCCGGCTAGGGTTTTCATTGAGGGGGTTCCGTTGAAGGGTTCAGATGAAACCCTGGATGAAAGGTGGCTCTGCCCCTGGCGTGGCGTGGGCTAGTCACCTTTCAACTCATGTACTTGAAAGATATATGTATATATACAGTCGTCATCGAGATTCAAGTTTCACAAGTTGAAGCTTGAAACTCTATGACAACGCGGGAAAATAAAATCAAGAATCGAAGTAATTCTTCACTCACATGGCCTAAGAGGTTCGACTCTTCTTCTTGATGAAAAAATCCGGTGTTCCTTCTTCCACTGATGATCTCGAGTATGACTATTCCAAAACTAAATACATCCGATTTGATTGAGAATAATCCATCAATCGCATACTCCGGAGCCATATAACCACTGCATAAATGTCATTAAAAAAACATATTAGCATCCCGCGTTAGCAGAATCCAAGAAAGGGCCGCACCACATATGTCAAGATAATAGGAATTTAGGAGTACTTACTATGTTCCAACCACTTTATTTGTATTTGCTTGTGTAATTTTCCCTTCAACAACTCTTGCTAATCCAAAATCTGATATTTTTGGATTCAACTCTTCATCTAACAATATATTACTTGTTTTCAGATCTCTATGAATGATTCTTAATCTCGAGTCATGATGTAGATAAAGAAGTCCTTTAGCAATTCCCTCTATAATTTCAAATCTCTTCCTCCAATCCAATATCACACCCCGCCTTCGATCTTATGGAGTCATCGTCATGCAAGAAAAACAATCGAAGAGTTTAACTTATATACATCGACAGTATACAGATACTAGTGAAAAATATATATACTTACCGAATATGAAGGTGTCTAGACTTTTGTTTGCCATATACTCATAGAGTAAAATCTTTTCATTTGATTGAATGCAATAACCCAAAAGTCTAACAAGATTTCTATGTTGAAGCCTTGCAATCAACATTACTTCATTCTTGAATTCATTTATGCCTTGTCCTGAAAGACTTGATAGCCTTTTCACTGCAATTTCTCTTCCTCCGGGAAATATTCCCTGCAACAAATTTACAAGTGTCATAGTTTTAATAATATTGTGACATAGTTTTTTTGTAAAGAAGTGATTATGTTGGTTAGGTGCACGTCATGAGTTCGATCATGCAGGCAAACCCGCAAATACACCCTTTAGAATTAAGAGCTGGATCATTGCGCTCGTGATGTCAAACTTGATGTCTGGGGTGACACAGGAGGAATAATGGCTCCAGTCTCTCAGGTCTTCTTCATCGTCTATATATGGGTGCACATGCTGGTATGTTGGGATCACTTGAACACGGACACCTCTAGCTCTGTTCTGATTTCCACCGAGTCCTGCTCGGCGGTCTGCTTCTTGTCTTTGCTCAGCTAGCTCTGCCTCCCTAGCTAACCGCTGAGCTTCTTCCGTTGCCCTCCTCCCTGCTCACCAGTCTGTCGATCAACAATATCCTGTGCTACTTCGGAAGGAGGGGGAGGTACCACATCACGAACCCCTTCAGGAATATCATCTCTTTTCTGTTTCACCATCCTACTTGGTGTTTTATTTAAGTGGAGTTTTAAATACAAATGCAGACTCTAGGGTCTGAGCCGAAACTATTAGGTTCTGCCGAACTTGTAAGCATGCATATAGCTCCACCCCTTGTCTAAACCGAGTTTCAAACCGTGCACCACTAGCCCTCGAGAATTTTTTATAAGTTATAAAAACTAATAAGAGCTGAGGGTCTATCGAAAATAGCCTCTCTACTTCATCTGAGGTAGTGATATAGACTGCATACAATTTACAACCCCCTTCCAGACCCCACTTTGTGGGAATACAATGGGTATGCCGTTGTTGTCGTAGTAACAACTAATAAGTGATGTTGCATAATTACGTACCTTATAAACAGGACCAAATCCTCCTTGACCAAGCTTATTTTGTTCAGAGAAGTCATCTGTTGCAACTAATATGCTTTCAAAACTAAAGAATGGAACATCAATATTCCCTTTATCATCATCTTGAATATCTATCAATTCCATTCCTTCTCCTTCTGCATTCTGCCTGATAGATTTTGTAGCACTCTCTGTATAAAAAATACAAAAATAAAAAAAGAAAGAATAGGGCAAGGCAGCTCGGTGCACTAAGACTTCTACTATGTGTGGAGCTCGAGGAAGGGCCGAACCACAAGAAGAAAAAGACATTTGTTGTTACCTTTGACTTTTGAGCTTCTTCTTTTTCTATAGTATATGAAGGCAAAGCATGAAAGAAAGAGAAGTGCAGCAATTACACCAATTGGAATTGCAACTTTCAGCTTATTTGAAGTTTGATTTTGATTTGCATCTGTTAATCAAGAGAACAAACAACACATTTTTACTTAAGTAACATAGGAGAAAAGATTAAAAAAAACGATGTATTTTGTTGTGCTGATAATTGCGAACGGGATGGTTGGGATCCCTCTACCTTTAACCAGAAGTATCGATTCGACCCCTAAGGATATACAACGGCTTGGTAGGAAGCGCTTTAACTTCTTAACTATGCCTACCCAGCGTAAATCCAAATTAATCAACTCAGTAAACTTCAGATACCGGGCAGTTAAACAAAGAAAACATGTATCCTCAACAAGTTATCTCGGATTCTAGCTCTGGAAATGAAATCGTCTTTATAGGAATCGGACATCGAGTGAGAACAAAAGATGACAACAACAACATACCCAGTGTATTCCCACATAGTGGGGTCTGGGGAGGGTAGAGTGTATGCAGACCATACCACTACCTCACGTGAAGTAGAGAGACTGTTTTTCCGATAGACCTCCGGCTTAGAACCAATAACAGTATACTAAACACAAAACACAAATGCATGTAAACTCATACAGTATGCAAAATAAACTAACACTGCTAGCTAATACAAGAAACAAACAACGCCACAAGATAATACTATAAACTATCTATTCGAAATCGGCTAACAATTCTAGTTAATACAAGAAACAATACAGCGCCCACGGGATAATACTATAAACTATCTATTCGAAATCGTAGACATCAGAAACTCCAGACACAAACAAAGTACTCTTCCTACTGTTACCGACGCACTCCTGCCTCCCTAACCCTCTACCCTAATCCGCGTAATTCAAAAAAATTAAGAGAAATTGCTAGTCATTACCTTGATTAGTTGAAAACTCAGAAGCTGCAAGCCTAACATAAATGGTACTTCCATTAACATTATCTTGAGAAAGTTGTTCCAAATTCAACATCTCCCCTTTCCATATCAAACACCCATACTTTCCAATATCATAAGCATAACCAACACAATCACAATTCTCCAAACACAAACTTTCACATTTCACTTCATTCTCAGCTCTCACACTTTCACCATTTGCTGGTAATCTCATATTCTTGTGCATCCAAAATTTGTCCTTTTCACCAGCATCACCACAATTCAAGCTCGTTCTCCTCGTACATCCACTCGAAAAGCTATTCAACTTCCAATCTTTCTCGAACTTTGGCTTAAAACCAACCAAACAACCACAAGTCGAACTAGCATTTACTTGATCATTACAAGTACCAAAAGCACCACAATAACCAAATACATCACATACTTGTTTTGGATCAGTGTAAAAAACATTCCAATCTTGTATACTATCCATCCACAATAGTTGCTTTGTTTGTCCATTAACATCCATAATGAAATTTGAAATAAGTGAAGGGTTAAAGAAATCATACCTAAAATAAACCTCATCATCATTGTTAACATAAGTGTAATTAAACATAGGATTTGGTTGATAGGGTACCCCTGTAAAATTGTTACCTGTCCAAGGTCCACTATTCCAGTAAATAACACTATGGTTCCATTTAATAACACCTTGTCCAGCATACTTCTCCATGTCAACCTCATGTGTGAATGGCCCGGGTGATGGATCGTTCGCATTTTTCCAGGAAGTAAGCACCTGTTTCATTCCAGTACGTTTGTTGTACCCGAATTTCGAACCAGGCATGAAAGTATGAGACGGGTGATCAAAACTTCTCCATAGATGATTCGCCGAGACATTACTATCTCCATCCCTCACCACCAAGTTACCATCGTCCAACAGTGTTGCGACAACTTGTGACTTGTTCAAATTCGATGCAAATGTGATATTGGTGGACCAAATTATCTGTCTAGTACCATTTAACAGTACTAAATTTCCATCTGAAATCTTGAATTGTGCAAAATCCATTTCATATATGGAAATTGGTGTTTCTCTATTTGCCACCCAAATAACAGTTTGTTTACTTAACTTCTTGTACCATATGCCTATGTAATAATTAGAATTATTACCTGCTGTGAAGAATCCCATTTCAAAGTTACCATTTGATGAAACTATTGTTGAAGCAATTGAAACATATTTGTTTGTATCAATTGTGTCACCAATAACTGAACTCCTCTGGCTTTTTGCTAAATGAAAATTAGATAATATAGAGAAAAAAAAGAGTACAAACAGCAAAATAAAGAGAGAAGACATTTTTTTTCAATTGAATTTTGTGTATTACAAATGATTTATGAAGGCATATGACAAAGAATGTTGACTAATGTGCACATGATTTTGTGCATTAATTTGAGTTGGTATTGAGATGATTTATTATTTATATCTACTTGTACTATTCATTCTTAATATTTTGATGATGTATAATAATTAGGTGTGATGCAATAATTACTTTTGTTTCTTTAAAAATGCGTCAAGTCAAACATGAGTAAGTAAATACAAGCATAAGAAGTACTATTCTCTAGCTTGGAATATTCGTCATGTTTCTCTTTACGCGCAAAATTTTTAGGTTTGTTTTGAAATTTATTCTTATGATATCTTGAAATATAATCTTTCTTTATTAAATATTTATTCTATAAAAATGTTTGTAGTCTTCAAAATAATTATTGTAAGAAATAAAATGTAAAAAATATTTGTTTTTATCTTAAAGCTTCTAATTTGACAAATAAACTAAGATATTTATTTTTAAAAAATAAAAATAAATAATTTGAGACGAAGTAAATATTCGAAATACAAATTGAAATTGTCTACATAATTTGGACTATTAAAGAGTCAAAGTCAAGTCTATGTTATTAAAATTTTTCTATGGAAGTTTCCTCCTATTGATTTTTCTATATGTTTTTTTTTTCTTTGGTCAAAATTGGACGCTATGTTTACCTTATTGGACCAACCAATATTTTCATTAAGAAAAAATAAAAAGTGATGAATTCCTATAGACTGCATGAATCAAAATAATTATATACGTCACTCACTAATTTTAAAAAATATTTTCGATAGACTCTCATCAATATTCTCGATGATATCTCAGCGGATATTTGTGCAAAATTCATGTTATCTCGACAATAACTTTAATTTCAACAACAACAATAGTAAAATATTCAATGTATTTCCACATAGTGGGGTCTGGGAAGGATAGAGTGTACGCAAACCACACTACTAACTCAAGCGAAATAGAGAAGCTGTTTCTGATAGACCCCTTACTATATGGAAATAAAAAATATAAATGCATATAAACTTGTACATGCAAAATAAACTAATAACGCTAACCACAAGATACTACTAAAAACTATATATCTGAAAGCATAGACAACACTCAACCCACGAACAAGAAACTACAGACATAAATAAAGAATGCTCCCGTAATATTACCGACGCACTCCCATCCCCTAACCCTCTACCCTAATCCGCATCCTTCAATCCTTCCTATTAAGGGTCATGTCCACCGTAAGTTGTAACTGCTCCATATCATGCCTAATCATTTCCCTTCAATATTTCTTCGGCCTACCTCTACCCCGCTTAAAATCATCCATAACGAGTGTCTCACACCTCCGCACTGGAGCACCGAAATCCTTCTTCATCACGTGCCCAAACCAACATAACCTCACTTTTCGCATCTTGTCCTCCATCGAAGTAGCTCTCACCTTTTGCAAATAATCTGATTCCTCACCCTATCTTTCATGGTATGACCACACAGTAACTTTAATTTAACTTTCAAAATTCATCAAGAAAAACAAATTAAAGAGTTACTAAATAAAATAAATAACAACCATAAATATGTCTCACTATCAAACAAGCCGGAGTCGGTTATATAAATCCATTACAAGCCAATATCATATTAAAAAATTTATTGTAAGTTTCCTATTCTAATTAAGTCATGTTATTTTTATTAGGAAGTTGATATATACTTACTTATATAATCTGTCTGTGATATTTTTTCTGCGAAAGTGAGATTTGAGGATGAGAGAAAAAATTAATAACTTACGTAATTTATTTTTTAAGAAAATATTTATCGTAATTGATGGCTCTTTCAATTTGAGGAAGGGGTAGCAACAGTGGCAGAATCAAGATTTTTATCGAGGGGTTCAAAAGTATATATATATATATATATATATATATATAAATTAGTCGAAGGAGGTTCAATATATAATATATATATATGCATAAAAGATATTTTTGATCATGTAAAAATAATATAATTTTTCGTTAAAGGGATTCGACTACCCGGAGCAAAGGTGGCTCCACCACTGGTGGAGTGGGTGGTTTATTGATTATTACTGCAGCGGTCAATTACAGACACCATAGTCAAGTCAATTTAGCAAAATTTAATGTTGCATTTCAAAAAAAAAAACAAAAAAACAGGTAGTTGAAATACAATAAGTAATAGTAAATAAAATTTGTAACCAGATATCTCGATTTTGAGCTGTGGTAATTGAAAAAGAAAAATCTTAATAGAAGGCGCTAATCTTTTAGCGGATCTTATTACTCATCGAGGGGCGGAGTGTATGATATTTACCAAAAGAAATATGATTACCTCGATAAGATATTCCCTTCATTCTTCCTCTATGTTGTTTACGGAATCTGGTTCTTTTGAGGTTATAGTTGATGGTTGTTTCTGAATTCCATCTCTACTACAGAACCGGACGTGAGAGTTTCTTCTCATCCAGCTCCTCGCGAATAAAAGGATGAGGCATCCTAGCAGTGCATAAAATATGACCTTTAACTATTCAAAATTGCACAAATATGACCTCCAATCCTACGTGGCAAAACTTGTGTTCAACACGCAAAATTGGGCGCGTCCAGCTTAAAATCTCAGGGCATAATACATAAATATGACCTTAAACTATGACAGTGCACAAATATGACCTTTAACTATTCAAAACTGCACAAATATGACCTTTAAATGACTCTTCACTATTATTTTTTCATTATTTTCTGCTCAAAGATAAAAATGGCATCTAATTTCTATTGTCATTGCGAAAAAGAGCAATATTGAAGATTTATTAATTAGGCGGGTTAGCCTCATATGAAAAAATCGAGCGAGTATGTATATATATTATAAAGCAGAGGACGAATTTAAGTTATATAATATATCTAAATATTATTTATTTAAATATTAAATTAAAGATGAAACTACACTAATAATAAAAAAATTATAGTTTTAATAAAACATTATTAAATTAATGTTATTAAGGATAGTAGTAGTAGTATATTAAATTAACGTAATTAAAATATCATTAAATGAACGTTATTAAAACGTTATTAAATTAACGAGGAGCGGACCTACGTGTTTGCCATGGGGTTCACCCGAACTCCCTCGGTAAAAAAATTACGTTGAATATATATATAAGATAGAAAATGTATATTTATGTACGTATATTAATGTTGAACCAGATGAAACAAGACACTTAGATAGCCCAGTGGTGTTATTTGTTATTCTTGGGCGCTTCCTTCAGCCTACTGTGCGGGTTCGATCTCTGCTAGTGACTTTTTTTTTTTTAATTAAAAAAAGCTAGGTGCTGCTGCTATAGAAATGAATAATAATAATAATAATAATAATAATAATAATAATAATAATAACATTTTTTTTTTAAATTAAAAAAAAGTTAGGTGTTGCTACTATAGAAATAAATAATAATAATAATAATAATAATAATAATAATAATAATAATAATAATAATAATAAAAACGACGCCGTTTTAACACAAAAAATAAAATTTTGACAGTGCACAGATATGACCTTTAACTATTCAAAACTACACAAATATGTCCTCTCTCTAAGTCAGCCCTTTTAACGACGTGGCACCATGTGATTGGATTACCTTTCCACGTAGGCGCGAGTGAGACTCACGCATGAGGTTGCAAAATCGGAGGTCATATTTGTTTAGGTTTTGAATAGTTAAAGGTACTATTTGTGCACTATCAAAGTTTAAAGTAAAAGTTATAATTTGGTGTCAAGTTTAGAGTCATTTTTATGTATTAACTCAATTTATAAGATATAGTAAACATAATATTCAATGACGGAGCCAGGATTAATACTAATTATTTAGTGTCAAAGGGGTTCAATCTCTACTATATACACATAAAAATTATTTTAACCACGTTTAAATAGTATAATTTTTCCACAAAGGAGGTTCGGATGAACACCCTATAGCAAAGTTGGCTCCACTAATAGTATTATTGTATATCAACTTCAAGCCGTTATCTGAACTCACAAATTTTGAATCGTAAATCCGCCTGTATATTCATCATCAATTCAGATACGTCAAGTCTCAAGTTGGATATCGAATATGGGCGGACCAAGGTTTAGGAGTTATAGGTGCTCGGGAGGTTTGAACACTTATATTGACATCCAAAACTTATAAGATTCTGCTAAAAAACTAAAGCATCCAACTACTTCTTTTAATTTCGTGAGTGCATTTTTTATCTTATATCAATTTTAGATATCTTTTATAAAATTATACCTATTTTGCATGAAATTTAACGAATATTAAAGCAACATATATTTCAACTAGGTCCATCCCTAAATATGGGGTGGGAAAAAAAATACTAATAGGACATGAAAAAAGAAGTCTTGACCCAAAAAATGATTTAACCATTTACGTAAGAAACCACTAATTTGACTATTAATTACCATAGTATATATTATATTCCAATTTTCCAACTTTCACCTAAAATCTGTCATTATACATATGTATCAAGACACTAATGTCTTTATCTTGCTTGACTATGTGGTCATTAAAAGAAAATTATATTTCTTCTATAAAATAAACCAGTAATGAAATTTCTAGAAACCCTGCATTAGTTTTAATTATAAAGTATAGTTTTATATTGACACGTCGTTTTTAGGTTTTTCTTATATCATACAAATAAGATGCGATCAACTCAGACAAATAAAAAAATATGTTAATTAATGTGGTCATTTATCGAGTACAACTAATAAGTTATGCAAATTAATTAAGACTAGAAGTACATATATAACTATTCCAAAGTTTTTAGAATATAGAAAATTAATTCAATGAGGGAGGTGATATATGTGAATCTTGGAATAAGTTATCATGTGATTTTATCCAATTAAAAACGTGATAAATTCATCCTAAAATTAATTTCGAATTAGTTATCTCTTATCGTTTAAACCAAACGAGTTCTTATCAGGGGCGGAGCCAATCTTTTACTAGGGGTTCATCTGAACTCCCTTCGACGAAAAATTATACTATTAATACATTGTTATTGAATGGACAAGAATATGCAATACCACAAACAAAAGAAAACAAGACGAACACACAAATTTTATGTGAAAACCTTTGACGGAAAAAACCACATGCAGAGGAGGAGGAAATTCACTATAATGGAGAGGAATATAAGGAGGAGACGAAAGACTCAATGACGTATAATAAAACTGCCAAAAACAATCCACTAGATCGCACTTATATAATACATACATATAAATAAATCTTAAGCCCAAAAACATACAGGGCCTATCGGCCTGATCCCTACGCTACCACCACAGCGAAAACCACAGCCCCCCCCCCCCCCCCACCCCCCCCCCCCCCCCCCCCCCCCCCCCCCCCCCCCCCCCCAAAAATAAAAAATAAAAAATAAAAAATAAAAAATAAATCTCAAACATAGGTTGCACCACGATCTATTCAGGGCCGGATCAACAAAATTCGGGTCACAAACTTTAACATATATGATTAAAATGATTTTTATGTATATATTGTAGATGTTGAACTCCCTTCGAAGAGTTTTTTCTTTAAATTTTGAACCAGAAATTTCGACTCCGCCTGCTGATCCTTATAGTCAAACACATCAACATGCCTAATATCATGAAAATTGAGAGGTCATAGATTGATGTCGCTATTTTATATAGTCAAATAAGCACTTGTATTATCTATTTGCATTAAAAGATGTACTTTCGATATATCTAAATGCTTTAGATTTTGTATATGTTCATCATAAAATATTCATTCAATATGTACAAACTATTAAATGTGTTTAACAAATAAAATGCATTGTACCTATTCAATGAATACAAAATCTAAAGCGTTTAACTCGATAATATTTTTCCCACTTAAATACCCTATGCCCATATTCTGAAAGCTCAGAAAATCAAAAACAGAGTTTTCAAAGTCATGATATCTCTCAAATACTTTTGTCTCTTCGTTTTCTTTCTTGCTTGTGATTCACTCTCCGCCGCCGATGAACGACATTATCATCATTCTGTGGAAATGCAGTCCTACTAAATGCAACACACGCTCTCGGCAACTCAGGCTACACTACTGCATCTTCCATTACATTGATTATGTACGATCACTTGCTCCAATGGATTAAACTCATGAACGTCTCAGGCTTCACTATATTTGGGTAGATGGAGCAAAAGCAAGGAAGAAAATGAAGAGGCAAAATAGATTTTCATAAGCGTAAAACTAAAATCTATAGTTGAAGAGTCTAAGTAAATTCTATCTATTTTATGGTAACATTTGAAATCTATGGATATAGATTTGAATTTAAATTTAAAATAATTTCTTTTGAGAGATAAGTTTTCAACTAACTTTGTGGAATTTATGTATTTATGGATGTGAATTAATTTGAGTTTAATTTTTTCATAATTTTAGTGATCTTGGAAGGAAAATTTGCTCATTTAATGAGTATTTAATAATTCATAATTCAAGAAAGGAAATGGGTTAACCAAATTATTGTTACAAGTTTTTTTGTACTAAGATAACGTATACTCCCTCCATCTCAAAATAATTGACGCTTATTGACTTGATACTATTCGTAAAAAAATATTTATTAAGAATTTATTTTATCAAATTAACTTTATTAATTATATTTTAAAAATATAAATTTGTGTATATACACTTTGTTTAGTCATTTAATTATAAGAGTAATATTAGAATAACATAGTAAAAGCTCATTAATTTCACAAAAGGGACAACTAAATTAAAACAAACTATTTTGAAATGGATGAATTATATTTATTTGAAGAATAGAAATTCGAATGGTAAAACAATTAGAAGTAAATAATGATTGTACATCAAATTTCAATATTATTGCACTATAATTTCAAAACCTATGATCATTTATTAAATATTACAGTACACTTATGGAAATTTCTTATCCAATTCCGTACACTAAATGACCTTTTTATGAAACAACAATAATAATATACTCATTATATTTCCACATAGGGAGATTTTGGAGATCGTTTATGAAAATATTATACAAATTTGTTGTAGAATACATAGTACGTTAACTTTTTGAATTGATATATGAGTTTTTAATAAATAAACAAATTTTAAAATTAATTTTGAAGGATTTTGCATAAAATTAGGTGGAGTTTAATTGCAGAATTAATTAGGCATAATGTAAGGGAGTAAATGTAGAGTAATGGGAGAAAAAATGGAAACAATAATAAAGTGAGGTAAGGAGAAAAAATGAAAGGACAAGAATAGTCACTCAAATTAAAAAAATTGCACCTAAAAATAGCCTAAGAATTATCGTACCATAATAAAACCTTTAGAAAAGTGCATTGACTTTTTTGCCTTTTATTAATAAACTCTGTAATAGACAAAATCGTCTTTTCACCTTTTTTCTTCAATTATTATTTAGTTAAATATATGAATAATTAATATTGGTAAGTTATTTTTTCTCCTTGTATATGTAAAAGAGGAGTCTCAAATCTATGATAATAGAAAAAAGGAAAACAGTTATAGAGCTTTTTTCTTTTGTATATGTGAAAATAGGAGTCCCAAAATCTATGCGAATAGAAAAAAGGAAAATATTTATAGAGTTTTTCTTTCCTGAATTAATATTGGTATGTCTTTTTAATTAATAAATAGCTTGCTAACCTTTTTTTTTTTCATCTACGGTTGTATATATGTTTAGCTTATGTGAATGGACCTTTTTAAAATTATAAAAGCATATAATCAAGTTAAAGGAGAAATTAAATTAGCAAAAAAGTTAAGTTATTTCTTCATATACGCTATGGTAGGTTTTCTTCTATGTTATTCTCTTATTTTGATTTAATTCGTCTTCTTACAACCATTATTATTATTCTCTCTGTTTTTTAAATTTGTTTTAGTTAATACTTTTAAAGTTTATATATGAATTATGTATAATCAACATTAACAATGAATTATGATTTTGATAATTTCTTACGTTTTTCTTTAATTTGGTCATATTTGTTGAACAAGAATGTAGCAACTATAGTTGCTCGTCCCCGTGCATAGTGGCAACATGATTAAAGAGAGAGAAACGTTTATAAACGTAGAACTCATAAAATACGATTACTAATATTCAAGATAACCCACGTACTCATTTTTGATATTATTTTAAGGAAAAATATTATCTTTTATTTAAAGTCAATAGTTATTTTTCAATCATTTATTCTTTTATATATTTCACGTTGATTGGAGGCTTGACATGAAATATACGTGCAACGCACGTACACGAATCTAGTTAATTCTAAAAATTCTAATGAGAAGATAGAGTGTACGCAGGCCTTACCTGCAAATAAGAAGATTGAACCAAGAAGCCAGCTCCTTTTGTTGTGATTCGTTTCAATTGTTATGAGGTAAAATCGGGCTATCATTTAAATAGAGAAATAGTTATATGCCAACAGGCTAGTTTGGAAAGACCTCAATCTGGCTATCAATTCTTTTCAAAGAAGTTTTGAAATTTTCTATGGTCTATGAATATTAAAAATAAATATAAAATTTATTCAAAATGTATTATAAATGTGCTTCCAGTTAACAATATCATTTCAAAAAAAAATACTAAAACATAATGGTGATGTTTACGAAGGATGTGGTTTAGAAAGTGCAACACTTGAGCATATGTTGCTTAGAAGTCCTAAAGCTGAACTAGTTTGAAAAATATGTCCTATAAATTGGCCTGACATAGAAAACACTATGAACTTTTTGCTATTTGATGGAATGATATTTTTGATAATGCTAATCGATATCCGAATTCTATTGAGCTAACTAAGTTAAGTGTTTCTATTTTCTGACAAATTTAGAAAGCTAGAAACTCTCTAAACTTATTGAAGAAATTTATGAACCTAGTGAAACAGTAAACATAACACTCTTTGACTACGATGAATATGAAAATAATTTGCTTACTAATCATTCTACTCCGTGTATAATCGATTATCCTAATGATAAGAACATTGTTCTTGTAAAAGATGGTATTATCTTATTCGTAGATGCTAGCTTGCACAAGGAGAGGAAGATGGCAAGCATTGGAGTGACAACTATGGGTAGTTATGGTAAATTGCTTCAATCCTTTGGCGACCCAATTCAGTTGGTCGGGAAGGTCATCATTGCTGAAACACTAGCATTTCGTGAAGCGCTGAAAAAAGCTATGAAAAATGAATGAAAGAGAGTGCAAGTCTGTCGGATGCGAAAATGTGGTGGATATGATATTAAAAAGAAGCGTCGTATCTTGGGAGATAGAAACAACATGTGAGGATACTTGGAAGTTGATGAGTTTCTTTGAAGATGTAGATGTTGTGCATATTCCTAGATCTTGGAATATAATAGCACATAGTTTAGCTAAGTTTTCTATTTCGTTACAACAAAACACTGTTTGGTTTGCTAATTTTCGTAGTTGGATTGTAAATGACGCTATAGCATTCTTTAACTCTTTGAGACTTATTATGATCTAATATAACAAGTATGTTGGATGTCTAAAAAAAAATAATAATTAATTTTTAATTTATGACTTTATTTTCTTTTGATAATATTGAATATAGTAAAAAAAACTATCATCATTCAATAGAAATATTTTAAAATCTTGAATTAAACTACTCAAATCTTTATAGTAATAAATAATATATTTAGAATAACATCCAAGATAATGTATTGAAAACGCATGGTTAATGTGTTATCAACTTGAATCAATCCTTACAATTATAAATAATAATATTACTATGTGAAATTGTCACATCCCTTTTTCACGCACTCCAAGAAAAACGTATATTTTTAAAGTTCGAAAGGGTTTTATTATTTAAGTGACAAGAAATAAAAATTTATTTCAGAAAAGGATTATTTACATTTTTTATTCAGAGTCGTCACTTGGCATAATCCGGTGTGCCAAGTCACCTTTGGAAAATCCTTTTCGAAACCATTTGACTCTTAAACTGGTTTGCGAACAGAGATTCCGGCTAAGGAATTCTGTTGACCGAGGGGAAGGTGTTAGGCACCCCTCGATCTCGTGGTTCAACCACGGTCGCTTGGTAGAGTGTATCGACTATTTTTGGCCTTATGAAATGTATAAACCACACAAAAGTACGCAAAATAATCAAACAATAAACAAAACAAAGCAGTCCAAAAACGTAAAGTCCAGTCCAATTATACAGTCCGAAAAATAGAAAAAAAAAAACAAAAATATAAATCCTAGTCTAAACTAAATCTAGACTAAGCTCCAATGCATTACCCGACGCCGCGGGCCTTCATCAAGATCATTTTCTACCAATATGATACGTCGGGGCATTCCCCAGTGAAAAAATACAAGTGATCTCGGGGTATTCCCTGGCTAAATAAATACATCTGAATTAAACACGATAATCTAGAAAGAGACATTCACACACACATTCCAACATCCTACGAAACACTTATTCCTAAATTTTGCCTACCCGGCCTACGTTTGCCTATCCTCTCGACGACATATCGCATTCAACATCAACAATGTATCAAAAATATCATAATATTCACTTTTATCCATTTTCGATTCCCGTCCCCAAATCTATTTCAACCAACATGATTAACACATGCTTCGATTTATCAATTCACTTTTCAAAGTCCGAAACCAACATCAACCAACACATAACACATATTCGAACGTACCAAACACGCAACAAATAAATCATCTACACTCACAACATCACAAAAAAATCCAAATAAATTAAAGATTCGGTTAGAAGAAATGGACCTTGATGAAATTGATCCTTAATGATAATAAAGAAATTCGAAGACCAAAATACTCGACCGGAGAACCTCA
>NC_061121.1:790878-801750 GCF_002878395.1 Capsicum annuum
TTTCTGCACATTTACTGTTCATTGCGTCCACCGTTTTCAAGTTTCGAACATGCTCACTTATATCCGATACTCATCTGTTTTCAGAAATCTTTATATCGTTGGAAAGCTAACTCGATAAGCTTCGCATAGAAACTTCGACGAACAAATTCCGGTATAAATAAAGTCGATTCCTATACACATATAATCAAACTATACACTTGAAACCATCTCAAAATAATCAATACTCATACTTAAACTCATATATACCTAACTTATGATCAATACATATACTCCAACACATATAACCATGGCTAATGCACATAATTAAGTACGGGGTGTTACAGAAGTCGGTGGCTGCGAAGCTGGTCGGATTCTCGTCGGTGATGGCGACGGTCCAAATGGCGACCGAATTTACTGTTTCACCGGCGGTTGGGTGGCGGCGCTGGTCGCTGATTTTTCCGACCTCACTTCACCAGTGGAGATGTCTGGCGGCGGGAGCAGTGACGGCTGGCGGCGCTGGAGGGGAGCACGGAGGAAGCTGGCGGATCTGAGCAGCGCTGGCACCAACGCCGGCGCTGTCGTCGCCGATGGGGACGGCGGAGCCGCGGCTTTTTTTTTTTTTTAGTTTTGGAGAGAGAGAGATGGTAGAGAGAGGGAGAGATCGTGGTCCGTGAGAGAAGGCGGCATCGGCGAGATCTGTTGAGAAAGAGAGTGAGAGTCTAGAGAGAAGGTCTAGAGAGATGGAGGCTGATTTCCTTTTTCTCTTTGTTACTGTTCATCCCTTTTTTTGTGTGTATGTGGGTATATATATATATTGTATTTATCCTTTTTGAGTCCTTTCTTCTTGGACAAGAAAAAAAAGAGAGGGGGGTGACGTGGGGTAGGGTTAGGTAGGGGTAGGGAGGTGGGGTATGGGGTGGTGAGGTGGTAATTTGTCATTTTCTTATTGGAGAGGGTTGTTAGGGTGTTAAAAGAATAAAAGTTTGTTAGGGATTTTGTTGAGATTTATTTTTTGTATTTTTGGTGGGATGTAATCACGTGGGTGAGGGTACATGATATGATAAGGTAGAAATGAATAAAATCGAACTTTTGAGGGGGACAAAATTACGTGTCTACATCATTCCCCCTTTGAATGTAAACACACAGTGTTTTCAGACAAAGAAGTAGGCAATCAGACAGAATTTTGTCCCGACCATTATTCAAAGGAAGAAACAGAAGAAAGAAGGACTACCGGGTCTTGAATTAGGACAGCCTACCCATCCAAGTTATGAGGGGATCAAGTGACATGTATCTCCAAGGATTGGACGGAGATGGACTATACCGAGTTGGAGAGTTGAGTGAGGTTCCGTCGAGGTTCCGGTCCGCGGCTCTGTTATTACATCAAAAATGAAAATTACAAGTTAAAACATAAATGAAATTACAAAAATCCTATCTATACAGCTTCTATTGGCTCTTGACTCGACTTTTATCACCCTATTCTTCAGGCTGGCTCCTGACTTGCAATTTTTCAATTGGTTGCTTGGCTTTCCATTGCTTCACTTTGTTGCTTGACTTTTCGTTTCTTCACTTTGTTGCTTGACTTTATTTTTCTTCACCCTAAGGCTTTTCCTCATTTAATTGGAAAGACTGATAGTAAATTTTGAAATCCTTTCTCGCTTGTTTTGACACAGACTTGACTTAAAAATGTAAAGAAATGATGGTGACTCTTATTTTGATAAAATGACATAAAAAATGACAAAAAAAATGAATATGTAAATGACAAAAAATCCCATATTCAAAAGAAAAACTTATCTGAATACGACAACCAACTCCAATGAGTATGACATGCATTTTGAATTGAGCTGCCTGATCTTCCTATCCAAACTCCCCATTTGTTGTTGAGTTCGTGCCTTTTGCCGCTGAGCCGCTTCTTCAAATCCATTGGACTCATACATCACATTCGATTGATGACATATTAAAAGACTTTTGCCAACATCTCTTTCTTTTCACTTTTCACTTTTCTCTTGAACTCTCCATCGCCTTACGGTGGCCGGGAGGGTTTTCACCAATAAGACTCTCTCATTTCTTATTTCTCTCCACTCACCATCGCCTTATGGTGCCTGCAAGGGTTTTCACCAATAAGACTCTCTCATTTTCATTTCTCTCAACTCACCATCGCCTTATGATGCCTACAGGGATTTTTACCAATAAGACTCTCTCATTTTTGTATTTCTTTCCTGATTTCTTATGCTGAGGGAGACAAGCGGTACTTCACAATGTATCATCCTATCCATTGCATGCTTAGCTTTAACATTATCAAAAATTAATATTAAGGTCTTTCTTTGGTTGTAACTTGGCTTTTGGTTAAGGTTAGAAAAGATAGTAAGGGGCTCAAACGATACTTGAAGTAGGGGTGAGACTTACAACTTTTGGAATCGACTCAAACAACACATTAACTCATGCCCCAGTTTTGTTGACTGGGTGAATCTTAAATGTTTATTTGGTTTGACCGAGCCCGAACTAGGGCAGCCTACGTATCTCACTCTCGAGAGAGGAGAATCAGGTCAGACGTAGTTCCATCAGCTTGTTCATTGTTTTGATTTTTTTTCTTCTTTTTTTTTATTTTCGAACTCTTTCTTTTATTCTTATTTTCTTGACATTTATCTTTGACTCTATTTTGATTCCAAAAGAGGGATATGAAAGAAAAATAAAACGAAGCTCAAATGGGTAAACAAGGGATGACACAATGTTTGGATAGAAGAATAAAATGCCTTCGTCATATCAATCTTCAAAAATGCAAGTATTAAACATGCAATAAAATCAACAAAGGATCATATATCATACATAATATCTTTTGACCGCATCAGCATTGATAGCCATTTCTGCCATTTTACCTTCAATATCTGTCAAATATAAGGCTCCATTGTGCAACACTTTCTTCACAACGAAGGGACCTTGCCAGTTAGGGGAGAACTTGCCTTTCGCTTCAATCTGGTGAGGAAAGATACGTCTCAATACCAACTGACCAACTTCAAAATTTTTGTGACGGACCTTTTTGTTATACGCTCGAGCCATCCTCCTCTGATACAACTGGCCATGACACAAAGACGCTAGGCTTTTATCCTCAATCAAACTCAAATATTCTAGTCGGGGTTTTACCCATTCGTCATCATCAATCTCTGCTTCTACAATGACGCGAAGAGAGGGAATTTCAACTTCTGCAGGGATGATTGCTTCTGTCCCATACACTAATAAATACGGAGTTGCCCCTGTTGAAGTACGAACAGTGGTGCAATAACCTAGCAATGCAAATGGTAACTTTTCATTCCACTGTCTAGACCCTTGTACCATTTTTCGCAGTATCTTTTTTATATTCTTATTGGCGGCTTCTACAGCACCATTGACATTTGGCCAATATGGAGTAGAATTTCGATGTGCGATCTTAAAATGTTGACATACTTCTTGCATCAAATGACTATTGAGATTGACAGCATTGTCTGTAATGATCATCTTAGAAATTCCAAATCTACAAATGATATTGGCATGAACAATCTACCACAACCTTCTTTGTCACTGACTTGAAAGTTACTGCTTCTACCTACTTTGTGAAGTAGTCAATGGCTACCAAAATGAATCTATGTCCATTTGATGCCTTCGGCTCAATCGGTCCAATCACATCCATTCCCCAAGCCACGAACGGCCATGGAGAAGCCATTGCATGCAACTCAACAGGAGGAGAACGTATCAGATCACCGTGTACTTGACATTGATTACACTTTCAAACAAATTGAATAGACTCCCTTTCCATAGTAAGCCAGCAATAACCTGCTCGAAGAATATTCTTTGACAGGACATGACCGTTCATATGCGACCCTCATACTCCAGAGTGTATTTCAACCATAATTGCCGAGGCTTCTTTTGCATCTACACACCTTAAAAGTCCCAGATCTGGGGTCCTCTTATACAAGATTCCCCCACTTAAGAAAAATCCACTAGCTAAATGCCTAATAGTCCTCTTTTGATCGTTGGTGGCATATGCTGGGTATTCTCCTGACTGAATGTACCGCTTGATATCCAAGAACCAAGGTTCTCCATCGAGCTTTTCTTCAACTGCATTACAGTAAGCATGCTGATCACGACTCTCTATATGCACTGGATCGATGTAGGCTTTGTCAGGAAGTTAGAGCATTGAAGACAGAGTGGCTAAAGCATCAGCAATTTCATTATGAATCCTTGGAATATGCCTAAATTTTACTAACACAAACTGTTGACATAGTTCCTGCAAGCATTGTCGATAGGGGATGAGCTTCAAATCTCGCGTTTCCCAATCGCCTTGAATTTGATGGACGAGCAGATTCGAATCTCCTAACACCAATAATTCTTGGACTCCCATATCAACAGCTAACCTCAGACCAAGAATGCAGGCTTCATACTCTGCCATATTGTTAGTACGGTAGAATCGAAGTTGTGCTGTCACCGGGAAATATTGTCCAGATTCAGAGATAAGAACTGCACCTATTCCAGCTCCTTTCATGTTGACTGCTCCATCAAAAAATAACCTCCAACCAGGATCAGCATCTATAACGACTTCATCGACACACGACCCTTCCTCGTTAGGAAAATATGTCTTTAATGGCTCGTACTCTTTATCGATGGGATTCTCAGCAAGATGATCTGCCAAGGCTTGGTCTTTCATGGCGGTTCAAGTCACATATACAATGTCGAACTC
This sequence comes from Capsicum annuum, assembly GCF_002878395.1. NCBI lineage: Eukaryota > Viridiplantae > Streptophyta > Magnoliopsida > Solanales > Solanaceae > Capsicum > Capsicum annuum. The sequence continues at coordinate 795,566 of NC_061121.1, forward strand.
AGTAAGCAATATTTGCCACTTTGCCAATCGACCTGTCGGCATAGGCTTCTGAAAGATATACTTCAAAGGATCCATGCGAGAGATGAGATAAGTAGTATAGGATGAGAGATAATGCTTCAACTTCTGTGCTACCCAAGTTAGGGCACAACACGTCCTTTCAAGAAGAGTATACCTGGCCTCATATGCGGTGAACTTCTTGCTAAGATAATAAATAGCCTGCTCCTTTTTGCCTGTGACATCATGTTGACCCAGGAGACAACCAAAAGAATTGTCCATGACTGATAAGTATAAGATCAAAGTCCTACCAGGCTCCTGGGGTACCAACACGGGCGGATTTGACAAATATCTTTTGATTCGATCGAACGCTTCCTGACATTCTTCAGTCCATTTTACCACAACACTCTTTTTCAGCAACTTGAATATGGGCTCACAAGTGGTTGTGAGTTGAGCAATAAACCTGCTAATGTAGTTTAATCTACCGAGCAAACTCTTCACCTCCGTTCTATTCTTGGGCGGGGGCAAATCCTGGATGGCTTTGATTTTCGAGAGATCCAATTCAATTCCCCGACGTCTGACTACAAACCCTAACAGCTTTCCAGATGGAACTCCAAATACACATTTTACCAGGTTGAGTTTGAGATTATTCCTGCGAAGCCTTTCAAAGAACTTTCTTAAATCTTTAACATGGTCGGCCTGAATTTTTGACTTAATAATCACATCATCCACGTAGACCTCAATCTCCTTATGCATCATATCATGAAACATAGTGTTCATGGCTCTTATATATGTTGCTCCAGCATTCTTCAAATCGAACGGCATCACTCGATAACAATAAGTTCCCCATGATGTGATAAAAGACGTCTTCTCTTCGTCATCGTCATCCATAATGATCTGGTGATATCCGGCATAGCAATCCACAAAAGAAGAAACCTCGTATTTAGCATAGTTGTCTAACAAAATGTGGATGTTGGGTGGTGGAAAATCATCTTTCGAACTCGCTCTGTTCAAATCACGGTAATTAACACATACTCGAATTTTGCCATCTTTCTTTGGTACGGGAACAACATTGGATAACCACATGGGATAGCGAGCTACTCGAATTACTGTGGCTTCAAGTTGCTTCATGATTTCCTCTTTAATTTTAATACTTATATCCATTTTAAATTTCCTCAACTTTTGTTTGACAGGAGGGAACGCGGGATCAGTTGGCAATTTATGAGCCACTAATTCAGCGCTTAAACCAGGTATATCATCATAAGACCATGCAAAAACATCCTTATAATCCATTAGTGCTTGAATCATTTCATCTTTTAGATCTGGCAAAACATGTACACTGATTTTAGTTTCCCTGATATCTTATTGATCCCCTAGATTTATTGGCTCAATCTCATTCAAATTAGGATTCGGTTTGTCCTCAAGCTGTTCCAACTCTTTGCTTATTTCTTCTAGTGCTTTTTCTTCATCATATTCCCCATCCTGCTTCATTACATCTTGATTAGTTTGGATTTTAAGATTAGGCTGAAAATTCCGCATGCATGTCATGTCATTAGAATCAGCATAAAGAGAACTGTGTAAGAAAAGAAAAACAAAATATATTAGACACAAAACAAAAGGGACATTGCATTTCATTAAACAAAAGATAAAAGGGTTTAAACATAGACGCCAACATAACATAAACAAACTAAAATCCGAATTACAACCCTGAAATAACTCGGATAAACAGAAAGGAAAACAAAATAAACTACCAAAACTCCCTCCTGACGGGGAGAGGAGTGACTTCCCAATTATTGAGCCGGACAGCTGGACCTATGAATTGCACGTCTGCCATACTGGTACCTTCTCCTGCGTCGACCATATCAACTGTAATACAAAGGTTCTGGAAGTCATCAACCAATTCAACCTCAAATTCCACATGCTTCGTGACATCGCTCTTAACAAATGATTCACTGAGTAGTGGCATTGGGCGAGGGTGTGACCATGTTTCCTTTTTCCTTCCCTTGGCTTTCTTCAAATCTTCAGTTGTAGGCTCAAATCCCAGACCAAACGTGCCCATGTTCTTACTTGGACATATGGGATGAACTATACCATGCAGAGAAGCTCCCAAACCCTTTTCTGGCTCAAAACCTTATTTCCAAAGTTCACTCACCATCATGATAGAAGCAGAAGACAATTGTGGTCCCGGTATAGCCTGCCATTCAAGGATACGATTCACTGGAACTGTATCAAAAATTTGATAGACGAATGTCTCCTCTACGTTATTTGCTTCAATAAGAGACAAGGGAGAATCTTCATAGGCTGACAAATCTCCTTTACCATGAATAACTACTTCTTGCCTGTCATGCTCAAACTTAATCATTTTGTGCAGTGTAGATGCAACCGCCTTGGCCTTGTGGATCCACAGTCTTCCCAACAACAGATTGTAAGAGGATTCTACATTCAATACTTGAAACTCTATGGCGAACTCAACAGTCCCTATGGTCAACATTAGTTCTATTTCGCCAAGGAAATTTGATTTTGCACCATCGAAAGTCCTAACACATACATTGTTTGGCCTGATCCTGTCAGCAGCAATATTCAACTTTTGCAAAGTAGAAATAGGGAAAATATTTGCACCTGAACCTCCATCAATCATAACATGAGTGACGTAGAAATCTTTACACTTCACTGTAATGTAAAGGCCCCGATTATGCCCTGTACCTTCAATAGGCAATTCATCGTCAGAAAAGCTGATCCATTGACCTCAAAGATTTTTCCAACCATTTTCTCAAGTTGGTTAATTGTAATCTCCCTTGGAACATATGCTTCATTTAATACCTTCAGTAAAACATCACGATGCTCCTTGGAGTGCAACAACAAAGATAAAAGGGAAATTTGAGCAGGGTTTTCTTCAACTGGTCTAATATTGAATACTCTGGCAACTTCATCTTTTTTTAAAAATTCTTCGGCTTCCTCTTCAGTGATAGGCTTTTTGATAGAAGACGGTCCACTCACTGTTGGCTTGGACTTTCTTAAGCTTTCACGCACAAAGCATCTTCCTGACCTAGTCAAACCCCCTACCTCATCTATATCTTCAACAACTTCTTTCCCGTGATAGGTCATCACATTCCGCCCATAATTCCAGGGAATTTTTTTCGTATCAACTATCGGAGATTGGGTCACCGATTTGAGGACAATAGGCGCTGCCAGTGCTCTTTTCACCGTCAAGATGGGCTGACTCAGAGCTCCCACTACTGTCAACTTAGGTTTATCTTGACTTAAATCAACATACCTTCTGGCGCCTTGTACTGTGATCAAGGGTTTCTTTGTGCTTTCTTGAGCTTTATCTTCTCTCATTCCTTCCTGGCTCAATGACATTGCTTTCAAAGACTCCGCTACATTCACCGATTTCTCCTCAATGGTCTGTATCTTGACAATAGGCTTATAACCCCTCGAAGACTCTTTCCCGTCATATATCAATTCTAATATATTGGCTTCAGCATGGGTTGGCAGCGGATTCTGGTTAATTTTTGGACCCCACGGGGCCTGGACCAGCATCTGATTTGTGTCAATTAAATCTTGGACAGCTCTCTTTAAATGCCAGCATTTCTCAATATCATGGCCTGGCATATCAGAACAGTACGCACACCTTAAAGAATAATCGAGATTCCTTGGTGGTGGATTTGAAAGCCTTCCTTGAATTGAGCTCAAAACCTTCAACTTTCTCAACCTATCAAACAAGCTAGCATATGACTCCCCAAGAGGTGTGAACTAATTTTTGACTGCCTTCTCCTTCTTATACTCGGGCCTAGGCTGAAAACAGGGTCTGGAGGGGTTTTGGTAATTTGGTGGAGCGAATGGGCGATTTTGTGGAGCTTGCGCGCGCCATTGCGGGTAAAAAGGGGTTTGGGCATATGGCTGCATGCTATATACTGGGTACGGTGGTGGTGGAATGGAATATAAAGGGTTTTGTGGAGGGTTGTAATGGTGGGGAGAAATATATGGAGCTTGGGTGTAGACTTGGGCTTGGGATTGGGGATAGGGGCGAGGTGGTCTTTTGGGATAGGAATGGGTTCCAGCTATGACAGTTGCCACGTCCTCTTTCTTCTTTCTACCTCCAAATGCGCCAGATCCACCTTGAATCGCTTGTGTGGTGGCTTTTAATGCAGAAAAACTCACTATTCGGCCGGTCTTAATTCTATCCTCTATCATCTCCCCTATTTTGAGGACTTCCATAAAAGACTTTCCCATTGCCGGAAGTAAATATTAAAAATAGGTCTCATCCTGCGCCTGAATGAAAACTTCTACCAACTTACTTTCTTTCATTGGAGGCTTTACCCTGGCGGCCTGTTCACGCCACCTTATCGCGTATTCCCTAAAACCTTCAGTGCTCTTCTTCTTCATGTTGACCAAGGATTTTTCGTCCGAAATCAGGTCGATGTTGTACTGAAAATATTGAACAAATTCAGAAGCCAAATCATCCCAGCTGTTCCATTTATCGATATCTCGATCGATAAACCATTCTGAGGCCAGATCTGAAAGACTCTCGCCAAAGAAGGCCATGAGCAATTCTTCTTTTCCTCATGCAGCCCTCAACTGGTTGCAATAACGTCTTAAGTGTGCCATAGGATCGCCGTGTCCTGCATACTTCTCGAACTTAGGCATCTTAAAATCGGGGGGAAGGTTGATGTCTGGGAACATGCAAAGATCCTTATAGGAAACACTCCTATAATCTCCGATCCCTTGCAAATTCCTCATAGCCTGCTCTAAACTTTTCAATTTTCGGGCTATGATATTCGGTTCCTCCGTTGCGACAGGTTTCTTCGTATCAAATGGAAATGCAGGCGACTGAGTGTACCCATACGGTTCATTCATTTGCAAAGTAGGCTCCGGGGCATAATACTGGCTATCTGAAACCTTCAGTACTGGCTCACTGGCAGACCTAGGAAGCTTTCTTTTTGGACGCACAACATATATGGGAGTTTTATGTGGTGGCAGAGCCACGAATATCGGTGTGATCGGTGGTGCTGGCTGAGCAGCGGGTCTTGATTGGGGAGCTGCCAAGGGCACACCAGAACTGCCAGGATAATAATGTCGCAGAGTGAATCCTGGCGGGTGCTCAGGTGACTCAGTAGGAGCAGAGAATTGCGCCTGAGAGAGCGGTGGACAATTAGAGATATTCCCAAGACGTTCAGGGAGCGGAGGAGGAGGCATTCCACTGGCTCATGCCCGGTGTAAATCTATCAATTATTGCCTGAGCCTTACTACCTCATCATTGTGTTCAGAACTTTCTTCCCTGTGATCCTGATCCGGGTCAATGAGCGAATTTTCAATCTCCCTGTTAGCCATGGCGAGCTTTGCTTTGGATCTGGTGAAGTATGGGTGACTAGCCAGAGTGCTGCAAACCTACCACTGTTATCTAAAAGAACATACTCATCAAAGAGGACATCCGTTAGGATTAGGGCACACAACAAGCATGGGAATCACATTGGTAAAATTACCCTAAATTCATGTTCATTTCTACCATCTTTTGAGGGTAGCGAGGTCATTTTTACATCATCCTGATTTTTGTCTACATTTTTTTTTTACACCTATATTATTTTTCTTTCCCTCTCTTTTCTTTTTTTCTTTTTTTTTTTTTTCGTATCAATCTCTGCTCTTTTCTTTTCTCTCATTATCTACCTTTATTTTATCATTCTTTATGGCTTTTGTTTTTCTTTAAAAGAGGAAAACTAATGAAAAACAACAAAACAAAATGATTAGATCGAACCCAAAAGTAGGTTGCCTACGTATCATGTTGTACATGAATCAGATCTTGCGTAGTTCGGGCCTTGCCAAAATAGCCAATTAAACTTTTTTTTCTTGAAACTTTAAGAAGAAAAGAAAAATAACAATTTGTCAAAAGAATTGACGAACATCTTTTGCATTTTTTTACTTTTAAAATACGTATACAAAACGAAACCTATGATTATCAAAGAAAAATCTTTTGGGGTTTTCAATTTTGAATTTCATATGAAAAGGAAACTTGAACCTATTAAAGAAAAATCTTTTTGTAGTTTTCTTTTAAAGACGTATATGAAACGTCTACTCTAAATGGAGAGTGAAGAAATATTTTTGAATTTTTTCAAATAAGATCCCCGAACCAACAATAGGCTGCCTACGTATCTCACTCCCGAAAGAGGAGAATCAGGGGTGCGTAGTTTGTCCAA
>NC_061121.1:801850-804875 GCF_002878395.1 Capsicum annuum
CAATTTTGAATTTCATATGAAAAGGAAACTTGAACCTATTAAAGAAAAATCTTTTTGTAGTTTTCTTTTAAAGACGTATATGAAACGTCTACTCTAAATGGAGAGTGAAGAAATATTTTTGAATTTTTTCAAATAAGATCCCCGAACCAACAATAGGCTGCCTACGTATCTCACTCCCGAAAGAGGAGAATCAGGGGTGCGTAGTTTGTCCAGTTTGGACAATTAACGATTAACTAATAAATTGACCCTAACTTAAGAGACACTACCAAAAACAAACGAAAAAAAAAAACCTTTTTTGGATTTTCAGCTAGACGCTTTAACTAAGACTGACACCACCAATTATACAGAAAAATCTTTTTGGTATTTTTTTTTGTTTTGACAATTAAGTAGAAAAAGCAAACAAAACTTCTTTTTTTTTTCTTCATTTTTTTTTTGAATTTACGGTACTTTACAAAATGTAAAAAAAATCTTTTTGGGTTTTTGGATTGTGAAAAACAAAAGACATAAAGAATTCTAAAATAAACTACGACATTCCTCTTTTTTTTTTTAAAAATATTTTTTTCATTTTTTTCGACTCACTTTTTCTATTTTTTTTTCTTTTCTTTTTCGTTTTTGCCTACGCACTTTACTCCTAATTTTTTTTTTAAATCAGTCCGTCAAATGACCACGCTACCCTTAAAAATGCAACAGTTAGCACGTAGGGATGCTTTAGAGGGGAGTCTCCTACAAAGGGCCGTGTGGGTCCCGCTAGGTCTCCATATGATGCACATAAGCATGACCTAAAGGCTGACCTACGTTGTGGTTCACTAACAAGGCTGTTCGGGGGAGCGTATGGTCGATAGTGGCTGCTTTGCTTTCCACCTACTCCATAACACCGACGGCTCCCCCCCTAAAATAAGGGTGACTCACCTAGAGGTTGTGTACAACACGTGTACTACGGACTTGTTGCAGAAAGAAGGCCGGTGGGTGGACACATGATGACAGATATAAAGCGGTAACACATAGGATAAATGCTATAAACAAAGAGCACAAAAACGCACAAAAGTGAAAACAATAACACAAACAAAATCACAAACAATGCTTATACACTCGTAATGCCAAACAAAGCCGATACGACTCCAAAAATAGTTCGAATTCTGATAACTTGTCATTTGTTCCCCAGCAGAGTTGCCAGAAGCTGTCGCATCCCTTTTTCACGCACTCCAAGAAAAATGTATATTTTTAAAGTTCGAAAGGATTTTATTATTTAAGTGACAAGAAATGAAAATTTATTTCGGAAAAGGATTATTTACATTTTTTATTCAGAGTCGCCACTTGGCATAATCCGGTGTGCCAAGTCACCTTTGGAAAATCCTTTTCGAAACCATTTAACTCTTAAACTGGTTTGAGAACAGAGATTCCGGCTAAGGAATTCTGTTGACCGAGGGGAAGGTGTTAGGCACCCCTCGATCCCGTGGTTCAACCACGGTCGCTTGGTAGAGTGTATTGACTATTTTTGGCCTTATGAAATGTATAAACCACACAAAAGAGCGCAAAATAATCAAACAATAAACAAAATAAAGCAGTCCAAAAACGTAAAGTCCAGTCCAATTATACAGTCCGAAAAATAGAAAAAAAAATGAAAATATAAATCCTAGTCTAAACTAAATCTAGACTAAGCTCCAATGCATTACCCGACGCCGCGGGCCTTCATCACGATCATTTTCTTCCAACATGATACGTCGGGGCATTCCCCGGTGAATAAATACAAGTGATCTCGGGGCATTCCCCGGCTAAATAAATACATCTGAATTAAACACGATAATCTAGAAAGAGACATTCACACACACATTCCAACATCCCACGAAACACTTATTCCTAAATTTCGCCTACCCGGCCTACGTTTGCCTACCCGCTCGACGACATATCGCATTCAACATCAACAATGTATCAAAAATATCATAATATTCACTTTTATCCATTTTCGATTTCCGTCCCCAAATCTATTTCAACCAACATGATTAACACATGCTTCGATTTATCAATTCACTTTTCAAAGTCCGCAACCAACATCAACCAACACATAACACATATTCGAACATACCAAACACGCAACAAATAAATCATCTACACTCACAACATCACAAAAAAATCCAAATAAATTAAAGATTCGGTTAGAAGAAATGGACCTTGATGAAATTGATCCTTGACGATAATAAAGAAATTCGAAGACCAAAATACTCGACCGGAGAACCTCAATCAAGAATCTTCCCGAATCCGAACTCGGCATGGAAAATTGGAACAAGAAATAATAATGCTCGAGTTACGATTAGCTCGGGATTGCGTAAACAGACAGAAATAGCACAGAATATGACCGAAATTCAACGGAGCAAAGAGATTCCGGTGAGAGTTAAACCAAAGCCAAAGAACTGACCAACCCGGTATACGCCCGTCTGGATTTTGTCACGAGTCCAGACCCAAAATCTTAAGAAAAAAAAAAGAAAAATGACACTGATTTCGTATACAACAAGTCTTTTTATCCGTTTCGGAGAAGGAAGTCGGTGGCTGCGGAGCTGGTCGGATTCTCGCCGGTGATGGCGACGGTCCAAATGGCGACCGGATTTACTGTTTCGCCGGTGGTTGGGTGGCAACGCTGGTCGCTGATTTTTTCGACCTCACTTCACCAGTGGAGATGGCTGGCGGCGGGAGCAGCGACGGCTGGCGGCGCTGGAGGGGAGCACGGAGGAAGCTGACGGATCTGAGCGGCGCTGGCGCCAACGCCGGCGCTGTCGTCGCCGGCGCCGGTGAGATCTATTGAGAGAGAGAGTGAGAGTCTAGAGAGAAGGTATAGAGAGATGAGGCTGATTTTCTTTTTCACTTTGCTACTGTTCATCCCTTGTTTTTGTGTGTATGTGGGTATATATATATATTGTATTTATCCTTTTTGGAGTACTTTCTTGTTGGACAATATGTGGGTATATATATATATTGTATTTATCCTTTTTTGAGTTCTTTCTTCTTGGACAAGAAAAAAAAAAGAGGGGGG
>NC_061121.1:804975-815857 GCF_002878395.1 Capsicum annuum
TATGGGGTGGTGAGGTGGTGATTTGTCATTTTCTTATTGGAGAGGGTTTCTTCTTGGACAAGAAAAAAAAGAGAGGGGGGGTGACACGGGGTAGGGTAAAAGAGAGGGGGGGGTGACGTGGGGTAGGGTTAGGTAGGGGTAGGGAGGTGGGGTATGGGGTGGTGAGGTGGTGATTTGTCATTTTCTTATTGGAGAGGGTTGTTAGGGTGTTAAAAGAATAAAAGTTTGTTAGGGATTTTGTTGAGATTTATTTTTTGTATTTTTGGTGGGATGTAATCACGTGGGTGAGGGTACATGATATGATAAGGTAGAAATGAATAAAATCAAACTTTTGAGGGGGACAAAATTACGTGTCTACAGAAATATAATCCTCTACTAAAAACAACAATAATTTTTTATTTATTATGTATATGTATATTTTCAAGTCCTCAGAATAAAATTTACCTTTAAGACACTAATTTTATTGAGACGTGCTTGTTAAAATAATCGATATAGTTAAACACAACACCGCTCATATTCTTTCGTCCTTTCGAATCTATGGAATAAAATATGTGCATTTGATTAAGTTAATCACAGGGAGCTGCTTATCATTTGAAACAAGAACATGCAGAACAAGAACATGAATGCAGATGACGATGATTATAGTAGATACGCTTGATGTTAATCTTTAACCGTCAATCGGATATTGACTAACAAAGACCAAAAAGTAGAACGCAAGTAAACTAGTAGAAACAGAGAAGGTAAATGACAATAAAAACAAAAACAACAATGGCTAACATTAAGAAGCAAATACGCTTGATCCTGTTTCTATTTGCGGCTTCAAATGCGCATTTTTAGTATTCTCATTATTATATATTTTGTGTGTAATAAAGTTAACCAATGAAGAAGGAAGCCATTGCTATTTGTTAAATTGCGAAGTCGTGGTTGAAAGTGGGGAAAGGTGGTCGGATCCTTCCTTCTTGCATTCTGTTAGTTGCTTATGGTTTCCTTGTCAACATTTTTCTTCTTCTTCATTTTTCTTCTCTCTTTATCCACCATCCTATCCCCATCACCACGGTTCCAATCTCTCTTAAAAGCGGTTCCAGTCTCTCTTAAAAGCGGTTCCAATCTCTCTTAAACACCGACTATATTTCCATCTCACCCAATCTGCATATATATATTTCTATCTCACCCAATCTACTCTTATGCGTTGTTTCTTCCCTCGCCGTTTTTCTCTGAATTTGGTTACAAGATAGACGGTGCGATTGTAATTTAAATTTCAAAATTTATCTGCGTCTATAATTTCTAAATCTATGATCATGTTATAAAAGAATAAAGAATAAAAAAGAAGAATAGCAAGAAGAGAGTAATTATTATTTCTCTTGAGGGATAATTTATAATGAAGAAAGTTCTTCTATTTATAGGGAAAATTCATTAACAGATACTTCAAATCCTGATAGATGTCAACTAGATCTTGGTAAATCTTGATAGATCTTATCTATATTCTTGATAGACGTTCAGTATAATGTAAATACATTTATAGCACTCCCCCTGAATATCTAATTGATAGATAATGTGCCTCGTAAAAACCTTACTGCAAAAAAACTCTGTGGGAAAAAAATATAACATGTTTTAACTCCCTCTAATGAGAACATCCTTGAATCTTTGCATCCCGGTCTTGTGCATCATCTTCTTGAAAGTTGCAGTTGGAAGAGACTTGATGAATAAATCAGCCACGTTTTCATTCAAATGAATTTGTTGCACGTTATATAACCATTCTTTTATAGCTAATGTGTATAGAAAAGTTTTAGCGAAATGTGTTAGAAAAGTTTTAGCGAAATGTGTTTCTTTCTATCTTCTTTTATGAATCCTCCCTTAAGTTGTGTTGTGCATGCTGCATTATCTTCATATAAAATTGTGGGTACTTTGCCAAATTTTAAACCATATTTTTCTTGAATGAATGTATCATGAACCTCAACCATACACATTCGCGGAATGGCTCGATGATGTGGCTAGATAGACTGCTTTGTATATCTCTAAGATAAGACAATATTTCCACATATGAACACATTGTATGTTTGAGACCGAGCTTTATGCGGGTCAAATAAGTACCCAACATCAGCATGACCAATAAGATCGGGACTACAATTTTGCTAACTAATTAACTAAAAAGGCTATATCAAACCTTGTAGTATTTGCAAGATACATGAGTTGATACGGGAAAAACAACGGAAACACGAAACAATTCCAAAACAGTCCACTAATCTTAAGGATTTGAGGACTAAGATGGAGACCACTCTCGGATTCACTACAACTACAACAATACGAGATAATAATGGTGCATTTGACACCCAAAACAGCAGCAACACAACAATAACAAGATGAACACAATGAGAACAAATTTTGGATTCAAGAAGGACACAAAACAATCTACTATGAATCTACAAAGTGCAATAAGATAAAGATAGATAGATAGACCAAATGAGAGAATAATATTAACAATCCAAGAATCGTAACACCCTTGGACCTATAATACTACACACAACACTAACCTATCTCCTACGTAGGCACAAGAGGGATCTCGATCTCCCAAGGACCAACGTTTCCAAGCTTAAATCCAACACGAGTGATTCCACACTCAAGTTGATTTCCCTAGTTACAATTTAAGATTTGTGCCTCAAGGAGAGAGGACTTGTCTTTCAATGTTATACAACATTCATCATCATCAAAATCTAATGAATGAATCCCTAGAAGGTTGTATTTATAGTGTATTACAAGAATAGTGTGAAATGTCCAAAATGACCCCTTAGTCAAAGTCTTCAAGTGGGCTCCCTTGGAGTGCATTGTATGGACTGATTTTGGATCCTAGTTAGGCCTTTCTTTGCACTTCACGTGTACACTCCAAGTCTCGGGTTCATTCACTCTCGCACTCACCCACCTCTGTGGTCGTACCCATATCATCCTTCCATTCTTGAAAAGGATTCAACCTCAAATCTGTACCTTGCAAAATCAAGAGAAGACAAACAAGCACAAATCCTCATAACATGAGGGGTTAGGGTTAGCAAAACTAACACATCACATGCCATGCCAAGGTGGGACAAACTTGGAGTATACCCACGGGTCCTTTGTGTTGAACATGAAAACCTTAGTATAAATGGCATAAAGGAAGAAGTCATCATCAACAAAAAGAGACAAGGAAGAACCTTGTCTTCCTTTATTAGCACCCACAATCAAACATTGCTTGTCGTCTTGACCAAGCATCAAGTAGGAAGTGTAGAAATTCCCACATTCCCGGAGGGTGCCGGGGTTTAATGGGAGAAGTAGCCAAGGTTTTAAGCCGAGGTTAGCCCTTCCTTCCCCTAGAATGTCACTCCCGAAACCACGTATGACATTTGCCTTTAAGAGAAGACTAACATTCAAGAATAGAGAGACACGACCTAGAAGTCCTACCTCAAAAAGACATATGCCATCATTTACAATATTTTCATACACATGATCTCTATGAACAAAACTGCTAGCAAGGCTTTTACCACACAAGATGTTTAAAGAGTCACGTGCACCATCAAGATCAACTCTATAAACACTATCACTTACTTGAGATTTTTTAAGTACGCCACACATATGCTCAAGTAGTGGAATACATTCATGAGTAAGTTGATCTTCATTCGCATCCTCACTAGTTTTTGGCAACTCACATACCAACGTAGACTCACCTTGGTTCGCACAAGGGTCAACTAGTGTGTGAGTACTCTTGTCAATTGGTAATAGAACCTTGTTCAAGTTATAAGGGCTAGCACTAGATGGACATAAATCATTCTTACAAAAAGAATCAATTTCTTCATCTAAAGGATCAACTAGTGCTTGCGTACTTAAAACAAGAGTTTGGTCCTCACGTAACCTAACATCACCAAGAGTAACTCCATAGGGAGACTCAAATACCTCTACTCTAGGTAAATCCACAACTATATCCAATTGGTCACTAATATCCACAACACAACATTCTAAGTTCATAGAAGTGTAGGGAATAGTGTTTTTACCTCGTAGCTCACATGAGCTATGGCCTTCCTCTTGACGTGTGTCTGGGCATCCCACTTGCTCCCTTTGACCTATCATACGATCCAACCTTTCATTTTCCATAACTAGGTTTCGGGATATAGTGTCAAGGTAGGCTAAAATGACATTGGTGACATTGTTGTCCATGGGTTGAGAGGTAGAAGCCGCGGATTTCCTTGTAATTGTACCTAAAAAGAAGAAAGAAAAGAACACCTATAAAACAAAACACAAGTTAGTTCGAAACAACCTCACCACACTCTCGTACACTTGATCGTCTCACACGTGGTTTCACAAGTTTTGAAAGCCGGCTTGTACTTCGCGAGTGATTGAGGGTCGAGTCTACTCTTGCTCGGAATAGATTTTCATTTGAGTTGACTCAAGCAAAATTTGTTACAGACTTGAACCAACAAGATACAATGATTTTACAAAAGAGAAAAGCACACAACAAATGCATAACACGAATGAACGAACACAAAATATAACTAACAATCTAGTAGATAAGACTAACAATCTAGTAGATAAGTACTAGTTTGCCGATTAGTATTGGAACCAACGAAATTGAAACTAAGAAACAACAAACGGAAACTAAGAAATCTAAAATTTGAGCTTAAATATGTTGAGTGAATAATAAAACATGATGATGTGGCAGCCACGTATTGATCTCGGTTGCACACAACTTTTGTTGTCCAATTTCAAGTCTTGGTCAATTTTTCAATTTGGACTTTGGTGGAACTTGTTCAATGGAGGGAAACACAAAGTAGTCTTTAGAGCTACTTTTTCAATTAAAATTTCAAGACTCAAAGTCTTGGACTAGACTTGTACTCCTCCTTAAAACATGGATCCTTGTTTTATGGAAAAGTAGTTGAGAGTTGATTGACTTGTTGGTGAGTGATGGTAAGTCTTTCAAGACTAACAAAGTTCTCACACTTTTTCCTTTACCTTTTTGGATCTAACTTTCACTTTATTTTAATAAGGTATGAAGGTTTGGAATAACATCAAGAACACTTCAACAATCATCAGGAAAATCAACAACAATCTCCCAAGAACAACAACAAGGTCAACTACAAACTTCCAACAAACGGCCAGGTCCTTTAATGTGGTGTTTTGGTCTTAACAAGGGGTGAAGATTGTGATGAACAATAAGAATACAATAAAATTTCAAGAATAATAACAACACCAACAACGTCCAGCCCAAGCCCACAAGAAAGGTCACCACACGGCCAAGAACAACAACATCAATACACGACCATTAACTTGTCACAACAACAATCTCAACAATTCAAGCTCAACTCAAGATATAAACTCAATGTGTTAGTGATTAAAAAAAACTAAAACTTAGAGACAACAAAGACAAGTAAAAATCTCGGCCAAGACACAACAAAAATAGAATTTTTGGCCAAGAACACAAAATGGACAGATTGCTCTCTTTTCTGAAATTTTTAGTTTTCAACTTTTTTTTTTGTTTGTAGTTTTCAAGTCTCAAGCCCAAGATTGATCTTGTTAGAACAAAATCAATGATGGCTCTGATACAAAATGATATGGAAAAAACAACGGAAACACGAAACAACTCCAAAATAGTCCACTAATCTTAAGGATTTGAGGACTAAGATGGAGACCACTCTCGGATTTACTACAACAACAACAATACGAGATAACAACGGTGCATTTGACACCAAAAATAGCAGCAACACAATGATAACAAGATGAACACAATTAGAACAAATTTTGAATTCAAGAAGCACACAAAACAGTCCACTATGAATCTACAAAGTGCAATAAGATAAAGATAGATAGATAGACCAAATGAGGGAATAATACTAACAACCCAAGAATTGTTATACCCTTGGACCTTTAATACTACACACAACATTAAGCTATCTCCTACGTAGGCACAAGAGGGATCTCGATCTCCCAAAGACGAACATTTTCAAGCTTAAATCCAACACGAGTGATTCCACACTCAAGTTGATTTTGCTAGTTACAATTTCAGATTTGTGCCTCAAGGAGCGAGGACTTGTCTTTCAATGTTATACAACATTCATCATCATCAAAATCTAATGAATGAATTCCTAGAAGGTTGGATTTATAGTGTATTACAAGAATAGTGTGAAATGTCCAAAATGATCCCTTAGTCAAAGTCTTCAAGTGGGCTTCCTTTGAATGCATTGTATGGACTGATTTTGGAGCCTAGTTAGGCCTTCCTTTGCACTTCACATGTACACTTCAAGTTTTGAGTTCATTCACTCTCGCACTCACCCACCTTCGTGGTCGTACCCATATCATGAGTGCACTAATTGCACTAAGATATGGTACTTCATAACCAATCCAAAAATAATATATTTCTCATTTCAACAAATAATTTATTGATTTTGAAAACTCTCCAAGAGTTCCAATAATTTTCAAGCTATAAGCTTATACAATATAAGGATTACAAATAAGTTTCCCAAAATTTTTTGTATGCTTCAAACATATTGAATCCTTAAAAAGTTTTCAAATCTTTTCAAGTGACAATATTCAGCAAGAAATGCATGATATCTTCAAGGGTCTAGATTGCAAATCAAATAAGCGTTATGCTTATCAAAATGCATCTTTTCATGTCACTTGATAAATGTTTCTAGTCAACATGATTAAATAAATGTAGAATTCAGATCCTCATAATGTTTCACAATATTGCCCCAATATCATATCAAAGATATTGATGATATATCGTTTCGTGATGTTCAGGGTGTGACATAACATTTTGAGAACTCATCACTTCATTATTTTCAAGTAACTGAACCTTTCTTAAGGTTTCATGAAGTGTTATGTCGTAGGCTCTTAAAGAGCACATTGCCTTTTTTATTATGATTATTTGCTCTTTACCTTTTTCAAGAATTATTTTATGATTATCCCAACAGTAGTTGGTCCAACCAACTTGTCATGAGAACAAGCAACATAAACAATTCTTGAAGAATCTTCTATTTCTCCAACATATGTCTAATACTCAATATGCATATTTTCAAAATGTACCAATTATTCATGTCAATTTATGAATTTTTATACTTGTTTGCTTTAGTAAATTTCAGATTTAATATTACATGAATAGATTTTCGAATTTACTACTTCAGAAGTTTCAAAATAACTCTTCTCAGTTATTCTGCCTCATTCGGAGGCAAGTTGTGATATCATCACAATCAAGTGCAAGTTTGTATTGAAACAATCAAAATCCTCATTCCCCAGGAATGAAATATAATCATGCCCTAAGTCTATCAAATTTTGATAGCTTATAACCTCTTTCATGATATTACTACTTCAGGAGCAAATCAAGGCATACATATGATATAGAGAATTTTTCTCTAACATACCTTATAGTCATAATAAGTGTGTAAAAATATAATCACTTTTGATGATTATTATCCTATTATCCCTTCACGCTTATATTCGTAGATTCAATCACTTGTTTTCTCTCACACATATTATGCACTGCTATCACATTCCTTTCAAAAATAGAGCAAGTTGTCAACTTTTAGATTCATCATATATTGCTATCATATTCACATCATGGAATAGAGCATATCAATGGAATGTGTTTCATGCCTTTTCACTTAACACTCATTATTTTGCCTTAGCCATCACAATATCATCAATATGTTGCATTGAGATTCAAACTCAATATCTTATCCATTTAAAGACTTAGGCTATAACTCGATGGGACTTTGAACCCAACATTTTATCATCATGATGCATTGAAACCTTTAACCCAATGCCTTACCCTCTTAATGAGATGAGACTTAAATCCATCATCATGTCTTTTAACAATATTGTTCTTCATGAACAAGTTTAAAACATAAGTGGTTCCAAACCAATTATTTTTCCTCAAATCCAACAATATAATTATATCATTAGCTCAAAAGACAAATAACTTATTTATACTCTGTCATACTTTGGGTACACATATGCCCGTCTATGTCCCTCACACTAAATTTGGGGCTTATATTTGCTAAGCCTAGTAGTTTTCCCTTTATTTAAACCTGGATCCGCCACTACCAGTGCAATCCCACAAATGGGGCCAGGAAGGCTAAAATTGATCATATGAAGCCTCGTTTCTTCATTTAAACTCAGATCATATCATCATCATTATGGTGATGATAGTTAAAGAGGTAAGTATGGATGACTACGCGCGCAAGGCTGCCGTTTGCATGTCATGGAGATCAATGCTTGCTCACGAACATGTCACGCCAATAGATGTTTTCAAAGATTGTGTTCTAGCCATCATACCGGATTTGGTTATAACATCATACAGGATTCAACTTCTATAGCTTGTCTGATAGTCGTTTCTGTACTTTTAAACTGCCTACACATATCTTGAAGAAATATTGTAATGTAGCTTGCCCAGATACTACGTTTTGTTATGCAAATTCTAATGGTTGGTTGGTTCTTGGTACTGGACCTGTCCTAACCTCTGACATGTTCCTTTACGACCCTATTTCAGAAATCGATGTCAAACTTCCTTCTTTGACCACGTTACTATATAAAAGAATATCAAAGGTATGGTTCACGTGGATAATTCAACCAGAAATCAACTCATTGTTGTCGCCACTTTTATCGGTTTGGAGAATGAGGATCAGGTGTACTATGAGGATATTTTGGCATTCTGTAAGTGTATGGTAAAGAAGAAGAGAGATCGTTGACAATATATGTCGTAGATAGACCAATGGCCTGGTACGAAAGCATGTTATTTCACGATGGTGTGTTATACACTATTGTTTCATATTGGATGAACAAAGTTTCAAATGACAATGAGGTTCAGGATATTGCTTATTATGGCCTAAAATACGTCCATTTGGTTAAGTCAATCACGGGAGAGTTGCTTATCATTTGGAACAAGACAGATCCACTCTCTGAACGCGCCGATGGTTATCTACACATCTATCACACCCGTAAATTAGTTATCGACCGATATGAAGGTACGTATAAAACAGATAAAGACTTTGAATCCATGACTGATCATTTGGATGATCAAGCTCTATTTGTGTCGCAAAATAGCAATTCCTTCTCAATTCCTACTAGAAGTGGCAATGAATGTCAATCAAATTGCATCTATTTTACGGTAGATGCTCTTGATGTTCATCTTAACCCTTAAACGCTGTGGCGGATGTAGAGTAGAAGGTGTGGGTTCCCGGAAACCCACACCCGCTACCGTAAGGCTTAAAATTACATAGAAAAATCATCAAAAGTTATAAATATTAATAGGTGGGAACCCATAACTAAATCAAGGAATAACTTAGTGGCAGGAGCCTTTGGGAACCCACAAGTTTAAAATTCTAGATCCGCCTCTGATGTTGCTATTTTATATAGTCAAATAAACACTTATATTATCTATTTGCATTAAAAGATGTACTTTCGATATATCTAAAAGATAATATAAAATAGTAGTATAAAATTGCAAGAAAGTTGAAAAAGTCAACGTCTAAGAATTCTTTAATTTAAAAAAAAAATAAAGCACTTTTCAAAAATAATTGATCAGATTTAAGTTGTTAGCATAAGGGCATGATATTAATAACTCGATGGTGAAGAGATCATAATTAATTGTGTATGATATGTTAAAGAAATTTATTTTTCAACGGTTCAAATTGTTGGTGTCTCTCAAATCGGGTTAAGTTATACTTGTTCAAGTTGACTCGTAGTGATACGATCAGCTAAGCCTTATTTGGCCACTTCCGGAGCAACCGTTCTTTCGACATATTGGGCCTAAAAGAGATTAGCACTATAGGGCCGTTTCAAAGGCCCAATAACTTATAATAGTATTTCTCTAATGGGCCTATATATATATATATATATATATATATATATATCATCTTCTTTGTAAGACATTCTCTAATGGTTGTAAGGATATATATATATATATCACCTTCTTTCTTTGTAGTTTGGTAGATTTTAGGGGTCGACGATCTCAATGAATCCCTCGTTATTGTCCAGAGGAGAAGAATAGATAGGGATGACAGGATTTGAACCCGTGACATTTTTTACCCAAAGCAAAGGTGCTACCAAACTGCGCTACATCCCTTTCAATTGGTTTACAACAGTGTCATTGTAGAGAATCCCTGCCCACCACTCTCCCTATAGGTCGAGCCTCTTTTTCAGTCGCTCTCTACATCGTTATATTTTTTCATAGATATCTAATTTATCTTGCCATTTATTCTCTTTTGGTCTTTATTGATTTATATACTACGCTTACTTACAACTAAGCAAAAAAAGGATTCTAAAGAAGAAGCCCTTTGAATTTTCCGGTAGAAAGATTTGCATGCAACAGAGATCCCAATTTCGTGTAGTCGGTTAAGCAAGCTACGCCCACCAGCTTCCACCCAGACAAAAAAGGTGAGCGTCTAGCGCGAAAGGTTTTACTAAGTAAGCTAAGGCAAGATACAAGGGCGTAGCAGCTGCGCGAAAGCATTTGGTTGGGAAATAAGTTTTCCGGGGATTAGTTATCACTTATCCATCCTCAAGGTGGATAAAAATAACACTACAATCTTAGAATAACTAATTCCAGATGAATCATCTCATGTACTTTATCTCAATCAAACGTGAATACGCTAGTCGAACTAGTTGTAGTTGTTGGGAGTGGTCTCCATCTTTGAATGTAAGAGTGTTCAAGTGGTTACCTCATGAATTAGTTGAGCTACATGCGAGCTAGCTCAGACACCAATATTATTTTTTACTTCGAAAACACACCCTGCATACATATACCATACCTGTACTTAGGCGAAAGTTGCAGTATATTTAACTTCGAAAAAGGTATGGTATATATATGTATATACCTTA
This sequence comes from Capsicum annuum, assembly GCF_002878395.1. Taxonomy (NCBI): domain Eukaryota; kingdom Viridiplantae; phylum Streptophyta; class Magnoliopsida; order Solanales; family Solanaceae; genus Capsicum; species Capsicum annuum. Next base: position 815,809 of record NC_061121.1, read on the forward strand.
ACGAACATTTATATATTTTAAAAGAACCCCATGTGTGGGATTACACCTA
>NC_061121.1:818857-827473 GCF_002878395.1 Capsicum annuum
CATACAATCTAATGCATTTAACAAATAAAATCACAGTTAATTAGTATGCCAGTAATCTCAAAATCTAAAGCATTTAACTAATATCATCATATATTTAACTCAATCATATTTTTCCAGCTTAAATATCCTATGCCCATTTTCTGATCAAAAACAGAATTTTCAGCCATGGTAGCTCTCAAATATTTTTGTCTCTTCGTTTTCTTTCTTGCTTTTGATTCACTCTCCGCCGCCGGTGAACAACATTATCATCATTCTGTGAAAATACAATCACTACTAAATGCAACACACTCTCGCCAACTCAGGCTACGTACACTACTACGTCTTCCATTACTTTGATTATGTATGATTACTTGCTCCGATGGAGTAAACTCAACGTTTCAGGCTTCACTATATTTGCGTAAATGGAGCAAAAGCAAGGAAGAAAATGAAGAAACAAAATAGATTTTCATTAAAACTAAAAACTATAGTTGAAGTGTGTTAAAGTAAATTCTATCTATTTTATAGTAACATTTGAAATCTATGGATATAGATTTGAATTTAAATTTAAAGTAATTTCTTTTGAGAGATAAGTTTTCAACTAAATAGATTTGAATTTAAATTTAAAGTAATTTCTTTTGAGAGATAAGTTTTCAACTAAATTTGTGGAATTTATGTATTTATGAATGTGAATTAATTTGAGTTTAATTTGTTCCCTAATTTTGGTGATCTTGGAAGGAAAATTTGCTCATTGAATGGGTATTTAACAATTCATAATTCAAGAAAGGAAATGGGTTAACTAAATTATTGTTACAAGTTTTTTTACTAAAATAACTTATACTCCCTCCACCTCAAAATAATGGACGCTTATTGACATACTATCCGTAAAAAGATATTTATTAAGAATTTATTTTATCAAATTAACTTTATTAATTATATTTTGAAAATATAAATTTGTATATATACACTTTGTTTAGTCATTTAATTATAAGGGTAATATTAGAATAACATAATAAAAGTTCATTAATTTCACTAAAGAGGCAACTAAATTAAAATAAACTATTTTGACATGGATGAATTATATTTATTTGAAGAATAGAAATTCGAATGGTAAAACATATAAAAGTAACTAATGAATGTAAATCAAATTTCAATATTATTGCACTATAATTTCAAAATCAATGATCATCTATAATATATTAAAAGTGTGAAGACCCTTACAAAAGTGAATCAAACTTTTTATCCTTCATTAAAAGTCTTTACTTTAGATAAAATAGTCCTTTCGCCTTTTTTCCCTCAAATTATTATTGAATTTTATTAAGTTAATGTAATTATTTTAAGTCTAGAATTCTTGTAGACTTCGTGTGAATTAGTCGGTGACCTACTGCAATTTGGATAGAAATCCTATTAAGCTTTGAAGTCCAATTTATAATTAAGACGGATTAAATTTATTTATATAAGGATTTTGCCTAAATCTCTCACTTGGACCAAAAACAAAAGCAACGGATACTATGAGCAGAAGTACATGCCTTCATTATGGTGGTGTTGGTCTTCAAAGGCAAATTATGAAAGCCAAGTTGTTATGTACTTTGGAAACTTCTCCTGCTATTGGTTTTTCTACTTCTTTCGCATGTTATATATTGGCTTTACTATTAATGTAGAACAAGATTAGGGACTTGAGAAATCATAGAAGACTGTGATGAGCACCAAACATATAGCATTGGCAGTTAATAAGGAGTTCAACTTGCACTGTGAGTTACAAAAGATTGTTCAGTTATATGAAGAGGAGATGTGAAAAGGAGATGGGAGAGAGGTTGATTATGGTGGGTTCTAGGAGAGGTAGTGCTAGGCCATAGAGAGGTGATTACATAGGATATGACGCACCTTGACAATTTTAGATAGGAGAATTTGAAGGTTGCAGATTAATATAGAAGGTTAATAGATAATTAGCGTTATCTCGCAAAATTAGGTTATTAGTATAGTTTTGCGTCCCGTACACATTTCTCCTTTAATAACTGTAGTATAAGCTTTTTTCCATCTTACAAGAATTTCTTTCAAAGTAAGTGAAGTTTTTCATCATCCATATTTTATCCTAGCCTCTATCTTTAATCTATGAATGCTTCTCTGGATTAATTTCTCTGTTACGTGAGCATTCCTTAACTTTATGCATAACTTGTTTTAAGAGTTGATGTAAGTTCTTTTAAAAAACTAATGACATCGACTACTTTAACTTGCATGTGGTGTCTATTACTTAACTATTGATATATATGAGAGATCAATGTCTTTTTAATTTTGTCATTCACCTAACAATGTGGGATAAGATACAAAAAGGTGTATTATTTATGTATACCGCTTTCTATTACATGTCGTTAAGTTCATGCTTTTTCTAAAAAGCTACAAGTAGCATCTCACTTCTTAAAAATAAACACTTTTAAAAATAAATAAGCTTGGTCATATAGACTTTATTTATGTTTAGTCTAGAACGAATATCAAAGTCATTTTAGAGACTACTATCATGTAACTTTAGATTTGCACGTTTTTCTTTAAGTATATTTTTATCTTATAAATTTTGTGTATTTTGTTAAAAGTGTTTTACTTATATAACATAAACGTAGTTGCAATATATTTTTATATACATTTATTAATAATTAACACATTATATACACATACAAAACACGTACTCTAAACTAGTTTATTAAATATTATAGTACACTTTCGGGAATTTCTTATCCAATTCCGTACACTAAATGACCTTTTATGAAACAACAATAATAATATACTCAGTATATTCTCACATAGAGAGATTTTTGAGACCGTTTATGAAAATATTATACAAATTTGTTGTAGAATATATAGTAAGTTAACTTTTTGAATTGATATACTTTTAATAAATAAATAATTTTTAAAATTAATTTTGAGGGATTTTGCATAAAATTAGGTGGAGTTTAATTGCAGAATTAATTAGGCATAATGTAATGGGAAAAGGACATGGGTTGTTCATTTTAAGAAAAAATGGCCCACACTTGAAAAGGTGGACATGGGTTGTCTAGTCGGCTAAACTAATTTTTTTTTTAGCCATTTGACCCAATTGGTCACATGCAGTCTCTATACTCAATTGATATACTTTTATAGTACATTGATACACTTTTATACTATGTTGATACATTTTTTAAAAAAGAGAAGGGAAATTCTACGCAAGCACATGCAGTCTCTATACACAATTGATACTCTTTTATACCATATTAATACACTTTTATTTTACATTGATACACTTGCAGTGTCCATATACTCAATTGATACTCTCTTATACCATATTAATACACTTTTATTTTACATTGATACACTTGCAGTGTCCATATACTCAATTGATACTCTCTTATACTAAATTGATACATTCTTAGAATGCATGTAGAAACTATATAGAGTCATATAAAATATGTATCTAAATAATAATTGTAGTTAAAAATTGTATAAAAATGTTATAATTATTATATAGAATATGTGTATATATAGAAACTGTATCATTATTATATATAGATATATCTTTTTAACAATTATATTATATTAAAGATATATGATATTGTATTTTTTTATGATATAAATAAGTAAAACTAAAATGAAATTGAGTATAAACTTAAATGCTTAATCCGGGAGCTCCAAATAATTATCGTTATCTAAACAAGTGATTTGACATAGAAAGAAGAAGAATGTTAGTTAAAGCTTTGGGGTGAAGACAAGCGGAATATGATCAGCTCATGTAGGTGACCAAAATGAAAAGAATAAAAAATAAAATTGGAATATGATAAGAACGGATCATCAAATAAATGGATTGTAATAACAGTGCCTACTCCCCCCACGCGCCAAATGGCCATTCGGTTAGAATTAGTTTCACCGAGTGGCTATTTACCGGGGTTAAGAATTTAGGTGCCGGTTTTATGGAATTATTTTAGTTTTAGGTGTTATTTTTGTCCTTTCCCTAAAGTTATTTCACTTTATAGTCATTTCCTAATTTGGGTTATTTTGGCCCATTTAGTTTGGATACAGTCCATATACAATACTGATAGTTCGATATAGTCCATATACAATACTGATACATTTTTCAACTTGGGTCATTCGAATCTTTTAAAAGTATTTTAGTTTTTTTTTTGCTATGAATTTTTTAACTGAAAAATATCCTTATTGTTTTTATTATTTAGAAATAATAATTAAATATAATTATATAAAAACGGTATAATTGTTATATAGAATATGTATCTATATAACATATATGCATAGAAATTTTATATTTCTATCAAATATATATATATATATATATATATATATATACAGAGAGAGAGAGAGAGAGAGAGAGAGAGAGAAAGTATATAAAAATTATATAATTGGTGTATAAAATGTGTAAAAAAAAAGTACTATTATTATATAAATTATGTATCGGAACTGTATAATTTTTGTATAGAATATTTATATGTACAAGATATGTATAGAAACTGTATAGAAGGTGTGTAGAAACGGTTTAGAACAAGCCAACAAATTGAAATGGCTAGAAAGCGAAATTTAAATTGCATTATTTTTCGTGAAAAAAGTTTAATTTGAAGTGCCTTTTCTGTCCTTTCAGCAAAATTATTTGGGAAATAAGTATTAATTCTAAAAGTTCTAATAAGAAGATAGAGTGCACGCAGGTCTTACCTGCAAATAAGAAGATTGAACCACGAAGCCAGCTCCTTTTGTTGTGATTTGTTTCAATTGTTATGAGGTAAAATCCGGCTATTATTTAAATATAGAAATGGTTAGATGTCAATAAGCCAGTTTGGAAAGACCTCAATCTAGTTATCAATTCTTTTTTAAAAAGTTTTGGAATTTTCTATGGTCTATGAATATTAAAAATAAATATAAGCATTTTATTCAAAAATGTATTATAAATATGTTTCCGGTTAACAATATCGTTTCAAAAAAAAAAAAAACTAAAACATAATTGTGATGTTTGCGAAGGATGTGGCCTAGAAAGTGAAACACCATATGTTGCTTAGTAGTCCTAAAGCTGAACTAGTTTGGAAAATGTATGTTGCTTAGTAGTCCTAAAGCTGAACTAGTTTGGAAAATGTTTCCTATAAATTTGCCTGACATAGAAAACACTATGAATTTTGCTAGCTGGTGGAATGACTTTTTGATAATGCTAATCGATATTCGGATTATATTGAGCTAACTAAGTTAAGTGTTTCTGTTATGTGGCAAATTTAGAAAGCTAGAAACGCTCTAAACTTTAGCGGAGAAATTTATGAACCTAGTGAAATAGTAAACAAAACACTCTTTTGACTACCATGAATATGAAGATAATTTGCTTACTAATCATTCTACTCTGTGTATAACCAATTGTCCTAATGATAAGGACATTGTTCTTGTTAAGATGATATTATCTTATTCGTAGATGCTGTTGACACCTAATTTTTGCTCTCCACAACTACGTTTAATCTCGAGTTTCTTCGATTTTCAAATAAAACTACAACGATTATTTTTTCCAAATAAATGCATTTTAAAATAGGTAGTTGGGCTAATTTTGTCATTCAGGTGGTAATTATTTATTTTCGTATTTGCATTGTATAAATGATGTCATTTGAATGAACATTTTCATCAAAATTGGATTTTTAAATTTAGGATTATTTGAAAAATAATTTTAAATAATTAAATCTTGATTTAAATATAATTTATTCTCACAAGTAATTTATTTGGAGAAATACTTGTTTGGTTTTATTAAATCAAGAAACTCGGGATTAAAAGAAGTATTAATTCGTATTTAATTTCAATTCAATTTAATCAATCTATAAAATTAGATCATAAATTGAAATTAAATTGGCCACAATCGCAATATATTTGGCCAATTAGCCTTTAATTTGATCAAATTTTAATTAGAATGGGTTAAATGTTAATTGAAACTATTTTTCTAAACTATGTATCCCAATTTTGCCAAACACTAGCCCAACAACAAAACAATTTCAGCCCCCTTCCCATTGGGCCAATAACTGACCCTTTATTCCCATCAACGTCAGCCCAACAATTCAAGACCCAACCCGGTTCGGCCCACATCCACAAACCCTTTTTATCTCTTCTTCTTCACAAAGACCTGAGGAGAGAATAGATAACAACCCTCAACCGTTCAGCTACCCGAATCCGATAACCCCCAATCAAAAATCCGGTGAACTTAGCCTCTTGACGCCGACTCGACCATAACCCATTGTCAACAACCTCAATACTGCATACGAACAATACCCGACCCGACCTCAGTAAAAATCGACCAAGAAAACTCGAACCAGCTGGTTCTCGTCCAAACGCCTCCCTTTTCACTCAAATTCGTATATCCTCACGTGTTTAGCACGATATTTAGCGCAAAATCAGTTTTGAATCTTGTAGGAAAAGTCCAGATGTCTCCCCCTTAATGGCTAGCTCCGCGAATCTCGGGTACTATGTACGAATTCGTACATTGGTGGGAATTTCCCATTGGTTTAGGGTGATAATTTATTTTGCCCTATTTTCAATTGGTCCATCTATTTTTGTCATCTCTGGGGGAGAATCCTTATCCTCATTTGGGGTCCTAGAAAACCCTAGTGGTTCTATATAAAAGGGAGTGGGCAGAAGTCTCGGAAAGGGTTTTTTTTTTCTTTTAAACTTTTTCCTTTTTCTTCTGTTTTCATCTCTCGACTCTAAGGTTCTAAGAGGGAGGAAAGAAATTTTGAGTTCAGGGCTTAAGTTTCTTTTAGGTTCTTATTTCCTTTCCGAAGGTATTAATTCTGAGGAAGAAAGAATTTTTGGTCAATACTTTGGGTGAATTTTCCTTTTCTTTTGTCACTGCTTTAGGGAGGAAAGGAGTAAGGCCAAAGAAGTCCTTTTTGAGCAATCACTTCCTTATGTAGAAATTTTCTTTTCTTCTCTCTTTTTGAAAGCTGGTTGATTAGCCGGAAGCTCTCCAGCTGGTAACACTGATTCTTGACGATTTTACTGATAGCATCGTTGTCCCGTTTGCTGCTCCGAAAAAGGTACAATCCATTTCGTTTATCTTTAAAATATGTTTGCTTCATCTCAACCTTCCGTAGAGAGAATATTAATGATGTTGTGTGCTGGTTGGTTGCTGTAGAGGCTTGAAAAGCCATAGGCTTCTTCTAGTGAAGAATGATGTTTACTTTCGTTAAGATAGGCTTGTTTCTTATTATAATATGTCCATATGTTGTTTCAATTTTCACTATTTGGATTTTGTAGTTGGTATCAAGTAATTTCCAATTTAGGACCTCATCTTGGGCACTAGTGAAAGTTTGGATCATCGTCTCATGGATGCTGTTATTATTGGGTCTTTGTTTTTTTTTTTTTGATTAAGGTTTATGTTTTGTTTTCTGTTTAATGATTACTAGTCCGACGTGGTCTTAATCGTAGTAGTACTTCGATGTTAAGTTGCTCGACGTCGTCACTAGACAATATCGTAGCATCCTGGTAGGATTATCTCTCGAGGGCCATTTGGGGTGAGGCTTTTGGAAAGGGGACGGAAATAAGAGCAATACCCCTGCCCTCTTTTGCTTTAACTGGATAGTTGCACCTATTTTGGGTACCAAAGTTTGAAATTTATTGTTCGTTCCTCCTTTGGATTTTTATCCAGTTTGTTTTTTCTTCTGTTAAAAAATGGTTTCGATATGGTTCATGATGAATTAAAGGAGGTCTGAATATGCCTATTTGGAAAATCCCGTAATTTTCTTTTATTGTCACTATGACATGCGTATAACTCGTTTGAATTAAGGTTTCCCGAAAACTTTTGTTTTTTTTTCCTTCAAGTGTGTTACTGATAACCTGACTTTGCTAAGAAATGCCTTTAAAAAGATCATTGCGAGAACCCAAGATCGATGTATTGTTTCTTGTATCATCCACGTTTAGCTTCTCATTTTTTTGTTTGAACCCATCCCCTGTTAAATGCCTTTCGGTTGAAATCTGGGATAGTCAGCCTTTCATGGGTTAGGAGTGTTAAAATTTGGTTCGATGCAGTAAGAATCATCGATACTAGAAACTGTATATTTGAACCATGGTATCAACCCTCCCTTAATTTTTTTTTACAGGGAGCTCTTTTCTTTTGTATCTTTTTGTGACCTTTTTGTTTGTGTTATTCACTGCTTGTTATGTCTAAAACTGTACCTTTACCTCTGAATAGATCATTTGGGTATGCCCAAGCAATGCGCAATATGTTTTACTTAATTATGTGTCTATTTTGGAGAGGATATCCTCATTTCGATTGTCTTATTTTGTTCGAATTTCTATATGTGTTTGTCAATGCTTTTCATCGTATCAATTGATTCTCCTTATTATGAGCATAAATGTGGGCATCATTATTTTAAGACATTAGTCCTTGACGTTTTTTTTTTTTAAAGTATGTTATGTCTTTAATGGGCATTAATTCATTAAGTTTTTTGGCATGAACTCTTTCCGGAGTCCCATTGGGCTCTTTTCCCTTGCATTGTGCAACGGGCCATTGAGGCCCGCCATTTAGAAGACTTTGGACATCAACCTCATTTACATGGATACAAGGAGTCGAGAGGATAAAAATGGGTTGAGGCCCCACATCTGAAGCGGCTGGAAGACTTAGATGTCTCATTCTTTTACTTATTTAGC
>NC_061121.1:830473-847248 GCF_002878395.1 Capsicum annuum
GGTTCTAACCAAATGATTGATTTCATCTTTTGATTAACTATTTATGTGTTCCGATTATGTAAATTTTAATTATCACATCTCATGGCATATTCCTACATTATTTAAATTGTTTTGGGTTTCGTGGATGTCCTGGCCCCTGTTGTTCAATTTCAAAATGGGTTGGAAATATGAACAACTTATCAACACGTGAGTCGTCTGACGCTGTTCGTATTTTCAAACTCAAGTTATCTGCTTGAGAACTAGTGTCCAAGTCCACTCTAGACACTGAGAATAGAACGAAACCAAAACCCTATTTTAGGCATATGCCTAGGACGACCCAATATCCGAGCGGGGTATTGGGCCCATTAGAAAACCTGCCCTGCGTCTATTGACCCCAAGTCAATTACAGACGAATCATATTTATGTGTTGAAGAAATACATGCTTATCTAAATTCAATCCATTATCCTTTGGGGTCGGGGGAAGGCTTATCTTTGTCTGCTTTCATGTAGGATATGGCTCAACTATATTCTCGCGAAAAGTTCAAGATGGTTACCAAACCTGATGGTTTGTTAAAACTATGGTGGGACCACATGAGCGCAGAAGAGAGAAAGATTGTTAGAACACACATTGGGCATCTTCTTTCTTTGATCGAGATGGACGCTTGGTCCGAAATGATCCATGTACTAACAACTTTTTGGGATGATCATAACATGGTATTTCACTTCGGGGATGTTGAATTGACCCCACCATTGAAGAGGTATTGATTTGTTACGAGAGTACGGAAATGTGTTTTAAGAGAAGGGAGACACCGGATAAGAATATTTTAGTCCCGGATGTGTGGGATAGTCAAAAGATCAAGGAGGTATTTTTAATTGACGATGACACCTGGCTAGGAGAACATGATGGAGCAAATATCACTTTTTGTGAGTTGTACCGTTGGTTCGGAAGATTCAACTCTTTTCATAAATTTGGGCATAAATTGGAGTCGGAAGCAAAATGGAATGAAATGAGAGGTTTTGCATTCGCGGTAGGCCTACTTAGAACCATGGTGTTCCAGCAGGGGGAAAATGGCACAATTCATTCAAAGGTTGTCACAGTGACCCATGCACTCTTCTTTGTAATGGAATACAATTCTAAAAAAGTATTCCAAAACTTAGCCCCCATGATTGTCGCCGACCTATATCGCGCTTTGGGAAAATGTCAAGTTGAGAATCATTTCTTTCAAGGCTGCTACCTTATATTACAATGGTGGATGATAATGCATTTGGTGAGCACAACTTGATCACAAAACAAGGAGAAATCTGCTAGAATCGCACGACATGTGGTTATTTTTACACAAATTCAAAAGGGAAGCATCCCACGAATTTTGGTTTAAGACTCTTGGAGAATTAAGAGATGGCGATGTCCAATGGTCCCTTAACTATCTGCGTTCAGGGAAATACATCATTCTAGGGGGCGGATGTCCTTTTTTAGTGCTCCCGGGTCTCAGGGGAACCCGCCCCTACAATCCTGGCAGAGTTCTTAGGCAATTCGAGATCAAACAGGAGACGCCTCAAATCGATTCTATGCTCAGATTCTTCACCGAATATGATGAATGTAAGCCCTCTCTCAAAGATTACATGATAAATGGATGGAGAAGGAAAAAGTGGGTAAAAGTCTCTTTCCGTATAGGGTATGAACCTGAAGTCAGAGACACTTACAAGGAGTGGTTGAAAAAGACCCTCGCCGGAGCATTGAATTCGGGACCAAATGTGCCCACTCAGGTTGTGGATGTAGAATCTGAGCATCAAATTCGGCTTCACAGGCTACAAGATGAGTTCCAGAAAAGTGAAATTGCGCACTGACAGATGCACATGGAAGACGCTTTGACCATACATACATTGAGGGAAGAGTTGAAAAGAGCTAGGAAAGACGCTGATGATGCCAGGCAATGCCTAGTTAATTTAGACGATAGCATGGCCTTCCAACTCGATAGCATAGGAAAAATAACTTATGACTGCAAGGCACAATTATGCGGGAGTCACCTTATCATCAATAGGTATCAAATAGCACATGAGGTAAACAAGGCAAAGAAGGAGAAAGCAAACGAGGAAGCCTCCAGTAGCTAGCTTTTCTATTCTCCTCTGCGCGGGAACTTATCTTCTTTCATGTTATTTCCTCTTTTCCCTAAAAATTGTGTCCCTGTTTCGTTATCTTTTGTAGGCATTTATACCCTTTTTGTGTCTATATGAGTTGGGGGTTAATAGATTGACTTTGAGGAAGCATATATTTTCTTCAAAAAATCGTTAGGCCTGAACCCTTGGCTCAAAAAGGGTCACCCCAATTAGGATACACGTTATTTTAATGTCTTATGTGATATAACTATTTTATGTGCTTATATGCGTTTGTTGAGATCAAAGGCAAGTTTATCCACTATGACGTACGGATGAATTTGGCTATGACTCGAACAACTCTGTATGATTATTTCCTGTCAAATATTTTGCATTACTTATTACATACGGAAACTAACGCATTTGCCTTTGAGTTGTTTTACTTTGCAGATAACAGAAATTACTCCGTGTTGATGAACCGGCAGAACATCCCTACTTCACCCGATCAAAAGCATAGAAAATTCCATCCTCGGACCATCATTCAAAAATGATAGGAAATGACGAAGAAAGCGCACTGGCTATCCGGGATAATGTGATAGTGGAACAAAATGAGATGATTGTGGAACTTGAAAGAAAATTAGAATTGCTTCAAGAGGAAATAAATCGTACTCGAGAATTGGCTAACTTAACCATCACCGTCAATGCCTCTGCTCCGGGGGGACACGGGACTCCACTCCAAATCCCTCCCCTCAGTACCCCTCTTCTCGGGGACCAACCAACTAACGTATCATCTGACTCTTCTCCTCCATTTGTCCAAAACACTAATCGTGAAAATAATCCAGACGCCTACCATCCACAAAATCCATCCGCAACCCCGCTGAACCCGTCTTCGAATCCATTCCCAAATCCTCAAAACATATTCTCAAATCAACAAAATGCTTTCGCAAATCTGCAAGATTTACTCCTAAATCCACAAAATACGGCAAACCTACCCTCGAATCTACCAAATTTATTTCCAAATCCGCAAAATCCCTCTTATATTCCGCAAAACTACTTACAAGGCCCACATAACCTTCCCAATTTCCAAAACGTTCTCCCTACTTACCAACTAAATTCCCTCCATCTGCAAAATCAAGCCTTCCTTCCAAATCCCCCTCAAGCCATCATATCCCCTAATATTTATGAACCCCTTCCTAACCCCAAGATGGACCATTACGAGGAGAAGGAGAAGGAATGGAGGGCCCAGCATAAAAGGAATTTACTAGCCATGCAAGAAGAGATCATGAGGATCAAAGAGTCTCACGGGGCCAAGGACCACGACGGTTTGGGGTATGACGATTTGTGTGTTCACCCAAGAGTAGACCTACCAAAAGGGTACAAGGTCCCTAAGTTTGAGATGTTTGATAGTACCGAAAATCCAATGGCCCATCTAAGAAGGTACTGCGAGCAACTAGTAGGGATAGGGAAAAATGAGGAATTATTAATGTGCCTATTCAGTCGAAGTTTGAATGGTGAAGCCTTGGAGTGGTTCATGTCTCAGGAGCTGAAAAGGTGGACTGGTTAGAAGACATTGGCCAAGAGTTTCCTTGACCGGTTCGCATTCAACATTGAAATAGTCCCTGATCGGTATTCACTAGATCAGATTAAACAAAATAGCATTGAGAGTTTTCGAGATTGTGCTTTTTGTTGAAGGAAAGAAGCTGCCAAAGTGCAGTCCCTCATGTCCGAGGAGGAAATGGTATCTATGTTCTCTCGCGCTCAAGAAGGAGAATATTATATTAGGATGGTGTCCGCTGTCAGAGCAACCTTTGCAGATTTGGTAAAAATAGGAGAATCATTAGAGGAAGGTATTCGGACAAGAAAAATTGCCAAAACCCCGACATCATCTGGAACTGCCATGTTTTCTAAGAAGAAGAAGGAAGAGGTAGGTGGGGTTTCTGCCAATTCTGTTACAAAATCGAAACAGCGGTTTAACTCTAGAAATATTTTATCTTCCCTGCCATCACCTAACCTTCCGCACGCATTCTACGTCTACCCCCAATACCAAACTCCACTCCCAAACATCCCACCATCATACCAAGCTCCACAGCCAAATATCTTTCCCCAATACCCAGTTCCACCTCTAAATTATCAGTCTCATTTCCAAACCACTCCCCCAAATAGCCGAACAAATTTCCAAATACCTCTAAATTACCACCAAGTACCCCCTCCTACAAACCTAAGCCCGTATAACCCCAAGCATCCAAACCACGAAAAGAAACCTCCTCGAAACTTCACCCCATTAGCTGAAAGTCGTACCCAATTATTTGAAAGATTGAAGAATGCTGGTCATTTGCAACCGGTACAGCCAAAGCCTGTCAATCCTAGCTCCCAGTTTTATCACCTGGATCAAAATTGTGCCTATCATTCAGGGGCAGCAGGGCATAGTACCGATGACTGTCTTATCTTGAAACATAGAATCCAAGATCTGATTGATCAAAAGATCATCACGCTCCAGGCACCTACTCTAAATGTTAGCAGTAATCCATTGCCCAACCATGGGGGATCTACAGTTAACATGATTGAAATAGAAGGCGAATGGGTATCTGGAAAGACCATTACCCAGGTGAACTCCGAAAAGTGCAAAATGGCAGAAGAGGTAGGAAAGATAGAGAAAGCTGTGGCTGCCTTAAGTATCAGCGAGAAATCCCCATTTATAGTGATGACTGCACTGACTCAAGTGTACGCTCCCCTCCAAAGAAGTAATTTATTGTGCAAACCACCGCTGCCCAAGGGATGACCCGATCAGGATGATGTTATATCCTTGAGGAATTGACCAACAAGAAAGATTCACAGAAAAAGCCAATCACTGAAGGAGAGGCTGAGGAATTTTGGCGGCGTATGCAACAAAAGGATTACTCAATTGTCAAACACTTGGAGAAAATACCAGCCGAAATCTCTTTCTTGGCACTATTATTGAGCTCGCAACACCACCGACAGGCTCTGTCGAAGGTCTTGGAGAAAGCGTATGTTCTCGCAGGAATGAGCGTTGAGAATTTGGCTTCGATGATAGGGAACGTTGTGGGGAACCATCACATATCATTCAGTAACGAAGAGTTTCCATTTGAAGAAGCAATGCACAACAAATCTATGCATGTCACCGTCATTTGTTGAGATTATGCAATTAATTAGGTATTAATAGATGACGGATCTGGTGTGAATATTTGTCCCCTCTCCACGTTGGTACAAATGGGCTATGATCTGGGGAATATTCATCAAAGCCACGTAAATATGAGAGCATTCGATGGAGGGCAGAGAGATACCATAGGAGAGATTGATTTGCATATCCAAATGGGGCCTGTTGGGTTTAAGACTAAGTTTTATGTTATGGATATCCATCCTAGCTACAACCTACTTTTGGGAAGACCATGGATACACGGGGCAAAGGCAATTTCATCACCCCTTCATCAATTATTGAAGTTCATTTGGAAAGATCATGAAGTAGTCATCCAAGGAGAAAGAAGTCGAGCGGACCGTCCTAATGGTTATGTGTCGGTGATTGAAGATATTCCAAAAGGTAGCAATTTCTATACAGTGGAAATTGTAAATGCTGCGGAAAGAGATTCGACATCCAAAATATCAATGCCTTCTGTCTACAAAATGATTGCAACTGTGATGTTAAGAAATGGGTTTGAACCTGGTCGAGGCTTGGGCAAGAATTTACAAGGAATTATCGAGCCTATTATGATCCCAGAGAGAAGCTATAAGCACGGGTTAGGGTATCAGCCTACGAAAAAAGATAGGGTTGAGGATGCGCCAGAAAAGAGTCTGTTTAGGCCCTTGCCACTTCTGTTCCAGTTATTTCCCGTACGAGAGATGTCAGATGATGATGGTCTTGGGGATGTGATAGGAGATTTTTTTGAAGGATGCAATGCTGTACCAGAAGATCTCCCAGAGTCCAGCGGGGTGAAGCAGATTGCGCCAGGGGAGGCTTTGCAAAATTGGACCTTCACTCCACTCATAACCCATCGCCCGTCGTGGTAGATGAAAGGGCAATTACTAATAGTTTTGAAATCGGTGATGATCCGAAGGAGGCCCCGTAATCTACCTTTTATATCTCAAAAGTTTATTTTCGTATCTTACTACTTTCAAAAAAGGCGGGGGCTTGTATTTGTGCAAGTCACAAGCCAGGGTTTTGTAATTATTTCTCAAATTTCAATGAAAAGGCCTTCATTTATTTGGAAAACTATATTAGTTCTAAAATTCTCCTAGTCAGGTGTTTTGTTATTTTTTTATCATCCAACTTAGTTTGTTTGTCCATTACAGTAACAGTAGCTTAAAACCTGCCAATGTTGTGTCATGTCAAAGCCTGAACTAACAAAATAAAGGGGACGATGATGGTTGGAAGGACGATGATAAGGAACGGTTAGTTGAAGATATGGAGGAATTTGAGAATCACGAAAAACCCAATCTGGAAGTAACTGAAACAGTCAACTTGGGAGATCACGATGAAATCAAAGAGACCAGTATCAGTGCCCACCTCACGGTGACACAAAGAGAAGAGCTCATCCACTTGTTGTGGGAGTATATCGACGTGTTTGCTTGGTCCTATGATGATATGCCAGGGTTGAGCACCAGCATTGTGTCACACAAATTGTCGATAAATTCTGAGTTTGATCCAGTCAAGCAAAAAATGAGAAAATTCAAGCCAGATTTAAGTCTAAAGATCAAGGAAGAAGTGACAAAGCAAATCCAGTCTAAGGTTGTCGAGGTCACAAAATATCCTTCATGGTTGGCCAACATCTTCCCTATGCCAAAGAAGGACGGCAAGATTCGAATTTGTGTTGAATATAGAGACTTGAACAAAGTCAGTCCTAAAGATAATTTTTGTTGCCCAACATCCACATTCTCATCGATAACTGTGCGAAGCATGAAATACAGTCATTTGTTGATTGTTTCACCGGCTATCATCAGATACTAATGGATGAGAAAGATGCAGAAAAAATGGCTTTTATTACGCCCTGGGGTGTTTATCATTACAGGGTAATGTCGTTTGGTCTCAAGAACGCAGGTGCAACATATATGAGGGCCATGACGACGATTTTCCATGATATGATCCATTAGGAGATTGAGGTGTACGTGGATGATGTAATTATCAAATCCCGCGAGAGTTTAGATTATCTAACTCATCTGGAGAAATTCTTCAACAGATTAAGAAGGTACAGTTTGAAGTTAAATCCTGCTAAGTGTGCTTTTGGTGTGCCATTAGGAAAGTTGCTGAGGTTCATAGTCAACAGAAGAGGGATCGAGCTAGACCCATCCAAAATCAAGACAATTCAAAACTTGCCACCGCCGAGGACTAAGAAAGAAGTTATGAGTTTCCTGGGTTGTCTAAATTACATTAGCATATTCATTGCTCAATCAATAGTCATATGCGATCCAATTCTCAAGATGTTAAAGAAAAATGCATTGAATGAGTGGACAAAAGAATGTCAGAGAGCTTTTAATTGCATCAAGGAATACTTGTCTGCACCACCAATTTTGGTCCCACTGAGAGAAGGAATTCCATTATTGCTTTACCTGTCAGTCTTAGAAAATGCTTTTGGATGCGTCCTCAGGCAACATGATAAGACCGGCAGGAAAGAGAAAGCCATTTACTACTTGAGTAAAAAGTTCACACCACATGAAGCCCGTTACACTCTTATAGAAAGGACATGTTGTGCTTTGACTTGGACGGCACAAAAGTTGAGGCATTATCTGTCGTCCTACACAACTTACCTTATCTCGAGAATGGATCCATTGAAGTATATATTCCAGAAGGTCATGCCTACAGGAAAGCTAGCCAAGTGGCAAATGTTACTGAGTAAGTTTGACATTGTGTATGTAACCCAAAAAGCAATCAAGGGGCAAGCCTTAGCAGATCATTTGGCTGAAAACCTAGTTGATGAGGAATACGAGCCACTTCGAACATACTTTCCAGATGAGGAAGTTTTGTTCGTAGGAGAAGATATCACGGAAATCTACCCTGGATGGAGGCTATTTTTTGATGGGGCGTTCAACTTCAAAGCTTCAGGAATTAGAGTAGTTTTGGTGTCAGAAATGGGCCAGCATTATTCGGTAACTGCTAAGTTACGTTTTCCATACACCAAAAACATGGCTGAATATGAAGCTTGCATCCTGGGGCTCAAATTGGCAGTTGATATGGGTGTTCGTGAATTGCTAGCCATCGGAGATTCAGATTTGCTGATTCACCAGGTACGGGGAGAATGGGCGGTAAAAAACTCCAAGATTACTCCTTATATGGAGTTGGTGCAAGAATTATGCGGAAGATTCAAGGATGTTGATTTCAGACATATCCCATGGACACGAAACGAGTTTTTGACGCTTTGGCCATGATATCTTCCATGATTCAGCACCCGGATCAGAGTTGCATCGATTCTTTGGAAATAAGCCTGAAGGAGCAACCCGCGCATTGCATACACGTGGAAGAGGAGCCTGATGGAAGGCCTTGGTACTATGACATTAAGAGGTATTTGGAATTTGGAATATATCCTGAAGAGGCTAGTAACAACCAAAAGAAGACAATTCGACATTTGGCAAAGAATTACTTTCCAAGTGGAGAAATTCTTTTTAGGAGGACTCCTAATTTGGGATTCCTAAGATGCGTTGATGTGGCGGAAGCCAATAAGTTGATAAAATAGGTACACGCTGGAGTTTGTGGGCCCCACATGAATGGGTTTGTCCTTGCTAGAAAGATTTTGAGAACCGGTTACTTCTGGATGACTATGGAAAATGATTGTAGTAAGTTTGTACAGAGATGCCCAAAATGTCAAATACACGGAGATCTGATTCGAATGCATCCACACGAGCTTCACGCAATGAATTCTCCTTGGCCTTTTGTAGCTTGGGGCATGGATGTCATCGGACCAATTGAGCCACTAGCATCGAATGGGCATAGATTTATTTTGGTTTCCATTGATTATTTCACCAAGTGGGTTGAAGCTGCTTTGTACAGAGCCGTCACTAAGAAAGTGGTTGTAGATTTCGTCAGGAATAACTTGATTTGCCAATTTGGAGTGCTGGAATCGATTATTACTGATAATGGGACAAACCTGAACAGTCACTTGATGAAAGAAATTTGTTATCAGTTCAAGATTGTGCATCGCAACTCGACAGCGTACCGTCCCCAAATGAATGGAGTCGTAGAAGCTGCTAACAAGAATATCAAGAAGATCTTGAGAAAGATGGTCGAAAATGATATATCATGGCACGAGATGTTACCTTACACCTTGCTAGGGTATCGAACAATAGTTCGAACATCCATAGGAGCAACTCCCTATTCACTAGTTTACGGGAATGAAGCTGTGATACCCGCTGAGGTCGAAATACCTTCCCTAAGGATTATTCAGGAAGATGGACTGAGTAACGAAGAATGGGTCCATGCTCTTTATGAATAATTCATGTTAATTGATGAAAAGAGAATGGCCGATGTATGCCATGGTCAGCTGTATCAACACAGGATGGTTCGTGCCTTTAACAAGAAGGTAAGAACTTGAGCATTTGAAGTGGGGCATCTGAAACAAATATTCCCTCACCAAGAGGAGTACAAGGGCAAGTTCGCTCCAAACTGGCAAGGGCCATACATTGTTCGAAAGGTGCTATCTGGAGGAGCTTTGATTTTGTCTGAGATGGATGGCACAGAGTGGACCAAACCAATCAATTCTGATGCGGTAAAGAGATATTATGTTTGAATGACGTTGTAGTTTTTGTGTTTTCTTAGTTTGTTTGTAATTACCTTTGTAATTATGTTGTTTGCTAGTGTGTAACTGCCTAGAATCGTTTCTCTTTATGTACGAACTACGTTTGACCTGAATTCCCAAGAAAAGGATACGTAGGCGGCCTATGTCGGCTTTGGTCAACCCCTTAGGATAATTTATCATTTCTCTTTATGTATGAACTACGTGATGACCTGAATTCCCAACAAAAAGGATACGTAGGCGGCCTATGTCGGCTTCGGTCAACCCATTAGATTTTTCTATATATATCCCTAGCGTAGGCCTGAACTACGTTTGACCTGATTCCCACTTCAACGAGATACATAGGCGCCCCAATGGCTCAGTCATATAACCCTAGGAAATGGAAACTGGGGCAGAATTTTCGAGAAGGAATCGCGAAAATTCACAAGAGAAGATCGACATCCAACAAAGAGAATAAAGATCAGCAAAGACTTCAGATCCACTCAGATTGGTATTATCTCAAACAAGTTTAAACTGGGGTAGAAATTTTGAGGAAGACCTCAAAATTTCCACCAAATGCCGGAACATATTCCAAATTCCCAGCACCGAAGGTTAAAGCTTTGGAAACCACCAACTGTAACAAAGTCTGGGTAGGCTCAATTTTTGGCTATGATAGAACTACTTGAAGAAACCCTCCAACAACAATCATGAGTTTTGGAAACCATCCATCGGATATAGTCAGAACCGCGAGGAAGACGTTCATTGAGCTAGTACATGACATGACTAGAAGAAATTTTCTAAAATTTTACAAAAGTTTTCAAAATTATTTTCAAAAATTTTAGACTATTTTCAAAAATCTTACGACTCACTTACTTAGTACTTGCCTAGACATCATTTGGGATAGAGTGTCAGGGTGGAAGTCTTAATATGATGGAATGCCCAAGAGATGGAAAGGAGCAAATCAAGGATCGAAGAAGGTCAACATGGAGTAATTTCATTCAACTAATCATTTTTCTGTGGATACACGGATCAATACGCAAAATGAGAGTCTCTCTAAAAAATCCCCGAGTAAATTGGGATCCACAACAGATCATTAATGCCCAAGAACGGTATTTTAGGGCAGCCCTAAAAATAGGTTTAATGCCCATTTATTGAGGACCTTTTGATTTGTCCATCTCATTTCTTGAGATCATAGGCGACACACAAAAGCACTTTGTCTTCTTTACACGTATCGTATTTAGAAGTTTCCTAAAAATGGTCGCTAGTAAAAGCGACTTTGTGTCTACTAATCGTCTACCTTGAGTACAGGTACTTGTAGAAAGCAAGACACTGACAAATAAAGCCAGGTAAAATTATTTTATCACTGCCATAATGGCCATTGCATATCATTGCCGCAAAGGCCATCACATATCATTGCCGCAAATGCCATTATATATCTGTCGATACGCTAGACACAATTCTAGCGTCAAGGATATCATCAGCATCCAATATATCTGTTGACATGCTGACACAACGCTGGCGTAGAGGATATTATCAACATCTAATATATCTGTTGACACGCTAGACACAATGTTGGCGTCGAGGATATCATCAACATCCAATATATCTGTCGACATGCTAGACACAACGCTGGCGTAAAGGATATCATTAGCATTCAATATATCTATCGACATGCTAGATACAGCGCTGGCATCGAGGATATCATCAGCATCTAATATATATCTGTCGACACGCTAGACACAACGCTGGCGTTGAGGATATCATCAGCATCCAATATATCTGTCGACACGCTAGACATAACACTGGCATCGAGGATATCATCAGCATTCAATATCTGTTGACACACTAGACACAACGCTGGCGTCGAGGATATCATCAGCATTCAATATATCTATTGACACGCTAGACACAACGCTGCCGTTGAGGATATCATCAGCATTTAATATATCTATTGACTCATAAGACATAATGCTAGTATCGAGGATATCATCATCTTTTCATAAATCAGCATCTGAATGCATTAAGAGCACACGATTTGGAGGGACGCCTTCAGGTCGCTATCTAAGGATGAATGATATATAAGATTTCCTAGCAATTGGCAATTTGAAAGTCATCTATAAGTCATATTATTTAAAATAGGATAGTGTGCAAGATCACCTATGAGTTGATAGCCTGTAGGTCATTCATAAGCCACAATAACATCCTAACCGGATAGTGCGCAAGATCACCCAAAAGTTGATAGTTCAAAGGTTATCCGTAAGTCGCAACTAAATCCTTATCGGAGGATATGCAAGATTGTCAAATTGATACATCCAAGAATACTCTATAAGACGCGTCATATCCAAGATCGATTATGTGAAGGATTACCCAAAGATGATCAATTTGAGGGACTATCTATAAGTAATATTATATCCAAGGTCGGATGATGTACAGGAACACCTGAAAGCTAGCGATTGGAGGGATATCTGTAAGTCATCTCTTATCCAAAGTCGGATGATGTGCAGGATTACCTAAAAGCTAGAAATTCAAAGGATATCTATAAGTCGCCTCGTATCCAACATCAAATAATGCGCAAGATAATCTGAAGATTGACAATTTAAGGAAAATTTATAAATCGATCATCGGCTACAACCGGAGAGGTTATCATGCCACGTACAACAAGTGATATAGGTAACCAAAAGGGCCACCCCACTTTGAGAACATATTCGCTCGATAGATGAGCTAATTATACAACAACCAAGGAGGTTGTTGTGTCTGTTATTGTGAGTTATTTCCCATTAAATAGGTACAATATAGGATGACTTCGCTTTTCAGGCCACAACTCACGTAGAGATATGGTAAAAGATTACTTACCTCTTTCGTGAATTATGTTTAACACTAACACTTTTTGCCTGAAGCATTGTCGAGAGCATCCGAGAGGATGAAAATCTCAAATCAAAACCACAGGTGTGGACGACTCCAAAAAGGATGCAGCACAACGTGGAACTCTTTCTCAGCAGCAAAACGGGATATAGTCTGGAGAGGGATGTCAAACTCTCTAGACACGAGCTAAATGATGATCACCACCACCATTTAACCACGCCTCTATTAGAAGGCATGTGGGTCTTTTTCAGATATTCTGGTCTCACCTTTACCTCTGGGATGTTTGTTAACTCATACTGAGGGGACTTTCTTTTTCTTTCAAATTCGGGTGGCAACACACTTAGAGTTTTGAAAATTATGCTTACGTAAGTTCTTACCTATGGATGTGAAGAGCTCCATGTTCATGGTTAAGAGGTTACAAGCCTCTTTTCCGCAACTCGATTAACTTGTCACTCATCCCAAGTTAAAGATCATCTAAAATAAAAGACTATCTTTTCTACCGATTGAGTCGAACTACAAGCAGTCTGATTCCCTGAGTCTCGGGGATATGTAGGTTGGGATCTATGTAGAAAACTCTACTACATTCCAATATCCCCCCAAATTCCTGTATTCCCCAGCTTCTCGGTTTAACCAAAACACTCTAAAACTGCGATAGTTGGTGAATTTTCTTGAAGATCGTGCTCAAAATCAAACTTTATGGACTACAAGTGGCTTGAATTCTCATGAAGCCTGAGATATGTAGGAAACCTGATACCGAGGTTCGGCCATAATTCTTGAAACTCGTGCAGAAAACCAACCTCTTTTAGAAATGAATTTGTGGTCGACAAAAATTAGGAACGTCAACCTCCCTTTGCCAAGGGTTACTTACATCCACCCTACCCAAAGGGAGGGGCCAGTTGTGGACACCTAATTTTTTCCCTCCACAACAACGTTTAATCCCGAATTTCTTCGATTTTCAAATAAAACTACAACAATTATTTTTTCCAAATAAATGCATTTTAAAATAGGTAGTTGAGCTAATTTTGTCATTCAGGTGGTAATTATTTATTTTCGTATTTGCATTGTCTAAATGATGTCATTTAAATGAACATTTTCATCAAAATTGGATTTTTAAATTTAGGATTATTTGAAAAATAATTTTAAATAATTAAATCTTGATTTAAATATAATTTATTCTCATAAGTAATTTATTTGGAGAAATACTTGTTTGGTTTTATTAAATCAAGAAACTCGGGATTAAAAGAAGTATTAATTCGCATTTAATTTCAATTCAATTTAATCAATCTATTAAATTTGATCATAAATTGAAATTAAATTGGCCACAATCGCAATATATTTGGTTAATTAGCCTTTAATTTGATCAAATTTTAATTAGAATGGGTTAAATGTAATTGAAACTATTTTTCTAAACTATGTATCCCAATTTTAAACCCAATTTTGCCAAACACCAGCCCAACAACTAAGCAATTTCAGCCCCCTTCCTATTGGGCCAATAACTGACCCATTTATTCCCATCAACGTCAGCCCAACAATTTAAGACCTAACCCCATTCGGCCCACATCCACAAACCCTTTTTATCTCTTCTTCTTCACAAAGACCTGATGAGAGAATAGACAACAACCCTCAACCGTTCAGCTACCCGAATCTGATAACCCCCAATCAAAAATTCGGTGAACCCAGCCTCCTGACGCCGACCCGACCACAACCCATTTTCAACAACCTCAATACTGCATACGAATAATATCCGACCAGACCTCAGTCAAAATCGACTAAGAAAACTCAAACCAGCTGGTTCTCGTCCAAACGCCTCCCTCTTCACTCAAATTCATATATCCTCACGTGTTTAGCATGATATTTAGTGCAAAATCAGTTTTGAATCTTGTAGGAAAAGTCCAGATGTCTCCCCCTTAACGGCTAGCTTCGCGAATCTCGGGTACCATTTACGAATTCGTACGTTGGTGGGAATTTCCCATTGGTTTAGGGTGATAATTTGTTTTTCCCTATTTTCAATTGGTCCATCTGTTTTTGTCATCTCTGGGGGAGAATCCTTATCCTCATTTGGGGTCTTAGAAAACCCTAGTGGTTCTCTATAAAAGGTAGTGGGCAGAAGTCTCGAAAAGGGTTTTTTTTTTCTTTTGAAAATTTTCCTTTTTCTTCTGTTTTCATCTCTCGACTCTAAGGTTCTAAGAGGGAGAAAAGAAATTTTGAGTTCAGGGCTTAAGTTTCTTTTAGGTTCTTATTTCCTTTCTGAAGGTAGAAATTCTGAGGAAGAAAGAATTTTTGGTCAATACTTTGGGTGGATTTTCCTTTTCTTTTCTCACTGCTTTAAGGAGGAAAGGAGTAAGGCAAAAGAAGTCCTTTTTGAGAAATCACTTCCTTAAGTAGAAATTTTCTTTTCTTCTCTCCTTTTGAAAGCTGGTTGATTAGCCGGAAGCTCTCCGGCTGGTAACACTGATTCTTGACGATTTTACTGATAGCATCGTTGTCCCGTTTGCTGCTCCGAAAAAGGTACAATCCATTTCGTTTATATTTAAAATATGTTTGCTTCATCTCAACCTTCCGTAGAGAGAATATTAATGATGTTGTGTGCTGGTTGGTTGCTGTAGAGGCTTGAAAAGCCATAGGCTTCTTCTAGTGAAGACGGATGTTTACTTTCGTTAAGATAGGCTTGTTTCTTATTATAATATGTCCATATGTTGTTTCAGTTTTCACTATTTGGATTTTGTAGTTGGTATCAAGTAATTTCCAATTTAGGACCTCATCTTGGGCACTAGTGGAAGTTTGGATCATTGTCTCATGGCTGCTGTTATTATTGGGTCTTTGTTTTTTTTTTTTTTTTAATGATTAAGGTCTATGTTTTGTTTTCTGTTTAATGATTACTAGTCCGACGGGGTCTTAATCGTAGTAGTACTTCGGTGTCAAGTTTCTTGATGTCGTCACTAGACAATGTCGTAGCAACCTGGTAGGATTATCTCTCGAGGGCCATTTGGGGTGAGGCTTTTGGAAAGAGGACGAAAATAAGAGCAATACCCCTGCCCTCTTTTGCCTTAACTGGACAATTGCGCCTATTTTGGGTACAAAAGTTCAAAATTTATTTTCTGTTCCTCCTTTGGATTTTTATCCAGTTTGGTTTTTCTTCTGTTAAAAAATGGTTTCGATGTGGTTCATGATGAATTGAAGGAGGTCTTAATATGCCTATTTGGAAAATCCTGTAATTTTCTTTTATTGTCACTATGACATGCGTATAACTCGTTTGAATTAAGGTTTTCCAAAAACTTTTGGTTTTTGTTTTCCTTCAAGTGTGTTACTGATAACCTGACTTTGCTAAGAAATGCCTTTAAAAAGATCATTGCGAGAACCCAAGATCGATGTATTGTTTCTTGTATCATCCACGTTTAGCTTCTCATTTTTCTGTTTGAACCAATCCCTTGTTAAATGCCTTTCGGTTGAAATCTGGGATAGTCAGCCTTTCACGGGTTAGGAGTGTTAAAATTTGGTTCGATGCAGTAAGAATCATCAATACTAGAAACTGTATATTTGAACCATGGTATCAACCCTCCCTTAATTTTTTTTTTATAGGGAGCTCTTTTCTTTTGTATCTTTCTGTGACCTTTTTGTTTGTGTTATTCACTGCTTGTTATGTCTAAAACTGTACCTTTACCTCTGAATAGATCATTTGGGCATGCCCAAGCCATGCGCAATATGTTTTACTGAATTATGCGTCAATTTTGGAGAGGATATCCTCATTTCGATTGTCTTATTTTGTTCGAATTTCTATATGTGTTCGTCAATGCTTTTCATCGTATCAATTGATTCTCCTTATTATGAGCATAAATGTGGGCATCATTATTTTAAGACATTAGTCCTTGACGTTCTTTTTTATTTTTATTTTGAAGTATGTTATGTCTTTAATAGGCATTAATTCATTCATTTTTTTTTGGCATGAACTCTTTCCGGAGTCCCATTGAGCTCTTTTCCCTTGCATTGCGCAATGGGCCATTGAGGCCTGCCATTTAGAAGACTTTGGACGTCAACCTCATTTACATGGATACGAGGAGTCGAGAGCATAAAAATGGGTTGAGGCCCCACATCTGAAGCGGCTGGAAGACTTAGATGTCTCATTCTTTT
>NC_061121.1:850248-855540 GCF_002878395.1 Capsicum annuum
AGGGGCGCAGGAGTAGGGTTGTACTCTAGAGGTAATGCTATACTCCAATCTTCCTACCGGCTTCCTTTTTATTCTCACTCTCATCCAACTCTTCCTATCGGCTTCCTTTTTATTCTTACTCTCATCCAACTGATGAATGCAATTGGAGTAGAATCGCTTTCCCTTACTAGGTTTAGATGCTCTTGATGTTCATATCTTCGAGAAATTTTAACCCTTAAATGTCAATCAAGTATTTAGGATATGCAAGAAGAAAGGATCCGATGACCTTTACCTAATCTACTATTGTGGTTTCAACCACGACTTCGCAATTAAACAGCCATAGCCACGTTTATACTCATCAACAGTTTAGTATAGTTCCAACTTCCAAGTTATGTGATGTTATAAATGCTTACATTAATGTGTTCTAGTGTTATTTTTTATATTTGTAAGTGTTTATGTTACTTGATTTATCCTCTCCAAAGTTAATAGTTTGTACCTATTTGATTGATATTTTAAGATGAACATATATAAGATTGGGAAAATTTCAGAAATAACAACTATAGAGCCTTAATTGTAACTTTTATAGCAACAGTTTCAAAATTATAAAAAATAGTAATATGTATTTTATATTTCAGTAAACTGTTGCTATTTAAATACATATACAATTAGAGATTCTCTTCCTAATTTAATGTTAATCTGTTTGAGTTAAATAAGAGAAAAAATTGTTTCTTAATTTATGGCATATTTAATTTTATAGATTCCTTTAATTTATAATTTTTTACCACAACCATTAAATTACAACTACTAATTGAAATTCAAAAAATATTTTTCATAATCAGCAACTCAAAGCAAATTCAAAATACAGATTCAAATTCTTAGACGTTTTCCTTCATGTTATTTTTTTTGCTGATCGACTAAAATTTTGAAGAAAATATTTAAAATACAAAGGTCCAATTACAGTTATGATCAACTAACTCGAGAAAATTGAAGGAAAGGTGTCTTTTAAGTCTTGAATGAAGGATTGGTGACATTGACCAACAGATAGGGTCAAACATCATTAGAAAACTCGATTAAGTTAATTGTGGACTTGATTAATATTTTCAAAACTTTCTAATCTTTTCAAAAATACAAATCAACCCAACCCACACCCCTTTTCAATCCTAATCAACCACTCTCTCTCTCCAGCTTCTCCCAACCAATAGTTTTGTAAAATTTCTCCCTTCAACCTCCGGCGACAAATAGTCTGGCAAGTTCCTTTTCGACTTTCAACCATCAATCGATGTGAATACTTCTCCGGCAACAACAACTTTGAGTTCTTCATCCTCCCATTTCCTTTTTCATAGGTTAAAAATTATGAAAAAACAGAGGAACTTGAGCCAACTACTCTTCTCGAATTGAAATGTTGACTGAATAAAACCCTAATTTCTGGCATTTCTTGTTGTTGTCGTACTGTTGATTCGAATTTGTTGGTGATTTTTGGTCACAGTTGATGTTCTTAGTGTGTATGTGTATGTGTGATATATTGGTGTTGCTGGGTTGATTTGTTGTTTGTCTTGGTAGAAATAGTATTGCAACAGTTGAAACATCTGATGTAATAGATGAACATATGATGCAACAGATGAAAATCTGATGCAACAGATTAAAAATCTGATGCAACTATGAAAATTTGATGCAACAGGTGAACAATCTAACAGATCATTTATCTGTTGCGACAGACGACTCTTCTGTTTGGAAGAAATCTAAATAATATTGATCCAACAGATAACTGATTAGTGATCTATTTTTATTCTTTCCAATGGTTTACTCTTCATTTTAAAATCTGATAAAACAGATTAAAAATCTGATGCAACTATAAAAATCTGATGCAACAGGTGAGCAATCTAACAGATCATTCATCTATTACGATAGACGACTCTTCTGTTTGGAAGAAATCTAAACAATATTGATCCAATAGATAACAGATTAGTGATCTGTTTTTATTCTTTCCAACAGTTTACTTTTCAGTTTACAACATATTAGGCATGTTTTTATTCTTTCCAACGATTTACTCATACAGGTCGGTTATCTGTTGCAACAGATAACATACCTGGTGCAACAGATTAGTGATCCATTTTTATTCTTTCCAACGGTTTACTCATCCGTTGCAATAGGTCGGTTATATGTTGCAATAGATAAAATACCTGGTGCAATAGATTAGTGATCTGTTTTTATTGTTTTTAACGAATTACTCATCCGTTGCAATGGTTCAGTTATGTGTTGCATCAGATAAAATACCAGGCACAACAGATAATGCTGTTTTTATGGTTCCCACATATTACTCATCCATTGTAACAGGCTGGTTATATGTTGCAACAGATAACATACCTGGTGCAACAGATTAATTGTCTGTTGGAACTGTTATTTTACTGTTATGCATTAATCAATTATAATCTATGTTATGTTCCTGTTAATTTAAGATAGCATGGCTCCCAAAATAAAAGAAATCGAATCAAGTCCAAGTAAAGGAACAAGTGCAGCAGCTCAGCTACATCCACCACTCTATGAGCTTGCTTTACAAGCGTTATCTCAATCGGGAGCAGAAGATAATGAACACAGGAAGGAGTAATCTTTCAAAAGAGATGATCCAAATGCTAATAGCCCTTCCATCGAAGAGTTGGTCAAAACCTTCAGCATTGATTGTTACCCTATGAGAATGCAGTGCGATAGTGCCACAGATTTAACGGGTGATCTCGTGCTTAAGTCAGTCATGAGAAAATCTTTCGACGCGTTCAGAAAAATTCTCCGAGAACAAAAATTGGATTCTTATTACAGGAAAATCTGCTTTGGAAAATATCTTGATTTGCCAGAGGACAACAATGCCCGTTTCCAGATAAAAATGGTATATGATCTTCTCAAGCGCAGGTTTATGTATGAAAACAAAGATAAGATGGATGAGGTATGAATAAATTACTGTGGCATGCTGTTTGTTTTGGTTGGGAGGAGTTTTCCATAGTTACCAGTCTAAAATGTTATCCTCCTTCTCCTTCTCAAGTTATACCTACTCTGACCTAAAAAAGCACCCCGCACACCCAAAAAAGGAAAAGGCAAGTCGAGTGCTCATGATGACCTGATTTCCATTGTTGGTCCAAGCTTCAAAAACAAAAATCTGACTGAAGCGTTAAAAGTTAAAGGACTTTCAAAGAAGCACAAGCAATCGTTGTGCTTGGTTTGGTTTGTACATAATGTTCTTTGGGCGAGAGACGTTAACAACAACATAAGCCTCATTTTAATAAATCTCTCCGAGGATCTTGAGGCATTTAACAACTATCCTTGGGGTTATGAAAGCTTCAAAATGACTGTCGAATATTTGTTGACTCCGTTAACACCCAAAACAGTCAACTTATATGGTTTTTCATGGGCCTTCATGGTAAATATTTCTTTTATCATGATATGATTCATTATTTTTTTATTCACTAATGCTATTGATTTATTGGTGTTATGTTATAGGCTTGGGCATTTGAAGTCATTCCTTATTTGAGACAACAAGTGAACTACCAGGAAGAATTTTCCTGTCCAAGAATTTTGAGATGGTTGTCGGCCAAAACTGATAAAAATGCAAAATTTCTTGATCTTTTCAATCCCCCAAGGAAGCAGTAAGTCCAATTGTAATCAAGTTTTTGTTTTAATTAATGATTAAATGATTTCATTATCATTCTTAATATATATACCGATTTATTTTAGAATGTTCATCCTTGGCTTGTTCCGACCAACCGAGAGTAGAAGATGTCATTTTTTCTTACTTTACGGTCTGTTCAAACTTTATCGGACCCTAAGGTCATTGATGGAATAAAAATGGAATTGTTTGGAGCAACAGCCATCACAAGAAAAATAATTTTGGAGGGTGGGGCTAATGATGCTCCTCTTACAGTTTTTGAAACAACAAGCCATTATGATTATGATCATAATGGTTGTACAGATTTTTCTCCATATTTTGCCGCATCTAACAAATGTTCTTCATGCAAATGTCAAGACTGCAAGGCGAAACATGATGGAGTGATTAATGCTATTAATGCACTAACTGCTTCTGTACAAGAAATGACATATAAGAGGGGTGTCATTCCATCAAAGAGGATTTCATATCCAGACACGCCACTAGAGATTAAGGCGGCTATGAGGAGAAGGAAAGACACTTCCAAGGCATCATCAATCATAAAAAAAAGCAATATTGCAACACCTCTGTCTTTGTATTGCACCGATGATCAGTGTGCAAGGGCCACAGAAGAGCAGCATGAGCTGAAGAAGGTGAATATACATCATCTGTTCCAAAACACAAACAAGCACATATCTGTTTCAACAGATGATACACTGCTGAAAATTATCAAACAAATGTATATACATCTATTGCAACTGTTGTGTAACCTATTGCATCAGATTCTTTATCTGTTTCAACAGATGAGTCTTATGTTACAACAGATGGGTTATCTATTTGAAATTATCGTACTGCTCTGATTTACCTATTCGAATTTATCCCAATAGATAATCCATCTGATGCAACATAAAAATCATTTGTTGCAACAGATGGAAAATCTATTGTATATCTCTACTTAGCATTGATAATTCTGGCTTTCCAGGAGGATGTCATAGCTACTGCCGAAGAGCATAATATGACAGTTGATAATCCATCAACTACTTCCAAAGATGAAGAAAAAATGGAGCCTATCATTTTGGGAGAACGGAAGAATTACCCATTTGAAGGGTTCAACATCTCGGACGAGGCTCCAAAAAAACTAATACAGTTGACCAACGACTATTCAGAATGGATTGCCGATGGGCTGTTAAAGCATCATGCTGGTAGGTACATAAATCAATTTTATGGATATTGGTTTATACAATTCTTGTTGTAAGAACCTGACATTAACACATAAAAATCATCATGTAGAAAACAAAATGATGAGCACTATAAAGTGAACGAATCGAGTCTTGGTTTTGATATGTTCGACTTTGTCGTTGCACATCCCGAAATGAAGAATTGGTTCTATTTGATGTCACAGCCCCAAACTTGCTGGAATGGTTAGGTTTAAAGGCCATACATATTGCTATTAATTAATAATTTATTTAATTGCATCTGCGTATCAATTTGTTCATAACAAAATCCAAAATGTTTGATAATATGTGCACACATCAATGCCATTTTTTACTACCTCCGAAAGAAGGCCAAGTTGCAAATACAAGAACAGTACAAATACATAACAGGTAATTGTTTGTAAAAAGTTTACATCAATAATGCCTACGACAGGTATTGTCAACAGCAGCCAAAAGTTTCCCGAAATGAGG
>NC_061121.1:855640-865241 GCF_002878395.1 Capsicum annuum
CGAGCTGCTACAGGCAGGCTGGAGAGCGGCCTAGTGTAGGCCATTTTTTTTAGGCGGGCGGGCTGGTCAAACGGATGAAACGACACAAACGGGCCATTTTTGGGCTAAATCAGTGAGCTATAGCCCACAGTTTTTGGGGTCGACCCGGGGTCTGAGTGTGACTTTGGCTAAAATCAATTGAGATGCCCCAGGCAGGTTGAAAAAGGGGCCTAGTAGGGGCCATTTTTGTTTTTTGGGCGGTTTGGTTCGTAAAACGGGCAAAAAGGCATGAACAGACTATTTTGGGGATAAATCGCTGTGCTATAGCCCACGGTTTTTGGGGTGAGCCCGGAGTCCAAGCGTGATTTTGGCTAAAAATCGATCGAGTTACCCTAGGCAGGCTAGGGAGCGGCCTAATGCAGGCCATTTTGGTTGTAAAACGAGCAAAATGGAGTGAACGGGCCATTTTCAAACTAAATCGGTCTGCATAGCCTTGATTTTTTGGGGTGGGCCCGGGGTCTGAATGTGATTTTGGCCAAAAATTGACTGGGCTGCCACAGGCAGGCTGGGGAGTGGCCTAGTGTGGGCCATTTTGGTTTTCTAGGCGGTTTAGTTAGTCAAACGGATAAAACAACGCAAACGAGCCATTTTCGGGCCAAATCGGCGTGCTATAGCCCACGATTTTTTGGGTGGGCCCGAGATTCGAGCGTGATTTTAGTCAAAAATTGACCGGGTTTCCTCGGGAAGGTTGGCGAGTAACCTAGTGGGGTCATTTTTGTTTTCTGGGTGGTTTGGCTGGTCAAACTGGGGAAACGACACAAACGGGCCAATTTAGGCCCAAATATGTGTCCTATAGCCCCCTGTTATAAGGGTGGGCTCGGGGTTCGAGCGTGATTTTGCCCTAAAATCGATCGGGCATCCCCAGGTAGGCGGGGAGCGGCCTAATATGGGTCATTTTGGTTTTCTAGGTGATTTGGTTGGTCAAATGAGTGAAACAACACGAAATAACCATTTTTGGGAGAAATCGATGTGCTATAGCCCACAATTTTTAGGATGGTTCTTGGGTCCGATCGTGATTTTGGTTGAAAATTGATAGCGCTACCGCAGGCAGGCTGGGGAACAACCTAGTATAGGCCATTTTAGTTTTCTGGACGGTTTGACTAGCCAAATGGGCAAAATGATGCAAACAGGCCATTTTTGGACTAAATTGGTGTGCTATAGCCCACGATTTTTGGGTTGAGCCAATGGTTCGGACGTGTTTTTGTCCAAAAATTGATTGGGTTGCCCCAGGTAGGATGAGGAGCAGCCTAGTGTGGGCCATTTTATTTTTTTGGGCGGTTTGGTTGGTCAAACATGCAAAACGGCGCAAACGGGCGATTTTCAGGCCAAATCGGTGTGCAATAGCCCACAATTTTTAGGGTGGGCCCAGGGGCAGGGCGTGATTTTGGCCAAAAATCAATCGGGCTGCCCCAAGCAGGCTAGGGCATGACTTAGTATAGGCCATTTTTGTTTTCTAGGTAGTTTGGCTGCTTAAACGGGCAAAACAGCGCAAACGGGCAATTTTGGGGGCAAATCGAGATGCTATAGCCCACTGTTTTTGGGGTGGTCCTGGGATGCGAGCGTGATTTTGGCCAAAAATTGATCGGGCTACCCCAGGCAGGAAGAGGAGTGGCCTAGTGTAGGCATTTTGGTTTTCTGGGAATTTTGGTTGCACAAACTAGTGAAACGATGCGAATAGGCCATTTTCAGGCCAAATGGGTGTGATATAGCCAACGATTTTTGGGGTGGGCTCGGGTTTAGAGCATGATTTTAATTATAAATCGACCGGCCTACCCCAGGAAGGCTGGGGAGCGACCTAGTGTGGGCCATTTGAGTTTGTTGGGTGATTTGGTTAGTGAAACGGGCGAAACGGCGCGAACAAATATTTTCAGGCCAAATCAATGTGCTATAGCCCACGATTTTTTGGGTGGCCCTGGGGTCCTGGAGTGATTTTTGTCGAAAATCGACCAGGATGCCCCAGACAGACTGGGAAGCAACTTAGTGTAGGCCATTTTTATTTTTCAGGTGGTTTGATTGGTCAAACGATCCAAATGACGCGAACGAGACATTTTTGGGACAAATAAGTGTGATATAGCCCATGGTTTTTGGGGTGGCCTCGGGGTTTGGGCGTGGTTTTTATCAAAAATTGACCGGCTGTCTTGGACAGGTTGGGTAGCTGCCTAGTTTGGGCCATTTTAGTTTTCTGGGCGGTTTGTCTGGTCAAACAGGGGAAATGGCGTGACCAGGCTATTTTCAGGACAAATCGATATGCTATAGCCCGTGATTTTTTAGGTGGGGCTGGGGTTAGGGCGTGATTTTCGCCTAAAATAACATGAGCTGCCCAGGCAGGCGGGGGAGCGGCCTAATGTGGGATATTTTGGTTTTCTAGGCGGTTTGGTTGGTCAAACAGGTTAAACGGCGTGAATGAGCCATTTTCGAACCAAATCGGTGTGCTATAGCCTGCGGTTTTTGGGGTAGGCCCGGGGTCCAGTCGTAAGTTTGGCCAATAATTGATTGGGCTTTCCCAGGCTAGCTAGAGAGCGGCCTAGTCTGGTCTATTTTGGTTTTCTGGGTGGTTTGGTTGGTCAAACGGGTGAAACAACGCGAATGGATGATTTTCAGGCCAAAATGGTATGTTATAGCCCATGATTTTTTGGGGTGGGCTCGGGGTACGAGCGTGATTTTGGCCAAAAATCAACCAGGATTCTCCAGATAGGCTGGAGAGTGACCTATTATTGGCCATTTTGGTTTTCTAGGTAGTTTGGTTGGTCAAACGGGTGAAACAGCGCGAACAGGCCATTTTAGGGCCAAATCGGTGTGCTATAGCCCACGATATTTGGGGAGGGCTCGGGGTCCAAGCGTGATTTTTACCAAAAATTGATTGGTCTACCTCCAGCAGTCTAGGGAGCGGCCTAGTATTGGCCATTTTGGTTTTCTGTTCGGTTTAGCTAGTCAAATGGTGGAAACGGTAGAAACGGACCATTTTTGAGCTAATTCGGTGTGCTATAGCCCACGGTTTTGGGGGTGGGCCCAAGGCCCGGGCATGATTTTCATCAAAAATTGATAGGGCTTTTCTAGATAGGCTGGAGAGTGACCTAGTGTGGGCCGTTTTGGTTTTCTGGGTGATTTGGCTGGCCAAACGGACAAAACGGCACGAACGGGCCATTTATGGGCCAAATTAGTGTGCTATAGTCCACTATTTTTGGGTTAGGCCATTTTCTGGAAAAATCGATGTCCCATAGCCCACAGGTTTTGGGGTAGGCCCGAGATTCCGGCGTGATTTTGGCCAAAATCAACCGGGCTGCCACAGGCAGGCTAGAAAATGACCTAATATGGGCCATTTTGGTTTTCTGGGTAGTTTTTTTTGTCAAACGGGCGAAACAACGCAAACGGGCCATTTTTGGGCCAAATTGATGTGCAATCGCCCATAATTTTTGGGGTGGGCCTGGGATTCGAGCGTAATTTTTGTCAAAAATCGATCGGGCTGCCCCAGGCAGGATGGGGAGAGACCTAGTGTGGGCTATTTCGGGTTTCTAGGTAGTTTGGTTGATCAAACGGGTAAAATGGTGTTAATGGATCATTTTCAGGCTAAATCGGTGTGCTATAGCCCATGATTTTTTGGTGAGCTCAGGGTCCGGGAGTAATTTTGGCGAAAAATTAATCAGGATGCCCCATGCAGGTTGGAGAGAGGCCTAGTGTGGACTATTTTGGTTTATTGGGCAGTTTGGTTGGTCAAACGGGCAAATCGGCGCAAACGAGCCATTTTTGGGCAAAAAAGGTGTTCTATAGCCCATGATTTTTGGGGTGGGCCCAGGCTTCTAGCGTGATTTTGGCCAAAATTGACCAGGATGCTCCAGGAAGGCTGGGAAGAGGCTTATTATAGTCCATTTAGTTTTTTAGGCGGTTTGGTTGGTCAAACAGTTGAAACGACATGAACGAGCCTTTTTGAGGCTAAATTAGTGTGCTATAGTCCACGTTTTTTGGGGTGGGCCAGGGATCGATGCATGATTTTATCAAAAATCGACCGGGCTACCTCAGGCAAGCTAGGGAACGGCCTAATGTAGGCCATTTTGTTTTCTTGGGCAGTTTGGCATGTCAAACGAGGGAAACAACGCGAATGGGCCATTTTGGGACAAATCAGTGTACTATAACTCACGATTTTTGGGACGGGCCTGGGGTTGGGCCATGATTTTTGCCCAAAATAGATTGGGCTGCCTAGGAAGGCGGGGCCATTTTTTTTTTCGGACGATTTGGTTGGTCAAAAGTTTGAAACGGTGCAAACAGGCCATTTTTGGGCTAAATTGGTGTGCTATAGCCCACAATTTTTGGAGTAGGCATGGGGTCCGTGCGTGATTTTGGCCAAAAATCAATTGGGTTTCACCATGTAGGTGGGAAAGCGGCCTAGTCTGGGCCATTTCAATTTGTTGGGTGGTTTGGTTGGTCAAACGGGCGAAACAGCGCAGACGGGCCATTTTTTAGCCAAAACGGTGTGCTATAGCCAGGATTTTTAGGGTAGGTCGGATGTTCCAGCATGATTTTGGTCAAAAATCAACCGGACTGCCCCAAACAGGTTGGGGAGTGACCTAATTTGCGCCATTTTGGTTTTCTTGGCAGTTTAGTTGGTCAAATGGGCGAAAAAACGCGAACAAGCCATTTTTGGGCAAAAGTAGTGGGCTATAGATCATGGTATTTGGGGAGGTCCTAGGGACCGAGTGTGATTTTGTCCACAAATTGATCGGGCTGCCCTAGACAGTCTGAAAAGTAGCCTTATGTGGGCTATTTTGGTTTTCTAGGTGATTTGGCTGGTCAAATAGGGGAAACGGTGCAAACAGGCCATTTTTGGATCAAATCGGTGTGCTATAGCCCACGATTTTTGGGGTGAGCCCAGGGACCGGGGGTTATTTTGGAAAAAAAAAGTTTTGGCTACCCCAAGCAGGTGGAGGAGCAGCCTAGTGTGGGTCATCTTATTTTTCTAGGTGGTTTGGTTGGTCAAATGGGTGAAACAAATGCAATTGGGCCATTTTCGGGCCAAATAAGTGTACTATACCCCATGGTTTTTGGGGTGGGCCTGCGGTCCAGGCGTGATTTCTGCCAAAAATTGATCAAGCCATTTTCAGGTTAAATGGGTGTGCTATAGCCCACGGTTTTTGGGGTGGTCCCAGGGTCCGGGCGTGAGTTTGGCCAAAAATTGATAGGGCTACCCAAGGCATGCTGGGGAGCGTCCTATTGTGGGCCATTTTGGTTTTCTGGGCGGTTTCATTGGTCAAACGAGCGAAACAACGTGATGGAGCCATTTTCGAGCTAAATTAGTTTGCTATAGCCCACGATTTTTGGTGTGGGCCCGAGGTCCGAGCATGATTTTTGATAAAAATTAACCGAATTGCCCCAGGAAGGGTGAAGAGTGGTATAATGTAGGCCATTTTTGTTTTCTAGGTAATTTGGTTGGTCAAAGAAGCAAAACGGTGTAAACGGGCCATTTTCTGGCCAAATCGGTGTGCTATAGCCCACGGTTTTTTGGGTAGGCCGGGGGTTCAATTGTGATTTTGTTCGAAAATTGACCGTGCTTCCCCAGATAGGCTGAGGAGAGACCTAGTATGGGCCATTTAGGTTTTCTGGGCAGTTTGGTTGGCTAAAAGGGCAAAACAGCATGAACGGGCCATTTTCGAGCCAAATTAATGTGCTATAGCCCACAGTTTTTCGGGTGGGGCTGATTTTCGAGCGTGATTTTTGTCGAAAATCGACCGGGATGCTCTAGGCTGGCTAGAGAAACACCTAGTGTAGCACATTTTGGTTTTCTAGGTAGTTTGACTGGTCAAACGGGTGAAACAACTCGAACAAGCCATTTTTGGACCAAATCGCTGTGCTATAGCCCAAAGGTTTTGGGGGGCCTAGTATCCGGGCGTGATTTTGGTCGAAAATTGTCCGGGCTGCCCTAGGCAGGCTGGGAAGCGGCCTAGTATGGACAATTTTGGTTTTTTGGCCGGTTTGGTTGGTCAAACAGGCAAAACGGCAAGAACGGGCCATTTTCAAGCCAAATTGGTGTGCTAGAAATTGCACACCGATTTGGCTAGAAAATGGCCCGTTCGCGCCGTTTTGCCCTTTTGACCAACCAAATCGTCCATAAAAACAAAACGTCCCACACTAGGCTGCTCCTCAGCCTACCAGGGGCAGCCCAATCGATTTTTGGCTAAAATCATGCTCGGACCACGAACCCCCAAAATCCTTAGGCTTTAGCACACTGATTTAGCTCGAAAATGGCCCGTTCATCCCGTTTCATCCGTTTGACAAACCAAACTACCCAAAAAAACAAAATAACCCACACTAGGCTGCTTTCCAGCCTTCTTGGGGATGCGTGGTCTATTTTTGGTAAAAATCAAGCTCAGACCTTGGGTCCACCCCAAAAATTGTGGGTTATAGCACACCGATTTAGCTCGAAAATAGCCCCTTCACAATGTTTTGCCTGTTTGATCAACCAAACCACCCAGAAAACAAGAATGGCCAACATAAGGCTACTCCCCCGCCTGCATGGGGCATCCCAGTTGATTTTTGGCCCAAATCACGCCTGAACCCCAGACCCACCCTAAAAACCGTAGGATATAGCACATCAATTTGGCTCGAAAATGGCCCATTCACGTCATTTTACTCGTTTGACCAACTAAACCACCCAAAAAAACAAAATACCCCACACTAGGTACTTCCCAGCCTGGCTGGGGCAACCCGATCGATTTTAGACTAAAATCACGCCTGGACCCCAGGCCCTCCCCAAAAATCGTGGACCATAACACATCGATTTTGCCCAAAACTGGCCCGTTTGAGTCGGTTTGACCATATGACCAACATAACCACCTAGAAAACCAAAATGGCTCATATTAGGCCTTTCGCCCGCTTACCTGGGGTTACTCAATCAATTTTTGGCCAAAATCACGCCCGAACCTCGAGCCTACCCCAAAAACTGTGGGCCATAGCACATTGATTTGGCACAAAAATGGCCCATTTGCATCGTTTTACTTGTTTGACCAAACAATCAGTTCAGTAAACCAAAATGGCCCAGACTAGATCACTTCCGAGCCTGCCTGGGGCAACCCGATCAATATTTAGCCAAAATCACGCCCGAACCCCGGGTCTACCCCCAAAACCATGGGCTATAGCACACTGATTTGGCCCAAAAATAGCCCGTTCATGTTGTTTCGCCCGTTTGACCAACTAAACTGCCCAGAAAACCCAAATGGCCCACACTAGGCCGCTTCCCAGCTTGCCTGGTACAGCTCGATCAATTTTTGGCTAAACTCACGCTCAGACCTTGGGCTCTCCCCTAAAACCGTGGGCTATAGTACACCAATTTGGCCTGAAAATGGCCCATTTGTGCCGTTTCGTCTATTTGACTAGCGAAACCGCCTAGAAAAAAAATAGCCCACACTAGGTCGTTCCCCAACCTTTCTGGGGAAGATCAATCAATTTTCGACCAAGATCACGCTCGGACAACTGGCCCACCCAAAAAATTGTGGCCTATAGCACATCGATTTGGCCCAAAAATGGCCCATTGGCATTGTTTTGCCCGTTGGACAAACCAAACAAAATAAAAACCAATATGTCCCACACTAGGTTGCTCCCCAGCTTGCCTGGGGAAGCCCGATTGATTTTCATCCAAAATCACGCCCGGACCATGGCCCACCCCAAAAACCGTGGGCTATAGCACACCAATTGAGCTAGAAAATGGCCCGTTCATGCCATTTCATCCATTTGACCGATCAAACCCCCTAGGAAACCAAAATAGCCGATACTAGGCCATTTTTCCACCTGCCTGGGGCAGCCCGGATGATTTATGGCAAAAATCACCGCTATGCCTGGGCCCACCCCAAAAAACATGGGCGATTGCACACTAATTAGGCCCAAAAATGGCGTTCGTGCCATTTTACCCATTTGACCATCCAAACCGCCCAGAAAACAAAAATAGCCCAAATTGGGTAGCTGCCCAGCCTCTCCGAGGTAGCCCAGTCAACTTTCGACCAAAATCACGCCTGGATTACGAGCCTACCCCAAAAACTGTGGGCTGTAGCATGCCGATTTATTCTAAAAATGGCCCGTTCGAGTCGTCTCGCCTGTTTGACCAACAAAACTGCCCAGAAAACCAAAATGGCCTACACTAGGCCACTACCCAACCTGCTTGAGGCAGCCTGGTCTATTTTTGGCCAAAATCACGCCCAGAACTTGGGCCTACCCCAATAATCGTGGGCTATAGCACACCAATTTATCTTGAAAAATGGCCCGTTCGCGCCGTTTTGCCCGTTTGACCAACCAAACCGCCCAGAAAACTAAAATGGCCTACACTAGGATACTATCCAGCCTACCTGGGGATGCTCAGTTGATTTTTGGCAAAAATAATGCTCGGACCCTAGGCCCACCCCAAATATCGTGGGCTATATCACATTGATTTTGCCCGAAAATGGCCTATTTGTGTCATTTCGCCCATTTGACCAACCAAACTGCCTAGAAAACCAAAATGGCCCACACTAGGCCACTCCTCAGCCTTTCTGGGGATACCCGGTCAATTTTTTGCAAAAATCACGCTCGGACCCCGGGCCCACCCCAAAAACGGTGGGCTATAGCACACCAATTTGGTCCAAAAATGGATCGATCACACTGTTTTGCCTATTTGATCAACCAAACCACCTAGAAAACCAAAATGGCCCATAACAGGCTGCTCCCAAGCCTGCTTAGGGCTGCGCAATTGATTTTTGGAATAAATCAAGCTTGGACTCCAGGCCTACCCTAAAAACCGTGGGCTATATCACACCAATTTGGCCCGAAAATGGTCAATTTGCGTCACTCGCCCGTTTGACCAACAAAACTGCCTAGAAAACCAAAAAGGCCAACACTAGGTCGCTCCCAGCCTGCCTGGGGCATCCTAGAAGATTTTTGGCTCAAATCACGTCCGAACCTCTAGCTTACCCCAAAAACTGTGGGCTATAGCACATTAATTTGGATCTAAAACAGCCCATTCGCTCCATTTCGCCCACCTGACCAACTAAAACCGCCCTGAAAACCAAACTGGCCTACACTAGGCTGCTCTCCAACCTGCCTGGGGCTGCCCGATCAATTTTTAGCTAAAATCAAGCCCGAATATTGGGTGAACCCCAAAAACCGTGGCCAATAGCACACTGATGCCTAAAAATGGCCCGTTCGCTCCGTTTGACCAACCAGACCACCCAGAAAACTAAAATAGCCTATACTAGGCCACTCCCCAACCTACCTGGGGCAGCTTGGTTGATTTTTGGCCAAAATTATGCTCGAACCCTGGGCCCACCCCAAAAACCATGGGTTATAACACATTGATTTTGCTCAAAAATGGTCTGTTCACGCCATATCGCTCATTTGACAAACCAAACCATCCAGAAAACAAAAATGGCCCACCCTAGGTCGCTCCCCAGCCTACCTGGGACAGTCCGATCATTTTTTGGCTAAAATCACGCTCGAACCCTGTGCCCACCCTAAAAACCGTGGCTATAGCACACTGATTTGACCAACCAAACTGCCCAGAAAACCAAAATGGCCCATATAAGGCCTCTCCCCAGCTTGTTTAGGG
>NC_061121.1:868241-879244 GCF_002878395.1 Capsicum annuum
GAAAACCAAAATGGCCCATATAAGGCCTCTCCCCAGCTTGTTTAGGGCAGTCCAATTGATTTTTTGCAAAAATCACCCTCAAACCCCGGTCCCACCCAAAAATCATGGGTTATAGCACACTAATTTGGTTCGAAAATGGACCGTTCGCACCGTTTTACCTATTTGACCAACCAAACCGCACAGAAAACCAAAATATCCCAAACTAGGCCGCTCCCCAGCCTGCCTAGATAAGCTGAATCAATTTTTGGCCAAAATAATGCCTCGACCCCGAGACCAACCCAAAAAACTATGGACTATAGCACACCGATTTGGCTTGAAAATGACCCGTTCGTGCCATTTCGCTCGTTTAACCAACCAAACCGACCAGAAAACCAAAATGGCCCAGACTAGGTCGCTCCTCAGCTTGCCTGGGGTAGTCCGCTCGATTTTAGACAAAAATAACGCTCGAACCTCGGGTCCACCCCAAAAATCATGGCCTATAGCACAACAATTTTTCCCGAAAATGGCCCGTTCATGTCGTTTTACGCATTTAACCAACCAAAGTTCCAGGAAAACTAAAATAGCCCACACTAAATCCCTCTCCAGCCTGCCTGGGGCAACTCGATCAATTTTTGACAAAAATCACGACTGGTCCCGGCCCCACCCCAAAAACATGAGCTATAGCACACCGATTTATCCTGAAAATAGCTCGTTTGGGATGCTTTGCTCGTTTGACTAACCAAACCGCCCATAAAACCAAAATGGCCCACACTAGGTCGCTCCCCAGCCTACTTGGGGTAGCCCATTCAATTTTTGGGTAAAATCACGATCGTATCCCGGGCCCTCAACTAATATTATGGGATATAGTAGACTGATTTGGCTTGAAAATGTCCCATTTGTGCCGTCATGCTCGTTTGAACTGCCAAATCGACCAGAAATCTAAAATGGCCCACACTAGGTCGCTCCCCAGCCTGCTTGGGAAACCCGGTCGATTTTTTGCCAAAATCACGTTCGGACCCCGAACCCACCCCAAAAATAGTGGGCAATAGCACAACATCAATTTAGCCTGAAAATGGCCATCGATTTGGCCTAAAAATGGCCCATTTGCATCATTTCGCCCATTTGATCAACCATATCGCCGTTTTGTCCCCAAAATGTCCCATTCACGTCGTTTTGCCCGTTTGACTAACCAAACCATCTAGAAAACCAAAATGACCCACACTAGGTCACTCCTTAGCCTGCCTGGAGAAGCCTGATCTATTTTTGGCTTAAATCACGTCCAAACCCTTGGCCCACCCTAAAAACCATAGGCTGTAGCACACCGATTTGGCCTGAAAATGTCCCATTTGCATCGTTTTGCCCGTTTGACCAACCAAATCGTCCAGAAAACTAAAATAGCCCACACAAGGCCATTCCCCACCTGTTTGGGGCATCCCAGTCAATTTTTAGCCAAAATCATGCATGAACCCGGGGACATAAAAAAAATCGTGGGCAATAGCACACCGATATGGACCAAAAATATCCTATTCGCACCGTTTCCCTCGTTTGACGGCCAAATCACCCTGAAAACAAAAATGGCCAACACTAGCCGCTCTCAACCTGTTCGGGGTAGCCCAGTTGATTTTTGACCAAAATCACGCCTCGATCCTGGGCCACCCCAAAATTTGTGGGCTATATCACACTAATTAAGCCCCAAAACAGCCCGTTCATGCCATTTTGCCCGTTTGACCAACTAAACTACCCAGAAAACCAAATGGCCCATACTAGGATGCTCCACAGCTTACTTGGGGCTGGCCGATCAATTTTTTACCAAAATCAAGCCCGTACCCTAGGCCCACCAAAAAACCGTGGGATATAGCACACCGATTTAGCCCAAAAGTGGCCCATTCATGCCGTATTTCCCGTTTGACCAACCAAACCACCCAAAAAAACAAAATAGCCCACATTAGGCCGCTCTCCAGCCTACCTGTGGTAGCCCAGTCAATTTTTGGCCAAAATAATGCTTGAACCCCAGGCCCACCCTAAAACCCGTGGGCTATAACACACCGATTTTGCCCAAAAGTGGCCCGTTTGCACCGTTTCTCTCATTTGACCAACCAAACCAACCAAAAAACCACAATAGCCTTCACTAGGTCGCTCTCCAGTCTACCTAGGAAAGACCGATAGATTTTTGACCAAAATCACGCCCGAACTCTGGGCCCACCCTAAAAATCGTAGGCTATTGCACACTGATTTGGCCCAAAAATGCCTGTTCATGCCGTTTTGCCCGTTTGACCAACCAAAATGCCCACAAAACAAAAGTGGCCCATATTTTATTGCTCCCAAGCCTGCCTGGGGCAACCCGATCAATTTTTAGCTAAAATCATGCTCGGACCACGGACCCACCCCAAAAACTGAGGGATATAGCACACCAATTTGGCCCGAAAATATCCCATTTATGCCATTTTGCCTATTTGGCCAACCAAAATGGCCCACACTAAGCTGATCCCCAGCCTGCTTGGTGCAGCCTGGTCGATTTTTAGCAAAAATCACACTCGGACCCCGGGCCTCCCCTTAAATCATGGGCTATAGTTTACTAGTTTGGCTCGAAAATGGCTCATTCATATTATTTTGCTCGTTTGACCAACCAGACCGCCCTGAAAAAAATATCCCACGCTAGGTCACTTCCTCGCCTGTTTGGGGCAGCCCGATCGATTTTTGGCTAAAATCACACCCGAACCTCGGGCCCACCCCAAAAATCGTGGGCTATAGCACACCGATTTATCCCGAAAATATCCTATTCACATTGTTTTTCTCGTTTAACCAACTAAACCATCCAGAAATCAAATTGTCCTATCGTCGGTCGATCCCCAGCCTGCCTAAACCCCAGGGCCACCCAAAACACATAGGCTATAGCACACCGATTTGTCCCAAAAATGGCTCGTTCACGCCGTTTCCTTTGTTTGACTAGCGAAATCACCCTGAAAACCAATATGGCCTATACTAAGCTGCTCCCCAGCCTGTCCGGGGCAGCCAAGTCAATTTTTGACAAAAGTCACGCCTGGATCTTGGGTCCACCCCAAAAACTGTGGGCTATAGCACACTGATTTGACCCGAAAATAGCCTATTCGTGCTGTTTCACCCGTTTGACCAACTAAACCACCCAAAAAACAAAAATGGCCTACACTAGGCCGCTCCCCAGCCTGCCTGGGGATGCCCAACCAATTTTTGGCTAAAATCACGCTCATATCCAGGGCGTACCCTATAAACCGTGGGCTATAGCAACCGATTTGGCTCGAAAATGGCCCGTTTGTGCCGTTTCACTTTTTGACCAACCAGACCGCCTAGAAAACCAAAATAGCCTCCACTAGGCTGCTCCCCCGCCTACCTGGGGTAGGCCAATCAATTTTTAGCCAAAATCACGCTCAAACCTTGGGCCCACCCCAAAAACCGTGGGCTATAGCTCATCGATTTGGCCCAAAAATGGCCTATTTGTACCGTTTCGCTTATTTGACCAACCAAACCGCCCATAAAACTAAAATGGCCTACACTAGGTTGCTCCCCTGCCTTCCTAGGGTATTCTAATTAATTTTTGGCTAAAATCACGCCCTGACACTGTGCCTACACCAAAAACTGTGGCTCTAGCACACAGATTTGGCCTGAAAATAGCTTGTTCGTGCTGTTTTGCCAGTTTGATCGACCAAACCGCTCAGAAAATAAAAATGCCCCATATAGGGCCTCTTTCCAGCCTGCCTGGGTCAGTCCAGTTGATTTTTAGCAAAAATTATGCTCAGACCCCAGGCCCACCCAAAAACCATGGGCTATAGCACACCGATTTGGTTCGAAAATAGCCCGTTTGTGCCGTTTTTCCTATTAGACCAACCAAACCTCCTAGAAAACCCAAATAGCCCATACTAGGCCGCTCCCCTACCTACCTGGGGAATCTTGATCAATTTTCAGCCAAAATCAAGCTTGGACCCCGAGCCCACCTTAAAAATCGTAGGCGATAGCACACCAATTTAGCTCGAAAATGACCCGTTCATGCCATTTGGCCCATTTGACGAACCAAACCAGCCAGAAAACCAAAATGGACCACAGTAGGCCTCTCGTCTGCCTGCCTGGAGAAGCCCGATCAATTTTTGGCCAAAATCATGTTTGAACCCCGGGCTCACCTCGAAAACTGTAGGCTATAGCACACCGATTTTGCCCGAAAATAGCCCGTTTATACCGTTTCTCCTGTTTAACCAACCAAACCA
Organism: Capsicum annuum; assembly: GCF_002878395.1. Taxonomy (NCBI): domain Eukaryota; kingdom Viridiplantae; phylum Streptophyta; class Magnoliopsida; order Solanales; family Solanaceae; genus Capsicum; species Capsicum annuum. The sequence continues at coordinate 872,456 of NC_061121.1, forward strand.
GCTAGAAAACCAAAATGGCCCACACTAGGTCGCTCCCAGCCTTCATGGGGCAACCCGATCAATTTTTGGCAAAAATCATGCCCGAGCCTCGGGCCCACCCCAAAAATCATGGGCTATAGGTCACCGATTTGGCCCAAAAATAGCCTGTTCACGTTGTTTCCCCTATTTGACCAACCAAACCACCCAGAAAAACCAAAATGGCCTACCCTAGGCCGATCCTCAGCCTACCTGGGGAAGCCCATTCAAATTTTGGCCAAAATCACGCTTGCACCTCGTTTCGTACCCTAAAATCGTAGGCTATAGTACACCGATTTGGCCTGAAAATGGCCCATTTGTGCCGTCTTGCCCATTTGACCAGTCAAACTGCCCAAAAATTCAAAATAGCCCACACTGGGTCGTTCCTCAGCCTTTCTGGGGAAGCCCGGTCAATTTTTGGCCAAAATCACACTCGAACCCCGAGCCCACCACAAAAACCATGGGCTATTGCACAATGATTTGGCCCAAAAAATGGGTCGTTTGCATCGTGTTGCCTATTTGGCCAACCAAACCACTAAAAAAACTAATATGGCCCACACTAGCTCATTCCCCGGCCTGCCTGGGGCAGTCCAGTTGATTTTTAGTCAAAATCATGCTCAGAACAGGAGCCCACCAAAAAAAACGTGGGCTATAGCACATCGATTTAGCTAATAAATGGCCCTTCATGCAGTTTCGCCCGTTTGAACAACCAAACCGCCTAGAAAACTAAAATGGCCCTCACTGGGCTGCTCTCTCGCCTACCTGGGGCTGCCCGGTAAGTTTTTGGACAAAATCACCTCCAAACCCCAGGCCCACCCCAAAAACCATGCGATATAGCATACCAATTAGGCCCAAAATGGCCCATTTGCACTGTTTCCCCCGTTTGACCATCCAAACCCCTCAGAAAACCAAAATGGCACATATTAGGTGACTCTCCAGCCTCCCCGAGGTAACCCAGTTGATTTTAAACAAAAATTACTCTCTGATGCTAGGCCGACCCCAAAATCTGTGGGCTATAGCACACCGATTTGGCCTGAAAATAGCCCATTCGTGCCGTCTCACCTGTTTGACCAACCAAACCAACTAGAAAACAAAATGGCCCACACTAGGCCGCTCCCCAGCCAGCCTGGGGCAGGCCTGTCATTCAATTTTTGGCTAAAATCATGCCCGGACCCTAGAACCACCCCAATAACCGTGGGCTATAGCATACTAATTTGGCCCAAAAATGGCCCGTTCACACCATTTCGCCTGTTTGAATAAAAAATGCCAAGAAAACTAAAATGACCTACACTAGGCTGCTCCCTAGCCTACCTGGGGATACCCAATAGATTTTTAGTAAAAATCACGCTCGGACCTCTGGCCCGCTCCAAAAATCTTGGGCTATAGCACACCGATTTCGCCCGAAAATGATCCGATCCCATAATTTTGCCTGTTTGACCAACCAAACCACAAAAAAAAAAACAAAATGGCCCACACTAAGTCGCTTCCAAGAGTGACTGGGGCAGCTCGATCGATTTTCGGCCAAAATAATGCTCGGACTCCTAGCCCACTAAAAAACCATGGGCTATAGCACACAAATTTGGCCCAAAAATGGCCCATTCGCATTATTTCGCCCGTATGACCAACCAAACCGCCCAACAAAACAAAATAGCCCACACTAGGTCACTTCACAGCCTGCCTGGGATAGCTCTGTTGATTTTTGACCAAAATCATGCTCGGACCCAAGGCTTACCACAAAAACCGTCGGCTATAGCACATCGATTTAGCTCAAAAATGGCCTATTCGCGTCGTTTCGCCCATTGACCAACCAAACCACCCCAAAAAAATAAACCATGCTAGGCCACTGTCACGCCTGCTTGGGGTAGCCCTATCAATTTTAGGAAAAAATCACGTCCAAACCTCAGTCCAACCCCAAAAACTATTGGCCATATCACGCTGATTTGTCCCCAAAATAGCCCATTCATATCGTTTCTCTTGTTTGACCAACCAAACAATCCAAAAATATAAATGGCCTACACTAGGTCACTTCTCAGCTTGCCTGGGGAAACCCGATCAATTTTTAGCTAAAATCACGCCCAAAAATGTACCATTCGTGCCGTTTGGCCCATTTGACCAACTAAACCGCCCAGAAAACTAAAATGGCCAACACTAGGCCATTCCCTGCCTGCCTGAGGCAGCCAGTTCAATTTTTAGCAAAAATCACACACGAATCCCAAGGCCACCAAAAAAACCGTGGGCAATAGCACACCAATTTGGCTCAAAAATAGCCCGTTCGGGACGTTTCCCTCGTTTGACTAGCCAAATCGCCCTGAAAACAAAAATGGCCCATACTAGGTCCAGTCGATTTTTTACCAAAATCACGCCCGGATCCTAGGTCCACCCCAAAAACTGTGGGCTATAGCACACTCATTTGTCCCCAAAATAGCCCGTTCGTGCCGCTTTGCCCGTTTGACTAACTAAACTGCCCAAAAAAACAAAAATCGTGGGCTATACCACACCGATTTGGCCCGAAAATAGCCCGTTCGTGCCGTTTCACCCGTTTGACCAACGAAACTTCCCAGAAAACTAAAATATCCCATACAGGGCCTCTCCCCAGCCTACCTTGGGCAGCTCGGTCGATTTTTGGCCAAAATCAAGCTCGAATCCCAGGCTCACCCAAAAGCCATAGGCTAGCGCACCGATTTGGCCCAAAAATGGCTCGTTCATGCCATTTCGCCCGTTTAACCAACCAAACCGCCTAGAAAACCAAAATGGCCCACACTAGGTCGCTCTCCTACCTTCCTGGGGAAGCCCGATCGATTTTTGGCCAAAATCACGCCTGAACCTCTGGCCCATCCCCAAAACCCATTAGCTATAGCACACCGATTTATCCAAAAAATAGCTCATTTGCATCGTTTCACTTGCTCTCCAACCTGCTTGAGGGATCCCGGTTGATTTTTTGCCAAAATCAAACCCGAACCTAGGTCCACCTAAAAAACCGTGGGCTATAGCACACCGACTTGGTCTGAAAATGTCTCTTACACACCGTTTGGCGTATTTGATCAACCAAACCGCCCAGAAAACCAAAATGGCCCACACTAGGCCATTCCCCCGCCTGCCTAGGGCATCTCGATCAATTTTTAGCCAAAATCACGCATGAACCCCGAGGCCACCCAAAAAACCATATGTAATAGCACACCGATTTGGCTAAAAAAAGGGTCGTTCGCGCCGTTTTCCATATTTGACCAACTAAATCGCCCCAAAAGAAAATGGCCCACACTAGGATGATTCTTAGCCTGTTCGAGGAAGCCCGGTCGATTTTTGACCACAATCACGCTCAGATCCTAGGCCCAGCCCAAAAATTATGGGCTATAGCACACCGATTTGGCCCCAAAACAGCACGTTCGCGCCGTTTTGCCCGTTTGACTAACTAAACCACCTAGAAAACCAAAATGGCCCATATTTGGAACTCCCCAACCTGCCTAGGGATTCCCGATCAATTTTTGGCCAAAATCAAGCTCGGACCCAAGGCCCGCCCCAAACACCGTGGGCTATAGCACATCGATGGCCCAAAAACAACCCATTCGCACCGTTTTGCCCATTTCACCAACCAAATCACCTAGAAAACAAAAATAACCCACATTAGGCTTCTCTCCATCCTGCCTGGGGTAGCCCGGTCAATTTTTGGCCAAAATAATGCTTAAACCCCGAGCCCACCCCAAAAACTGTGGGCTATAGCACACAGATTTGACCCAAAAATTAGTTGTTTGTGCCGTTTCTCTTATTTGACCAACCAAACCACCGAGAAAACCACAATGGCCCATACTAGGTCACTCCTCAGTCTTCCTAGGCCAGTCCATTTGATTTTTGGCCAAAATCACACCCGAAACCTGTGCCCAACCTAAAAATCATGGGTTATAGCACACCGATTTAACCCGAAAATAGCCTGTTCGTACTGTTTCGCCTGCTTTACCAACCAAACCACACAAAAAACTAAAATATCCCATACAGGGCCTCTCCCCAGCCTTCATATGGTATCCCGATCAATTTTTGGCCAAAATCACGCTCGAACACTGGGCCCACCTAAAAATCGCAGGTTGTAACACACCGATTTATCCCAAAAATGGCTCGTTCATGCTGTTTTGCCCGTTTAACAAACCAAATCGCCCAAAAAACCAAAATGGCTGACACTAGGTCGCTCCTCACCTGCCTAGGATAACCCGATCAATTTTGGGCAAAAATCACGCCCGGACCCCGAGCCCACCCCAAAAACCATGGGCCACACCGATTTGACCTGAAAATAGCCCGTTCGTGCTGTTTTGCCTGTTTGACCAACCAAACCACCCAGAAAACCAAAATGGCCCATACAGGGCCTCTCCCAAGCCCTCCTGGAGAAGCTCGGTCAATTTTTGGCTAAAATCACACCCAAACCCCGGGCCCTACCCAAAATCCATGGCCTATAGCATACCAATTTTTCCTGAAAATGGCCCGTTCATGCTGTTTCAACCGTTTAAGCAACCAAACCACACAGAAAATCATAATGACCCACACGAGGTTGCTCCCCAGCCTGCCTGGGACACCCGGTCAATTTTTGGCAAAACTCACGTTCGGACCCCAAGCCCACCCCAAAAACCGTGGGCTATAGCACACCGATTTGGCTGGAAAATAGCTCATTTGCGCCATTTCGCCCGTTTGACCAACCAAACCACCTAGAAAACTAATATAGTCCACGTTAGGTCATTCCCCAGCCTGTCTGGGGCAGTCCAATCAATTTTCAGCAAAAATCACGCCCGGACCCCAGGCCCTCCCCTAAAATTGTGGACTATAACTCATCGATTTGGCCTAAATATGGCCCGTTTGGGACGTTTTGCCCATTTGACCAGCCAAACAACCCTGAAATACAAAATGGCCCACACTAGATTGCTTCTTAGCCCGCCTACGCAAGCCTAGACGATTCTTGGGCAAACTCACCCCCAAACCCTAGGTTTACCCCAAAAACTGTGGGCTATAGCACACCCATTAGGCCCAAAAATTATCCGTTCACGTCGTTTCCCCATTTGATTATCCCAACCACCCAGAAAACCAAAATGGCCTACACTAGGATGGTTCTCAGCCTCTTGGGGCAGCCCAATAGATTTTTGACAAAAATAGCGCTCGGATCCTGGGCCCACTCTAAAAACAGTGTGCTATAGCACACCAATTTGGCTTAAAAATGGCCTGTTTGGCCAATTAAACAGCCAAGAAAACCAAAATGACCCACACTAGGCCACTCCCCAGCCTTCCTAGGGGAGCCCTATTAATTTTTAGCCAAAATCACGCCCTGACTCTGGGAGCACCCCAATAACCGTAGGTTATACCACACCGATTTGTACCAAAAACGGCCAATTCATGCTGTTTCGCTCGTTTGACCAACCAAATCGCCAAGAAAACTAAAATAGCCCACACTAGGCCGTTCCCCAACCTACCAAGGGATACTCGGCCAATTTTTGGTAAAAATCACGTTCGGACCTCAACGCCACCTCAAAAATCGTGGCCTATAGCACACCAATTTTGCCCAAAAATGGCCCAATTGCGCAGTTTTGCCTGTTTGACCAACCAAACCTCCCAAAAAACCAAAATTGCCACACTAGGCCGCTCCCAAGCCTGCCTAACGCAGCCTAATTGATTTTTGGACAAATTAACGCCTGGACCCCGGGCCCACTCCAAAAATCATGGGCTATAACACATCGATTTGGCCCAAAAATAGGCTATTTGCGTTATTTCGCCCATTTGACCAACCAAACTGCCTAGAAAACCAAAATGACCCACATTAGGTCATTCCCTAGCCTTCCTGGAGGAGTCCGATTGAATTTTGGCCAAAATAATGCTCGGATCCCGAGCTTACCCTAAAAACTGTGGTTTATAGCACACCGATTTGGCCCAAAAATGTATTGTTCACATTGTTTCGCCCGTTTGACTTACCAAACCGCCAAGAAAACTAAAATGGCCCACACTAGGATAGTACCCCACCTGCCTGGCGCAGCCCGATCAATTTTTGGCCAAAATCACACCCGAGCCTCAGGCCCACCCTAAAAACCATTGGCTATAGCACATCGATCTATCCCAAAAATGTCTTATTCGCATTGTTTCGCCCGTTTGACCAACTAAACCGTCCAAAAAACTAAAATGGCCCATACTAGGTCACTCCCCAACCTGCCTGGGGGAGCCCAGTCGATTTTAGGCTAAAACCATGCTCGAAACCCGGACCCACCCAAAAATTCGTGGGCTGTAGCACACTGATTTGGCCCGAAAACATCCCGTTCGTGCCCTTAGCCCCGTTTGACCAACCAAACTGCCCAGAAAACCAAAATTACCCATACTAGGCCATTCTCCTACCTACCTAGGGTAGCTTGGTCAATTTTTAGCCAAAATCATGCACGAACCCAGGGGCCACCCAAAAAAATATTGGCAATAGCACATCGATTTGGCCCATAATATCCTATTTGCACCGTTTCCCTTGTTTAACCAGTCAAATCACCCTAAAAATAAAAATGACCCACACTATGACTCTCCCAAACTTGTTCGGGGCAGCCCAGTCGATGTTTAACCAAAATCACACCAGAATCTTGGGCCCATCCCAAAAATTTTGGGCTATAGCACACTGATTTAGCTCAAATAAAGTTCGTTCGTGCCGTTTGACAAATGGCCCACACTAGGCTGCTCCCCAGCCTGCCTGGGGTAGTCTGATCAATTTTTGGCCAAAATCACGCTTGGACCCAAGGCCCACCCCAAAAATCGTGGGCTATAGCACACCGA
>NC_061121.1:882244-936970 GCF_002878395.1 Capsicum annuum
AAACCAAAATGGCCCACACTAGGCTGGGGAGCTGCCTAGTGTGGGCCATTTTTATTTTGGTGGCGATTTGGGCGGTCAAATGACGCGAACGAGCTATTTTCGAGCCACATCGGTATGCCATAGCCCACAATTTTCAAGGTAGACCCGGGGGCAGGGTATGATTTTGTCTGAAAATCGACCGGGCTACCCCTGGGAGGCTGGGGAGCAGCCTAGTGTGGGCCATTTTGGTTTCTGAGGCAGTTTGGGTGGTCAAACGGGCAAAACAGTTGAGGGCCATTTTTGGGCCAAATCGGTATGTTATAGACCACGGTTTTTGGGGTGGGTCCGGGCGTAATTTTGTTCGAAAATCGATCAGACTGCCCCAGAGAGGCTGGGGAGCGGCCTAGTGTGGGCCATTTTAGTTTTCGAGGCGGTTTGGGCGGTTTCAGTTTTCTATTAGCGACTTTAACTATAACCTCTGCTCTATTTATTGGTCTAAGCAGGATACGACTTATTTAAATTGAATATTTAAAATGAACAATTCATAAAAAGAAATCCTTCTGTGGGATTACGTGTATGCTATATTTACTTACGTTACCAATTTGGCCTAAACGGCCCGTTCGCGCCTTTTCGCCCTTTTGACCATCCAAATGGCCCCGTCGGCCCTCACATCCCCACTCCTCAGCCTGCTTGGGAGCCCACAATCGATTTTTGACCCATAACACACCCGATCCTGGGCCCACCCTAGAAACTGTGGGCTATAACACATCGATTTGGCCTGAAAATACCCTATTCGCATCGTTTCGCCCATTTGACCTGCCAAACAGCCTCGCCAACCCCGCTGGCCCACACTCCCCCATTTGCGTAAGAGCCCTCGATCAATTTTCGACCCATAACAAGCCTGAGACCCGGGCCCACCCCTGAAATCGTGGGTTATAGCTCACCGATTTGGCTTAAAAACGATTCGTTCACAGCATTTCGCTTGTTTGACTAACCAAACAGCCCCCCTGACCTCGGCAGCCTACACTCATCCGCTCCTCGACACGCCTGGGAGCCTCCGACTAATTTCTAGCCCATAACATGCTCGGGCCCCGAGCCATGCGCTCACCCCCGGGTATATGCCCGAAAACTGCCGCACACGCTAATTTGCCTGTTTGACCACCCAAACGGCCCGCTAGCACACACTCCCTCGCTCCTCAGCTGCCTGGGAGCCCACAGCCGATTTTCGACTCATAACACACCCGAATCCGATCCCACTCTCAAAATTGTGGGCTATAGCACATAGATTTAGCCCAAAAAGGGTCCGTTCGCGTTGTTTCGCTTGTTCGACCACCCAAACGACCCCGACGGCCCACACTCCCCCACTCCTCAGCCTGCCTGGGAGCCCCCGATCAATTTTCAACCATAACTCACATGATCCCCGAGCCCACTCCTAAAAACATAGGTATAGCACACCAATTTAGCCCGAAAATGATCCGTTCGCATAGTTTCGCCAGCTTCCAAACGACCCCACCGAACCCGCCGGTCCCACTCCCCACTCCTCCGCCTGCCTGGGAGCCCTCGATCGATTTTCGACCCATAACACGCCCGAGCCCCAAGCCCACCCCAAAACCGTGGGCTATAGCTCACCTACTTGGCTCGACTATAACCCATTCACACTGTTTAACTCGTTTGACCGCCCAAATAACCTCAACCCCGCCAGCGTACACTCCCTCTTTTATATATTTTATATATAAATTTTGTACATTTTTTTTACTATATATTCAATATTATTAAAAAAAAAAATCATAATATAAAAATAAAAAAATTGAGGGTTAAAGCAATGGCTTTACTAGCTTTACTGTAACATTCATAAGGAATGTAGGACACTAACAACTTCAACCCAAAAGAATGCCCTAAAAGACCACAAAAGAATGTAACAAAGGCAATTAAAGGTAGAACTAGAAATACTGAATTCATCAAAACAAAAGGAACTTATTAAGAGTAGGGCAAGAGTAATGCCACCCATAACTTTGCACAATCTTCATGACAGGAGAGAACACATGACCACCTCAAGAAGCAGCGAGAGAGTCGCTACCTCAACCTTCAAACTAGACAAGGATGATGCTTATTTACGATATAGTTTCAGTACATACTATCAAATTGTACAACACTAATTCGATACAAGGTTTAAGGATATACAACACTATGCTGTATTCACATGTCCATGCCATCAAAAATCTCTCCGTCCTCATCAAAACTTGAGTCGTCTAGAAGTCCTTCACCAACCAAGTTACTGCAATAAACAGCAGTTGATCAGGCCTAAATATGACAGTTAAAAGTAGAATCTCACATCATGGAACATTACAAGGGTAGAGTAATCACCTCACACAGCTGAAGCGGAAACTCACGACACGTTTCAACCTTCTATTGTAGAAGAAAAAATGGTATGACCATCTGGACAAGATGCAAAGACTGATATTAATGGACTACCGCTAATAACAAGAAATTTGACCAATAGGATCTTGTCACTATTTTAGTCAAAGTGTGTGTTTTTTACAGAAAGGGACTCAGATCCTAATAGTAGTTTTACCTAACTTGTTTGGGCAATATTGCAACTTGAAAATGACCTTGTACTATAGCTTTAAAGCGAAATCTCTGTAAGAAGTGCAACGCTTGCTTATTTTGTCAAATAAGCATACAAATTGAAACAAAGGACTTACTTTCTGATCCATAGACCAATCAAACAGGACAAAGAGAATTAGTTGACATAGGCAAAATGAGACGAGATTGAAAGTGAAATCATCTCATTCAAGAAAAAGGAAAGAAACATAGGGGACACGGAAAAAATCAAAATTGGATGTGGAGGTAAATGTACCATTTAATTAGTAAATTTTGCTGTAATTTACTCAGTTGTCTGATTAATATCAACCAAATCCCAGAGAAACAAAAAGAGTCCGAAACTTCCCATCCATAATATTTGTAATAATAATATCGGGGCCTATTAGTTTCAGGGGCCTATGCAAAGGCTTCAACTGCCTTGCACTTGACCTGGCCATGGTCTTTGGTTACTTCGTAAAATGTAGTCAGAGCGGACCTCAATCAGATGGTTTATATGATAAAGTTGAAAACAGGAAGCTCGCACAGAAAGTTGACAGGGTTTAAAAAGAGGGGGTAAAAAGGATATATTCATATAAAAAATCTTACATGGCTCCTCTCTCGAGAAATGGATCTGCATCTGCCTCCGGATTGTAAGTGTAGATCTCACATTCAGCAACTTTCACAACCTGCATTGCTAATAAGTTAAGCAACTTGACCATGTTCGTTTTCTGTCCTCTCTTTATGTCAATAAAATACCTCACCTCGTCTAAAGTCTTGTACAAGTTTTCAAGCAGAGGACTGCCTTCATTTGTGTCAAGCCATTCCTGCAACCCAAATCATAGAATACCTAAACAAAAAGCTCCATGATCTGTCTTTGATAACTCAGCTAAGCCTTGAAACGTACATGGCACAATGCCATCTCCAATGCAACATATAATACACTCACTACCCTCCCCCAGAAAACAATTTAAAATAAAACAGTCACTAACCTCCCCAGGAAAACAAGGAAAAAATAAAGGGTGTGTTCGGTAGGGAATGAAAATGTTTTCTGATTTTCTCATGTTCGTTTGGTCAAAAAAATTGGAAAATACTTTCTCTAGGAAAAATAAGTTTCTTAAAAATAAGGAAAATGACTTCCTTACTAAAAATAGGAAAAACAAGTTCTACAAGTTCCCACCACCCAACCCCCACCTTCCGTAGTATTTGTCAACACTATAAAATGATTTTAGGATAATATTTTTGCATACAAACCGAACATGTAATAAGTAAGAATCCTGCGTATTTTAATAGAGAACAGTTTCTAAGGAAACATTTTCCATGGAAAATATTATCCATCATACTAGACACGCCCCAAGGATCCTAACCATCTACTTGCTTCACAAATGCTACTATAGAGCATTAGAAGGAAATAACAGTGTCTAATTCTATTAAGAAGACAGCAATTAATCTGAATTTGGTCTATTATGGGCATAGATCCATAGCACAACCTTGTTTGATTAGCTATCTCACCTCTGCTAGTTAATCAAAACAACGTAATCAGGTAAAACCCAAGGGAAGATGATTTTAATTGAAATGCCACTATGACAACCAAGGGATTTGCCAATATATTCCATTCCCAAACATATAATCTGTAACAAACTCAGCTTAGTAGAAGAGGAACAGAAATATAATAACCTTAGAAGCCTCAAACATGTAGATGTCAAATATCTGCTTAAAACTGTCCCAGTTCTCTTCAGTGAAAAACTGGTGAGCTTTCACTGCACTGGTAAACCAGAAAGTCGAAATGTCAAAGCAAAACACAGATAAATTGCATACACGAATAGCCAGAGACAACACAACTGGAGTATTGTATTGGGAAATGGAGAGACTTGAACTCTCAGCTCCTTCAAGAGCAACAGTAATCTAAACTGTCTGTCAAACCATCTGACAACACTCCCAAAGCTGTAAGAGAGGATTATATAGCGGGATGCCATGTCGCCAAAGAAGCTGACAGTGGCATTACCCATAATCCACCCAGTCAGCTTACAACAAATACAAGAGGATTATTCGTTTTAAGGAAAATATAAATATAAGAACATTATTTTCACCGTAAGTTGGAGACTTACCTGAAGTCATAATCTGGATACATGTGATAGAGAGCAAGGAGTAGATATATCAATGTTTTCCGGCTGGAATGAAAAATTAGAAGAAAAAAATACATTATGGACAAATACACACTTGTTTCAGACTTAATTACTCCAGCCATGGGTCTGGATTCACCACCTGGATCTACAGATTAGATATTCCACAGGTGAAGAAGAATCGGTATCCGATGATTTTCCAAGATAATCAAAAATCTGCAACCAAAAGTTACTTTATGATCTCCAGGAAAAGAAAGAACTTTATTAGCACCTCGTACAGAGACAACATGAAGAAGTCTAACCACTGTCATAAACAATTGAAGTTACATGAAATGAATGAAGTTTCAGCAACAAAGAGGTAGGATGCAGTATATAAATATACGATAATGAGCACAAAAAAGCTTCTTCACAATTGAAAACAGATGGATCTAATTTCTAGCTACCTATTATTATTTCTGGGAGGAACGTGTAAGTTTCTCCATCTTTCTGACTGAAAACGAGATGCAAGAGTGGAAATATCATGTCAAAGCCCTTCTATTCTCACAAATATAAAGTTGGATTGCTAATTACGCAGGACAGGAGTAGTAGACAGCAGATTAGAAAAATTTATAATCAAAAGGCACTTTAATGTGCAGAGGTACCCAGTACCTATGTTTGTACGAGGTAGCAGGTACCTGCTGAATAATCAAGGAGCGTAAAAGCTAGCCTGAAGGCCAGTGTTACTTTAAAAAAATGGCATTTATAATAAAGATCATGCAAGCAACACATTTGGACCTACATCCTCTTGAGAATACATATCCCCCCCACCCCCCGCCCCAACTCGGTGGACGCTTGATATGAAAGAGGCCTTTTGTTTTATATTTAATACATGTGATTTTATTTTTAAAAAAAAATTTAATGATGTTAGCACAAACTTGTAATTTTCTTTCACCAATCAACCCTTCATACAAAACGAGTTTCCATAATATAGTGTTGAAAATGATAAAGAAACGAAGTGTTGTGCAGTAATTGCTCTACCTACCCTCTGGTAAAGAGTAAAAGACAACGTGATAGATAACATATTCATGAATTGAAGTTACCTCATTCTCCAAACTAAGCGATAGTTTCTTATCGGTTCCTGTATGTTTACCTAAAAAAGAATAAGCAAAAGTATACTTTACATCATGAGATTGTCCAGATGCAAGGACATTGTCTACTTGGATATCCTTAAGCACACTTACAAGAGTACGCCTCAAGACATCCTTTAATTGTTCGCTCTCCAAGGTTCACATGACTCAGAAAATCATTTATCCTGCACATGCAATTAAAATGATTAACTTGAGACCAAACAGCTAAAGATCTTCGGCACTTACTTGAATGTCGTTATATGTCAAAGCTTACCGATCAAGAGGGGTATATTCCAGATACTTCATGATTGATAACAATGCAGAATTTTAGCCCAATGATGATATTAGAGGTCCTACCACAAAAATCAGAAGTTCAGGATCATACATTACCATGCACTCAACAAGTCCCAATTATAACAGTCACAAGAAATCATAATCAGACACGTATACCATGTCCAAATAAGATACATCAAACTCCAACAAGAAATATAATTTACCTCCTTCCAATAATGCAAGTAAAATCACTACTTTTTCCCATGTTAAACATAATAAACAGAATATAGCAGATTTACCACATTCACAGCAAATTGATATAGTCTGTGTTGATAGGCATGATTCTTCTGTTTCACAAAAGTGAGGACCATAGCATCTTACTACCATTTTCTTTTTGTTTCTCCAAGTTAAAGCATACAAAAGCATGGCACTTGGTGCTTCAACTAAACCACCAAATTTCACCAGATAAATTACTGGAAACCTGTCTTTAGACATGACTAGCAGGGTCGGTCTAGTTTTTATTATTTTACCTGTTAATCAGGCTTTTGATTCTAATTCGGGTCTAATATAATCAACATTAGGTTACTGCATGAATAAGCACTTTCAACGGACTATTAACTACGGTTATAATGACGAAGATTACTTTTTTTTTAATAACAGTGGTGCCCAGGCCAGCTTTCGCGCACCTCGACTATATCCATGGGATATCTTCCACCTCCCACCCGCAACAAATATCAAGTAACTCAACAAAGATTACATTTTAGTAAGCAATCTCATAGTCACTTCTCTAAATAACTAAAGATTCTATCAGAACCCAAACCACACAAAACCCTAGTAATATACATTAAATGCAGAATAAGTTCCTCGAATCTCCTTAATTGATCATCCAACAATTACCACATATCGATTTAGCTTAAGGACTAATATTCAAGCATGATAAACTCATACTATGTTGTTCTATATCTCATCGAATTTATGAATTTTTTATCACATTAAATTCAAGGAGTCAAACAAACTTCAATAGTTCCTCTCCTCATCAAAACAACAACATACCCAATGTAATCCCACAAGTGTAGTCTAGGAGGTAGGATATATCCAGACCTTACATGTACCTTTGCGAAGGAGAAAAGTTGTTTTCATAGACCATCAACTCAACAAAAATGTAACCGACATAGGATAGGAAAGTAAGAAAGAAAAGAAAAGCGACAACAAAATAGCAAGGTACAAAACAAATATAGCACTATTAATATACATCGGAGAAAAGAGTCTACATCTGAGAAAACATTAAAATTTCCATAAAATATTTGAATACACAATGACATCCCCAAAAACAATAAGAATAAACCCCGTGTAATCCCACATGTAGGGAACACAACGAGTTCCTCAAATCCCCTTAATTGACCAACCAACAATTATTAAAAATAATTACATATCCATTTGGCCTATAAGGAAGATGAATATGCAAGCATGATAAACTTAAATGTCGTTCTATATCTCAACAACAACAAAAAAACAAAAACCACAACAAACCCAGTGTAATCCCACAAGTAGGGAACACAATGAATTCCTTGAATCTCCTTACTGACCGACCAACAATTATTAACAATATCACATATCAATTTGTCCTAAGGACGACAAATATGGAAGCATGATAAACTTATATGTTGTTCTATATCTCAACAACATACGCGGTATAATCCCACACGTGAGGTCTAGGGAGGACAGTTAGTACGCAACCTTACCCCTACCTTTGCTCGCATTAAATTCGCTAGGGAGTCAAACAAACTTCAATATTTCCACTTCTCATCACACAACGTTCAAAAAATGTTCATGAAAAAACTTCAAAATTTCCATAAAAAATTTAAACACACAATGAGTTCCTCAACAACAACAAACCCAGTGTAATCCAACAAGTGGAGAACACAATGAGTTCCTCCTATTTCCTTAATTTACCAACCAACAATTATTAACATTCATATCCATTTGTCCTAAGGACGACAAATATGCAAGCATCATAAACTTATATATTGTTCTACACCTCAACAACAACAACAACAACATACTCAGTATAATCCCACACACGGGCTCTAGAGAGGGTAGTCTATACGCAACCTTACCCTAACCTTAGCTCACATTAAATTCATTCAAGAGTCAAACAAGCTTCAATATATCCACTTCTCGTAACACAACAACATTCCAAATTGCTCATGGAAAAAAACTTCAAAATTTCCATAACACACAATTTCCCTCAAAAAGTAACTTCTTTTTATAGCAAGGGTATCCTATCCAGCCTGTGCGAACATCGACTAATTCCACGAAATACTGCCACCTCCCACCAACAACACGTACCACATAACTCTATCCGCCAAAAAATTTTGCATTTTTTTAATAACCATGGCGTTCGGGCCAACTTGAGCGCACCTCGATTAATTCCACGGGATACCTCCCACTAGCAACAGGTACCACGTAACTTTCTCCCCAAAAAACTGTATTGTTCGGACTAGTTTACGTGCACCACAACTAATTCCACGGGATATACCTCCCACCTCCCAACAGCAACAGGTACCACGTAACTCTACCCCAAAGAATAAAATCTTTTTCAACAATCATAGTGTCCGGGCTAGGAAGCACGCACCTCAACTAAATTGCATAGGATACCTGTCACCTCTCAACAACAACAACAGGTACCATGTAACTCTACCCAAAAAATAACACGGGCTAGCTCACACACACCTCAACTAATTACACAGGATACCTACCTCCTACCGCAACCAGCAACAAGTACCAGATAACTCTGGTACCGAAAAAATAACATTTTAAGCAAAAGCAATTATGCAAACATGGAAAAAGAACCAAACCCCACAACAAAAAAAATATAGATCTACACACATTGACTTAAAATTAAGCCAAAAAAAAAAAAATCAAAAATTCAAACAGAAATTAAATCAAACACAAAAAATAATATATAGCCTTTTCAACAAACTGATAATTAAAGTAGCAATTGATAATAAAAATCAAAACGGAAACATACCCTTTTCAACAACTGAGAAAACAAAGGAAAAATCGAGCTGAAAACTTGAAATTCGACTAACTTATTGAAAAATATCTAGTTTATATATTCGAATATTCGAAAATTTGTGCGAAATTTTTGAATTTTGAATTTTGTGGGATTTTTTTTTTCTGTGTGTGTGCGTAATTCTGAATTTGGGGAAAAAATTGTTATGACGCAATTTATTTGTAGGAGGTTGAGGTGGCGGAAGCTGATTGGTGGACGTGCTTTCCTGTTATGGTGAAGTTGTTTAATCGCGTGAATATCAAAGGTTCATCCTTATCCCTCCGTTTCGGAATAAGTGAATTGTTGGGAATAAGTGAATTGTTGGGGTATTTATTAGTATTTCAAAATAAATGAATCAGTGAATTTTTTTTCCAAATTTACCTTATAATTTGATAATCAATTAACTTTTAAAACGGTATTACAAGGTCAACTTTTTTCTTTTAGGGTAAAAATAGAAAGTTGTGTTAAACTTATGTCTTTAATACTTTTTCCTTAATATGTGTGCTAAAATTCAACAATTCATTTATTATGAAACGGAGAAAGTAAAAAAAATATTTTAACAAAATTCGTGCCATATATCCTAGTGTTGATAGATAAAGTTACCTTAGATATCTCGTATCTTAATTATTTTATTAATATAATTAATAATTGTTCATACGAGCATGATTATTTAAGTAACGCTATTCGTAGAACAAGCACGTAATGTATAGTTAGGACATAGGTTTATGTCAATTCATGTTTTTGTTTGACCATTTACGATAATGCACGACTTAAACCGCTTCAAACCAGCAGAAATATCAATATTTGTTCGATTGAAATAGGGAGAAAAGTCGGTTAAATACAAGGAAAAAGCTAAGAGTTAGCGGGGGCAAATGGATAAGGAAGACAATCAGGCGATTATATGATAGCATAGAGTAGTTGTAAAATGACCAAATTATCCTTCTAAAATGAGCAGACATATCGACGGTCTCCTGTGTGGCTTCACATGGCACACTATGACTTGTAATGTAGGAGAAAGAGAAATGAAAGCTTGGGATCGGCAAAAAGCCCAAGAGTGTTTAATTAGGATGGGCCATAAGCCCAAGAGTGTGTGTTGGGATGGGCCTATATGGCTCCATCTAAAAGGCCCGAGTTCTAAGATACCCGGTATTGGGACGATCATCATTTAAGTCATACTCGCAATGCAACTAAATTGTAAGTTGCACCACATGGTTGAAGTTAGGCTCGAAGTTCCGAAACATATACCAGAAGTTTAAACGTGTAATTATTTTTGCCTCAACTTTAATTATATGTATAGTCAAAGTTCAGCCATGTCTGCTTGTATTTCAGTCACATACGGTTGAATTTGATTATTGATGCGGGGTGGATTACTCAATTTTCTTATTGGGTAAACCGTTAACCCATTAAGAATTCATTTTTACCATTAGCTATATACTTTAAAATACCAATTATTAACCTAAAGCTTCATTTAACATTCTACCACTCCTTAAAATATAGCAAACCAACACGTCGCTCCTTAAATATCAAACAAAAATAAGTTGTTTTTACATGTTTTATTAGCTAGCTCACAGGCTGATATGACTTGATACGATTTACGAGTTGAATTTCTTATTGATCTACTAGCTCGTTACTCTGGAGTTTGGACCATATTAGACTAATCTTCACTTCTAATATATAAATACATATATACTTGAAGTATATTTTGGTTAATATTCGTTAAATGGTTGAGCCAATACACCGCCCATTAACCGTCTGATAATTACTAATCCGAATCGAACTAACCGATAACTTATTGGTTGGCTAATGGATTAATATATTTAAAAGTTGATATCTGATAAGGCAAATTGTAGAGCATATTTATCTGCCTGATCCGCCCGATAAGCAGCACTAAGTTCAAACATCGTTACGTGACCTTACAAGCAAAAATTATTAAACTTCAACCATATATTTCATTTGATGGTTGATTACGTTTGATTTATGCTTAAATTTAATTAATTTAATTTGGACCATGCACTCAAAGGTCCATTTCCAATTATCCACGTGGAAACTTGAAGAACATAGAAAACAAAAGAATATAGAATTAAAATAAATACGTGGAATTAGATGATCCAATGATGAAGGTTGTTAAATGTTGACTACTTTTTTATTTGTAATATATTCAAATCAACAATTTATTAAAAAGTTTATAATCGAGATATACCTAAAACACTAATTGCAGTACGTGTCTAATTAATTATTTAGTTTAGATATTGATTTATGATCGATCGCTATAATAATAATAACAAAATCAGTGTTATTTTATAATTAGAGTTCAAGTAAAGTAAGATATGCATAATCTTACCTCTATTTTTCATAGAATAAAGAAATTGTCTTTGATTGACCCTCAATAATCCTCTTTGTTTTTCGGAATTTGATACTGATAATATAAATAAGCTCGCACAAACAAAACTTGATATATGATTATCAAAATAATAATAATGCATTGAAATAGAATCGAAATATACCTATAAAAATGTTATCTTTGTTGTTAGGATTATGACTCCTAAGATTCTTGCATGCAACTAACATGCATACCTAAATGTCCTATACAAGTTGGTCAACCATACCTAATTTGATATATATATATATATATATATATATATATATATATATATATATATATATAATTGTTATGTAAACTGGAGGTCACAAGCAGTGGCGGATCCGGAATTTTAAGATTGTGGGTGTTTTAAGCAGGGTTAGAGCTACAGTACCCTACGAGGGTTCGGGCGAATCCAGTAGCTTTACGTAAACTCTATATTTACACTAAAATTTTGAATATATGTTTATGATTACATAGTGTGAACCCATTGACAAACATTATTGCTTGGCCTAGTGGTAGATGGACCAACATTAAGGGCCTCTCTTCTGCCGCGGACGTGTGTTCGAACCCATTACAGCATATTTATTTTTTTGATTTTTTATATTTCTTTAAATTCAGAACCCACTAACTTCAAATTTTGGCTTCGCCTTTGACTTTATATTTTTTTTTTAACATAATTTGCTAATGATGACATAATATAAATATATAACTATTTAAATGTAACATTAAAATTTGGTGTTTAAGTTTTGGAAGAGTAAGATTTTTGGTGGAGAAGGTCAAAAGGTTTTCAAATTTTTTGTTTGAGTAATTAAAAAAATACAAAAGTACTTTTAGTTTAATAAATTAAGAAGTAAGAAAAAAAAAGTAATACAAAAAAAGCCAATCTCATATGCGTGTGAACTAGTGTACAAGAGTACTTGGGTCTTGTGCGTGTGTGCGCATTAAATGTAACTGAAAAGATTTTATACAAAAATGCAGCGTA
Source organism: Capsicum annuum (assembly GCF_002878395.1). NCBI lineage: Eukaryota > Viridiplantae > Streptophyta > Magnoliopsida > Solanales > Solanaceae > Capsicum > Capsicum annuum. The sequence goes on from NC_061121.1 coordinate 894,702, forward strand.
GCTAAGGGGAATCAATCTCAAAGCATCTGGACATGAAAGATCCAACTAAAGCTAGAGCATCCAGACAAGTTTTAATATTGTGGGTGTTTTTTTATTTTTTATACCATTTTTTCAGTGTTTCTTATATAATAATACCTATTCTACGTCGAGTTTAGTGGGTTTCGGAGCACCCCAAAATAACACGTGGATCCTCCCCTGGTCACGAGTTCAAGTGCTGAAAACAGCCTCTTACAAAAATGCAATGTAAGATTGCGTAAAATAATATTATAGCTAATTTTCTTCAACGGACTGACCAAGTTTTTTATCTTTTAAATGTCAAATTTCTTTTTTTTTTTTTTCCATTTCTAGAGAGGTTGGTCTACCAAATGCCTATCCTCATTTTATTTTGCTCCAAAAATTATTTTTTAAAGGAAAAGAGGGTTGAAATAATTGGTCAATGAAAAGATTTGAACAAATTCATAGGCCTTGAAATTGATTAAAACTAACATTCTTTCGAATTAAATTAAAGGACCAAATCTAGAACATATTGATTATTATTGACCTAACCTTAAAGCTTATAATTTGATAGGCTAATTTCAGGTTTAATCTTTAATCATTAATGTACTGTATGTTTCAGAAATTATTCCACTAGATGTTAACATAAGACTTTTTTTAATCTAAGAATTCACGTAAACTCAAAAACTTTAACGTGAGTATTAAGATACATTCTATAATATCCGATTGTGGACCTACTTATTATTACGGTATTACTCAAGTCCCTAAACGGTATAGTTAAAAATATTTTGACGAACTCTCCAATGAAAATTGATTTTCATCGAAATCCCTCGTAAATACGCTTGTCAAAGACTTCTCTTGTGAATTTTCCTCAGAAGCTCCGAATATAATTCTTATGGAATCGTTGATTGAAATTGTAAGCTTTCTAGTAACGCTATGTTTATACTATAATTCTCTATTGAAGTTCGTACAATTTAAATTTTGAATCTGTCTCTGTTGATCGAGCATATGGAGAAATGTCAGGTTAACAATATAATATGCCAAAAAAAAGAATGAGTGGAGCATGATGAAGTTGACTTAATGCATGAAATATAATTGGAAGTTTCCTTATTGGGTTGGGAAGGTTACCAACCAAACCAATGAAATTAAAGAGCCATGACTTTAAAGTTAATACTTATTTCTTTTTTTTTTTTCTCAAAATAATTTAATACATTATTGGATAATACATTACAAATAACACCCACAATAGTTAGCCTAACTAACCAAATTATTACACGTATGGATTTAATTATTACTATCTTTGTGGAAGCACCAACATTTGTTCGAGCATGTGATAAAGAGGGACTCTGAAGCTTCGTGTGGAGATATGAGATACTGACTATGAATGATTTTAGACGGGGTAGAAATAGGCCAAAGAAATATTGGAGGGAGGTAATTAGGCATAATATGAAGCAGTTACAGCTTACGGAGGACATAACCCTTGATAGGAAGGTGTGAAGAGTGCGGATTAAGGTAGAGGGGTAGGGGTGAGAGTGCGTCAGTAACAATAGGAGAGCGTTCTTTATTTGTGTCTGAAGTTTCTTGTTCGTGATTTTTAATATTATCTTGTGGTTGTAGTATTATTTTGCAGACTGTACTAGTTTATATGCATTTATGATTTGTGTTTGTTATACTGCTATCGGTCCTAAGCCGAGGGTCTATTCTCACTATGTGGGAATACACTGGGTTTGTTGTTGTTGATTTGGGACAAATCCAAAATTTTCTTCTTTTTTTTTAAAAAAAGAATATATCAGGAGCTAATTATGTATCTTTATAAAGAAAAAATGTATCTTCATTGATATATTATGTATCCTGATAGACCCAAAATCAACTGATAACGTGGTAATATAATGCGTAATTTTATGTTGAAATTATTTGTGTTTGTATTGTAATATGGATAGATAAAATTAAAGTATCAAATACAGTCAGTTTTGCAATTTAAAAAACCATACTTGTATTATAATATAACAATTACACCATATAATATTAATCAAGAAATTGATTCCATCCATACATACCTTTATTTTTAATTCGTAAAAATATTACACGTGCTGGATTAATTGGCACTTGAAAATTTTAATTCTATAATTAGTTAAGTTATACTAATTATTTTAGTCGCTTCACTTTTCCTTTTTCGTCTTGGTGTTTAGATCGGTTTGCAGATCACTTCAACTAATACATTGGTCGGAGCCAATACTAATAAACAGAGGCGGAGTTATACTTTAAAGTCTGGGGGTTCGGAACACTATTCGCTAATTCACTTCACCCACATCTTGAAACATCGACGATGAACATTATTCACTTCACCCATATGTTTTTTAAGCTTTTCTATGCCTTTGTTCTAATTTCGAATTCACTTACTTTTTTTTCATATAGACGATGAACGTTGTGGGCAATGCAATTTTATTAAATGTAAATCCGTACAAAATTCGGATTATATTAAATTCAAAATATATTAGTCGCGAATAAATATTGCGGATTAATATAATTGAGTTAATTATTTAAGTTCAAATAGGCATGGATTTAAATAAGGCCCAATATTTATTGGGTTAGTCCATTAATTTGGGCTACAAATGATGAGCCCACTTTACTAAATCCAAGATATTGTCATATTCTAGAGACCCAAATAAGCGCCAAGTGTCAAATGACGTAGCATGCCAAATCAAGTGAGGGAGCCAATAAGACCGTGTCACATGTCAAACTGATGCAGCAGGCCCATGAAATAAAAGCCCATAAAAGGCGTCACATCACTTAAATCAGATTGGTCAAAGGAAGTTAATATTCATCGTGACTCTTCCTTTCCTACAACTATAAATAAGGGCCTCATAATTCAGAAAAAAGACGAACCCCAGACCTCTAACAAATAGCAAAAGAAAGGTCGTGGATCAAACGCCTCAATTTCTCTAAAAAGCTCAAGCATTCAAATCAAGTGCATCAAGATTTAAGATCAAGACTGCAATATTCAAGAACAAGTTCAAAAGCCCTTGAATTCAAGCACAAGTCAAGATCAAGTCTCTCAAGTCCATCAAATCAAGTTCAAATTCAAGATCAAGCTTTAATTAACCCTTGAATTTATATTTGAAAAGGTGAATCAGAGGATTCATAGAGATTGTAACACTCACATTGAAATCAATAAATTGATTGTTGCAATATATTTTTCTTGTCTCGAATTATTTATTTTTCGATCTTAAAATTTTATTGTCCAACAACCACTACTGCGTTGCAATCACAATTCACAAAATATGAAAATATATGTTGCAACAGAATTACAGAAACAATTCATACTAAAACACTTCAACTCAAAATCTATAGCAAAATTGAAAATCTAATCACAATTTATTGATCGTGACTCGTGACTCATGAATTCCGATGCAAAACTATGAGACTAGCAATAAATAATCTAGCATCTACGAAAACTGAAAGAGAAATGAAAACCACATTACATACCTTGGAAGAGCAGCAAAAGTGCAATTTGGAAAAATAATAACCCGTTTGACATTTCTTGTTCGAAGAGACGAAGATGCAAGAGCCTAATTGACCAAAGTGAAAAAGTTTTTGCTGGAGTGCTTGGTAATATCGTGGGTGATGTATTGGGATTTTGGTAAAGTTTTTTCCTTCTTTCTTTAATAATTATGGGCCCAATAATAGTTAGTTTTGTTTTTACTTTTTTGTTTTGTTTTTATAAAAAAATTTAAAAGTGTGAATATTTGACCGTTGTAATAGGCTAAAAGCAAGCCTAATAATACTTAATTTTGTTTTTATTTTTTATTTTGTTTTTATAAAAAAGTGTAAAAGTGTGTGAATATTTACTTAGCAAAATGTCATTAGTGGGGTTTGGACCCATCTTGAGCTTGGGAAGCTGATACACCTACCACTAAACCAACAGACTACATTGCATGTGTGTTCGGACATATATAATCATATATGTTTTTCAAATTTTTTATTTACTAATATAAAGTTTATGCAAAAATTAGTGGGTTCGGTCGAACCCCCACACAACACGCTAGCTCCGCTCCTGCTAATAAAAGTATTGTATAACTGTATTCATTACGACTTTTATTAGATTGTATAATTTGAACCCTAGTCTCTCGTGGTCCATTACGACTTTATTGATTGTTATTAAAGTACATTGTAAATTAAAATCACACTCAAAGATACTCTTTTAATTCTTATGATAAATTAAATATCGAATCTTAATTCCTTCAATTAGTTAGTAAGCAAGATCAATGAAAAATAATGTATATATAGAACTAGAACTCTCAGCTGTATACGTAGGTATACGTGGCATATAATTGTTCAAATAATCAACTTGCTAAAAAAGTAATCAAACTTTTATTAGATTATTATTATTATTATTATTATTATTATTATTATTATTATTATTATTATTGCCCTAACATAATTTATAAATATTTATAAAAGCTTATAGTATATTATCCAAATAGGATAATGCACTTTTTTTAATTTAGACTTGCAATGAAAGAGTTTCAACGTGTTCTTAATTTATTTTTTTTTGGTAACAGTGCTCTTAATTAATATAGGGGCATGTCAACTATGAAGATGCTACGTCAAAAAAAGATCGGATCGGGTAATGAAGGCTTTGCATATAGTATTTATAAGAAAAAATTAGCAATTTGGTTCGCTAAAACTCTCACGATTTGCGACGTCAAAAAAAGATCGGGTCGGATAATAAAGGCTTTGCATATAGTATTTATGAGAAAAAATTAGCAACTTGGTTCGCTAAAACTCTCACGATATGCGACGTCAAAAAAAGATCAGGTCGGGTAATGAAGGCCAATTGTACACAGTCTTGTCTCGCATTTTTGTTGAAGATCATTTTCATGAATAATTAAACTCGTAATTTCCTGATCATATGATATTAACTTTACAACGTGTTCAACTTTATTATTATTTAAAAAACTAATTAATAATCTACACTTCTTGGTCAAGACAATCGGCTTTGCTTACGTTTCAAGATTGTGATATATTTGGATTCTATTTTATCTTAAAAATAAAATAAAACTTCCTTTGAAGATATTTCTCTTTCAAGTGGATAACTCGTAATTATATTATTCTTTTTTGGAATATATCTGATGATCAAATCATTTTCAGTTTATTAGTTAAAATTAAAATATAATAACCCAAATAATAATTTACTTGTATTTGCATCATATTCCATTAAGAAGAACACTTTTTCCGTCCAATGTTTAGTATCTGCATTGGCAGGAGTAGAGTTAGGCCTTCGATTATGAGTTTGGGAGAATGCAGTAACTTGATTCAAACTCTATAGTTATCGTAGAAATCTAATTAGAAGTATATAAATTATTAATCTATCCAGTATCTTAAAAGGACTAAAATTTCGAATCCATAATTCAAATTATGACTCTGATATGCACATTATTAGGGCTTCGACTATTTCAAATTTACGTGTATAAAGACCAACACTACCTCTTTTAACAGAATTTTTATATCCACATCTTGAATCTGATACCTTTAACCCAATGTGGTTAGCATAACATTTAATCTTTATGTTAAAAGAATGTACATAACAATGGAAAATAAAGTTCTCATGCATTATCTCAAACCAAAAAAAAAGAAATGAAAATGACATTCATCATCATCATGTTATTTTCATTCCAAATCTTTTTAAATTGTTTGCATGCTTGTTTTTGCTCACATGATAGGTGTGGGTAGAGACTCGGAGAAATATGATTAGAAATGAAGTTACGTGGGAAACAGTGAGAGTGGTATTAGTGACGAACAAGATACGGAAAGCGAAACTAATAAGATGATTCAGACATGTGAAAAAGGAGTAGGTGGAGGTAGGTTAAAGAACTAGAAGAGGTGATTAGCCAGGACACGATACAACTTCAGCTGACTGAGGACATCACCTTAGATAGAACGCAAGCTAATGGAGGTCGAGGATTACGATAGAAGGTTAAAAAGCATAATAGCATTTAGCTGTCACATAACCACTTATTCTTCGATGTGTATTTACTATTTGTTATTGTATCCATTTTGTATTTTACTATTTTGTTGTTTTTCTAACAATCTTGAGTCAGATATCTTTAATCTCTTTTGAGCCGATCGAGAATCTATCGAAAACGATCTTTGTTCATAACAAAGATAGGGGCCAGGTTTGAGTATATTCGGCCCTCATTAAACTTCACTTATGAAATTTTACAGAATAAAATATGGCATTGTTATAATTAGATTTTTTTCAAAATTATCCTTACATCTTTGAAATTTATTTTGAAAAAGAAAAAACTTTCATATAATTTAACTCAGTCAATGGTACAAGCTGTATGTAATTATTACATTAATGAAACTAAAACTATTATGGGATAGTTTACATTAATCATAGGTTTTGAAACTGAAAAAATGGAGATTATTTCAACTTCATTACTTTTTTTTAGTCTATATTAACCAGCTTTTTAATTTCAAATTATCTAGTTCATGCTAAAATTAAGATAATGAATAAATTGAAAAACAAACATCAATATGAAAAAAGATAAACATTTTATGAGTCCAAAACTTTTACTAATAAATTTGGGAAATAAAATTTGCATGCATGATCTCAACAAAAAAAATAAATGAAAATAACATGCATTATCATGTGATTTTCATTCTAAATCTTTTAAGTAATATTTTTGTTTGCATGTTTTTTTATCGGTCTTGTTGTCCATGTACTATTAGTTGTAGTATTGCTTTGATAGCTTTTTTTTACCTTCGATTTATGTTATTATTCGTTATTGTTTGTACTTCGATTATTATATTATTGTCTTATAGTTAATGCCCTGTTATTATCTGTTATTTTTGTTATGATCAACTATTTGTTATATTTTTATTACTTTTTTGGACTGCTTTAGACGATCTTTCTTAAGTCAGGATCTATCTACCCTACTTAGACCCTACTTTAAGAAATTATACTGGATATGTCATTGTCGTTATAGTATGTTTTTTTTATTTTATAAGAAAACAGTCATAAATTTATTTTTGAAAAAGAAAAGCTTTTCATATAATTTAACTCAATCAATTAGTACAAGCTCTTTAATCACTACATTAATGAAACTATTATTAGGGATGAGTTTACATTAATCATAGGTTTCGAAACTGAAAAATTGGAATATATTTCAACTTATCAGTATTTAATGAACTTATCAATTCATTGATTAGTCTTAAACCTATTTACTACCCCCCCCATCCACCCACGCACCCACCCACTCGACCCTAGAGACCAAAAAAGAAAAAAAATAATCAAGATTTTTTTTTTTTTTATGAGTTTAAATGTGATGCATGACAACGTAAATACTTACTACGATATTATAAATTAAATTTGACATATAATAATAGATATTTTTTAAAACATATACATGATATTTCAGCGTGATCTCTAAGGTCAATAAAGAATTCATGTGCATTCATTAATTTCTATTTAGATTATATATGTACAGAGTAAATTAAAAACTTCACTAAACATCTACAAATATATAAATCTCAATATTATTATAGTATGAGGTCGTCATTGCATTCAAAATTCGAATAAACTTTAAGCTTCGAAAGAGCATCTAATGATAATATTGAAACCTAAAATTAAGAAAAAGAACCTACTATATAAGCAATTAAGTTATATATAATATAGTATCTGAAATTTATATACGATTAATTTGAATTCACGTCGTATATGATCCGTTCTAATAAAACGCTCCTTATCTAAAATTATTCATATTTAGAATTTAAACTCAAAATCCACTTGTGGTTCTACTAATTAATATAATTAAATTATATTGCTTGTGTATATTAATTTTAAATGTTTTTTCAAATTTTGAAATTGAAATTTATAACAAAAAATGATGATTAACATGAAAGAGAAACAAAGGGGAAGGAGACACGTTTTGAATGGCTCGAAACCTGAAAAGATCTGTTCATTATATAATTTAATTTAATTAATTTTTTTTTTTCAAAAAATATTAGTATAATATAATAAAACTTCCGATATGCGTACGATTCGAAAAAGAATCAGACCCCAAGTATTTATTATACCTAATCTTAGGTTTTATTTATACTAGAGTCAACTTTCACGACTTATATATATAACCTCCTGATTACACGACAACAACTTATCAATTAGTTCTATTTCTGCGATTTATATTTGTGGTCTTCTTATTACATGACAATTTATCAATTACTATAATTTCTGCTAGAGGTTATTTTCGTGATATAGATGCATGACCTTCTAATTATATGACAACTTATCGATTACTTCAATTTCTGCTAGAGGCTATTTCCATAATTTATACACGTAACTTTCTAATTACATGACAACTTACTAATTATTGTAATTTTTGCTGAAGGCTATTTTCATGATTTCTAAACGTGACTTTCAAATTAATCCTATATGACAACTTATCGATTAAATTTTTACTAGAGGCTATTTTCATGATTTATACACGTGACATTCTAATTACATGACAACTTATCAGTTACTCCAATTTCTTGTAGAAAGCTATTTATGTAATTTGTATCGGTGACCTCCTAATTACATAACAATAACTTACCAGTTACTCGAATTTCCACTAAAGATTATTTTTGCGATTTTTATTTGTGACCTCTTAATTACATGACAATTTATCGATTACTTCAATTATGCTTGAGGTTATTTTCATAATTTATACTCGTAACCTCCTAATTACATAACAACTTACAGTTATTTCAATTTTTGTTAGACCTCCTAATTATATGACAACTTACCAACTACTCTAATTTCTATCGGAGGCTATTTTCACGATTATATATAAAATCTCCTAATTACATGACATCTTATCAATTACTTTAATTTTTATTAATTGCATGACATCAACTTTATTGATTACCCCGAGACTTTATTTAATAATTAATAATTTAATTATCCAATTTTGAAAAGTTGGGTCTTTTTGTTCAAATCAAATTCTTGATCTGTAGAAAAAAAAAAGCTTCATTAATATGGAGACTATATAGATATCCTTTATTATATACTGCATTACCACCCCATTTTTCTCTCATTTGTAAGAGTTTCCTCTGTTGATTCTTTGAAAATTCTGAGTAATTAAACACTCAATCTGTTGCTTCATTCCAAAGGAGAAATCTTTTTTAAGATTAAGAGAAAAAAAGAGACCTTTCTTAGCTTATAGATATCCCTATCCCTTTCTTGTAAGTCTCTTTTTTGCCTTTCATTTTCTCAGTATATTCCTTGAATTTTCAAATTGTTTCTTCATGTTGTTCTGTTATGGCTTTGTATTTATATTAAAGATCACTTTTTGCAAACAAAAAAAGAAAAAAGATCACTTTTTGGAATCTGGGTATTTTTTATTTTTTTTCCTCATGTTTTGTATTTGTCTATACTTTGTTTTTGATGTTTGTGTGTTAATTAATTAGCTTGTATTCATATCAAGAATCATTTTCTGGTATTTGGGTGTTTTTTATTTTTTGCCCACATACTGTTTTTTGATTTTTGTGTGTCAATAGAAAATAGGTTGTATTCATATTAAAGATCATATTTTGGCATCTGGATATTCTTTATTTTGCTCAAATTATTTATTTGTGTCTACTTTGATTTTGATGTTTGTGTGTTAATTAGCTTGTATTCATATCAAGAATCATTTTTTGGTATTTGGGTGTTTTTTATTTTTTGCTCATATACTGTTTTTTTTATTTTTGTGTGTTTATAGAAAATAGGTTGTGTTCATATTAAAGATCATTTTTTAGCATCTGGATAGTTTTTTCACTTTTCTCAAATTATTTATATTTTGATGTTTGTTTGTTAATAGCTTTGTTTTGGTATTTGGGTATTTTTTTCTTTTCTCATTTTTCTACTTTGTTTTTGATAATAGCTTGTATTCATATCAAAGATCACTTTTTTCCATATGGATGGAGATATTTTTCTTTTTTTGCTCATCCACTTTGTTTTTGATGTTTGTGTGTAAATACTCCTTCCGTTTTAATTCGTTTGGCCTATTTTGACTTGGCAGGGAAATATGTGAATTTTTCCAAAATGTCGTTCAACTTTATGATCTTAATCATGTCACGTAGATAGTTTAAATTAAAGAATTGCTAAAAAAGAAAAAAGTGCATCTTTTTTGTACTGATTAAAAAGGAAAATAGGTAATAGTTTGTATTCATATCAAAGATCACTTTTTGGTATCTGGGTATTTTTTTTAAAATTTTTGCTCATCTTCTTTATTTGCCTCTATTTTTTTTAATGTTTAATAGCTTGAAATTTATTCAAAAGCTCACTTTTTGCCATCTGGGGTTCTCAAGTTTCAATCTTTTTTGATTCCCTTTTGTTGTTATTTGCATGTATACTTTCTGTTTTTGCTTGGTTTTTATTATTCTTCTTTGATTTGGTTTTGGTTATTTTATTGGATTTGTTGAGTGTTTTTTTATTCTTAGGAAGTTTCTCTATGCAAGCCCTTATTTTGTCCTTGATTCAAATTTGTCATACTTATTTTGAATTAAAGTTGTCTGTCCTTTATTTCAAAACCTTGTGGTTCTTTTTATGTGTAGTTTTGTAGTTGGAAATTTTATCAATGATGTTTTATTCCTTTATGTCTTTATTACTCTTTTTACTTTTTGTATAATTGGCTGATCTTTTAACAATTCTGATTGAAACAACTTTTATGGTCTAAGGCAAGTTGTATACTGTTATTTGCTAATTTCAGGTAATTCTGGTGGAAAGCTGATTGTTTAAGGCACCACTGTCTCTGTTACATTGATTTTTCTTTTTGGAAAAAAGTGGTTCTTAGTTGGTGACATAAGTATGGGAGATCATTTTGTGTTTCTGGTTGATCGGTTGCTAACGGAATCAACTTTGGAGGCTGCTATTGAAAGCAGAAACCAGAAACAGCTAGCATCATCGACAATGAATAGCTCTGTAACTGATTGCTCTTCCCAGGAATCTGATCCTCTCTCGAGTCCTCGGAAGATGGTTGAATGCAGGATATGCCAAGATGAAGATGTGGATTCAAATATGGAAGTTCCTTGCTCTTGCTGCGGTAGTTTGAAGGTTTGTTGAGCCTTGTTACGATTACTTTCTTTCTTTTAATAGACAATATGCCAACTTTATTGGACTGGGATGTGCTTAAATGAAGCGACATGGAGAGTGGGGATCATATAGTCGAAATCAACTTGCTTGAACTCGAGGCATGGTTGTTGTTTTATGCTATCTATCGATGCTCTAATCTCCTGTTATTGGAGCTGGTTTATATTGAGTATATGCTTAAAAATCAAAATATGAGTTATGTGCTTGTGCTTACTGCGTATTCTCAGTTTATGTTGATGCTAGACGCATGTTATTTCTGATAAGCTATCGACTCTAGTGAGCAAATGGTCCCGTCTTATGACGGGCCTGGATAAGAAAAGATTTTGTTAATATTGTTACAAGTACGTTTTGGAGTTGTGTTTCTGCAACTTTTTATTCCTTCTGAGCAACGTCCTGTTATTAACTTAGACTTTCAAGTTCAGGCTCAATTTTGTGATTGGTTTCTGGTGACGATTTATTACTTCGACAAACTATCTAAGCACTAGAATATTTTTCATCACGCTGAAGATATCCCTGTAGTAAAATTGTACTTTGTGACATCAGTTTGATTTTGAACTTGAGGGTCTCCTACCTATTTCTGACTTGTGCCGAATTCTCTATCTTATTCTCCTTTTTTTCTAACATCTCAACGTTTTCCTTTTGTCTCTATTCATATTCTATTCTGCAACTGCTTCATGGTTGTCGTTGGTTTTCGTGCAGTATGCACATAGGAGATGTGTGCAGAGGTGGTGTAATGAGAAGGGTGATACCATTTGTGAGATATGCCACCAGGTTGGTAACTTTTCTAAGTTTTCTTTATATAACTTGCAGGCTAGACGTGCATTTGAACCAAAGCAACCTTTTCTCCGCCCTTCCTGTTAGATCTATTATAGTTTCGGCTCATTTCTGTATTTCAGCATATGCTTAATTCTTCAGTTGACGTTGATCATTAGTATCCTTATGTCGGGTTTCTGTTGATTACAGCCTTTTAGGCCTGGTTATACGGCACCTCCCCCCATTTTTCGACTTGGAGGCATCCCAATGAACTTTAGGTATCATTCTTCATCTTTCTTGTTGCTATTATTAGGAAAATTGCATATTCTGCTCCATATTCCGTATTGCTTTTCTCTTACCACGTGTTATTTGATCAGGGGAAACTGGGGAATTGTTAGAAGAGACTTGAATAACCCTCGTTTGATAGCACTCGTTTCAACTGATCGTGATTTCATCAACTCTGACGACTATGATGATGACTATGCAGTCTCTACATCAAGAAGCATGATGTGTTGTCGTACAGTCGCAATGATTGTAATCTATCTCTCTCTCCCCCTCACACATCACACACACACGCATATCTTGGTGCGTTTTAGTTATGAAAAGAAAGCATGAGATTCTTCAATCACTAGCTTTTGCGATAGGCCAAACTTTCTACGAACCGTAAGATATGCAAATGTGACCTGGAACCATGATATCCCGTTTAGACAATTTCTAAAACGCAGCAATTTGATTCTGTCTTTTGTTCTCTTTTTAACAGTTTATGCTGCTTCTGGTTTTACGGCACACTCTTCCGATCATAGTGAATCAAGCTGGGGACTATTCATTCCCTTTGGTCATGGTAAGATACTAAACCAGAGAAAATGGGAATTCACATTGTTGTGTACTGGTATTTCTCTCGCGTTCCTGCGGAATAAACTTGGTGGTTGTACTTGTACCGACTTCCTTACAAGTAGCATCGCAATATTTTCATAGTTTCTAGTTCTTCTATTTTGGTGATCACCTTTGCTGGTTTGTGCTCGCCTTATTTCATTGTTGTCTTCTGTATGTTGTCTACCGTTTCCCATTTTGGCGTTATTTCGTTGTTGTTAGTGTTCTTTTAAGCTGGGGGTCTAACGGAAACAGCCTCTCTATCTCTACGAGGTAGGGGTAAGGTCTGCGTGCACTCTCCCCTCCCCTCCCGAGACCTGATATATCGTTCTTGTTCTTACTCATTACGCTTTGCATGCAGCTGCTAATGCTGAGGATTACTGGCATTGTTCTGCCAATCTACATCATAATGAAAGCTGTGACATCTTGCCATCGTCGCCACCGCCAGCAGGTGAGCTAATCTACGATTCATTCATCTTACGCTCCTCCCCGCTACCATTCCCCGCTACCACCCCACGCCTAAGTTCATTAAACTTTTTTCATCCTTCACAAACAGGCTATTTTACCTATCTCCTCGTCCGATGAAGAATCTGGCCCCATGATACTCTCACATCATCAACACCCCATCATCGACGCCCCTTGAAAGTACCTAAACAAATGTTATTACCGCGTTTACTGTTACCACAGCTTCCTGCCGCGTAAGATTCACTGCAGAGAGGACAGATGACCGCGAAAAGAACACACATTCGCGTAACGCAGTTGGTGTTTCAGTTGTTGCAGATTGAATTAGTTAGAAATCTTTGTACAGTCAGTTAAAAAGTTCAACAATGTATATGAACACATTGATGGGAAATGCAAAAAGGTGGCAAGTTAGTTTACCTTATGATTTATATTATATGATATGCTGTTTTTTTTCTTGCATTTCAATTTGGGTTGGTGAATTATTGTTGAAAAAAAAATTCAGTTTGACTAACTTTACATGCTATAGCACAACGATTTGGCCCGAAAACGGTCCGTTCGTGCCGTTTTGCCTGTTTGACCGCCCAGATGCTTTGTCGGCCCACACTCCCCCACTCCTCAGCCTGCCTGGGGGGCCTCAGACGTAGAAATATTAGGTGATTTCTTTCGATCAGTTCAATCTTGATTGATCTCGCCCGGTGCCCCCCTCCTTCCCCTGCGGCCTTCCGACCCGCGGGAGTATACAATGACAAGGGCATGAGTGCCCGATCGTGCGACTACTTATGGCACCTTGCTCTGACCTGAGCTATGCAACAACGAGATCTCCCTTGGTCCTTGCCCTATGTGCTTGACTGATAGAGTTACTTGGTATTTGGGTTAATTAGTGATGATCAAATAGTAGCAAATGCTTTGTCGAATTACTTGAGGTGTGTGTAAATTGATTCGGACATTATTATTATATATATCTATATTAAAAAAAAAAAATAGTTGAATTTAATCAACTAGTAAGGTCAATGAATCTATATTTGACCTATAATGGATCATTAAATTCGAAACGTGTCGTGATTAATTATCTCATAGTACCTAAAGGGACCTCTAGTGTTGGAAAAAAATAATAATTAATGAACTAAAATTCATTATCACCATCAATAGAAAATAGTTATATTTTAAATAACTAAAAATCCATAATCACCAAAAGGGAATCATTCCTCATCACAAATCTTTTTTTTTTCATGTTCGGTATTCGCATTGATTCTCAAATTATTCTGATTAGTATTCTCAAATTATTCTGATTAGTATGACATAAGGGTACATTATTTGGATACGTCATTTAACATGTATCTTATCGTTGCGTTTATGTATCCACGTATGACTGAAATTTAAATATTTTTTCGGTTAGTCAAATACTGTATGTCTGAAGTTGTTTTGAAGTTAGTAGACTAGTAAACTTTTACGCACTATGGTACGACTTAAATGATATATGTGCACTTTAGTTATATATACACTAAGCTTGAATCAAGATCTCTAATTAAAAATGAAGGTCTATATCAATGTTTTAAAAAAAGAGATAAGTTGCGTATTGACATGAAACTAATTGCAGCCAACCAAAAAAAAAAAATGCAGCTAAATTTCTTCAAAAATTGAATTATTTAGATTACTTGCCACATGACAAAATAAATTATAGATAAATTAGGAACTTTCCTCTATCATGTCTTCTTTATGTGGGATCAATTTTCTAGGGGCTAATAAAGAGGATAATATGTGTTCATTTGGTTGATGTGATATATCTTATAAGATAAAATAATAGGGTGTTTTCAGTAAAGAAAATTGTGTTCTTGAAAATAAATGATTTTCTTATATATTTTTTTTCGATATTTGATGAGTAAGAAAAAAATGTTGTTTTAAAAATATTTATATTTGATCTAAGTAAATATTATGAGTAGTGCAGAAGAGATTTTACTCTCACCTGTCCTCCACTATACTAGTGTTCTATGTTTGTATGTGGGTTCGCAGCTATATATTTCATATAATTATTTTTAAATTTTATAGTATAAATACAGGGTCTACGTAAAAGTTTTTGTTCAATCGAACCCCCCCAAAATACACTGTAGCTCCGCCTCTGCTTCTATCAGAAAAGATTGTTAATCTCTTTCTTATAGATTGGAATGAGTCGATATCGGTTGTTGGAGTGGAAAAACACATGAAAAAGATTGGTAGTAACTTTAAATTCTAGATTTATTCCACAAGAATGAATTCAAGGTCCTTCAGAAATAGTCTCTTTACCTCCACGAGATAATTCCACGAGATAAAAATAAGATCTACATACACTCTACCTACTGGCGGAGGATTTAGAGATCGTGAGTGCTCAGGAGGTTCGAACATGTTTATTGATGCCCAAAGCCATTAAGGTTCCTCGTAGAAATTGAAGCATCGAGCTATCTTCTTGGTTTCCTAGTTGCTTCTATAAATCTTATATCAATTTTTATACATTTCTTATAAATTGTACCTAGTCTGTGTCGAATTTAATGGATGCCGAAGCACCACAAATAGGCCATAGGTCCGCCTCTGATTCTACCTTCCTAGACCCCACTTACGAAATTTCACTAGATATGTTGTTGTAAAGGCAACCAAAAAGTGAATAAATAGGACAACCAGTTGTTCAACTTGTAAGCAAAATCACCATCAAAGGATGTGGTGCAGTAGATGGGGCTGCTCCTACCTTAACCAGAGGTCTCGGATTCAAACCCTGGGTATGGAAAAATCTTTGGTAGGGAGCGCAACCCCCTGAATGGGGCCCTAGCCGGCGCAAATCCGAATTAGTCGGGCTCCAATGCAGATACCGGACACCGGATGGGAAACCAAAAAAAGAACTAGTAAGCAAAATCAAATGAAATCAATCCATAATGCAATGTTTTAAGCCACAGTAGAAAACCTTTGTGTCAAAGGTGTGAGAAGAGTTTATAGTCGAAGGACGCACAAGCTGACCTTGACACCACCATCGTCAAGAAAACATGAACACCTAATAGTAACTGTAATCTGCACAACTTGCAGAATCAAACAAACGTAAAAGGAGGACGAAAATGCAGGTTCTCGGATAATTTCTTCATCATAGTCACTAGAGAATGTAAATCTGTACACCCGTCTGGAAAAAATAGACACGCGAAACAAGTATAAGAATTTCGGGTACAAGTTGACTTGTTTTCTTGCCCGTTCAACAAACTCAGTTCCACCTTTTTCGCGGCCTGAAATGTTCCGGCGAGAGAGAAAAAGATAAGAAAGCCAACTTACCAGAAGTAGAAACTCCCTCTATCTCTATCCTACATATCAATTATATTGGCTCTAACAATCATATATTCTTTAAAGAGTTATATTTATACTTCCGATTCTTTTGCCTTGATCGCCAAATGTAGGCAAGCGCTCCAAATGCACAGCTCGCGACTGCAATAGCCAATGCAGCTCCTACTGGAACCACAACTGCATGTGTTGAGCCTACCACCTCTTCAGCAACTATTTTTTCAGTCTGACTGCCACTTTGTTGTTCCATTTCCTTTTGGAGAGTTACTAGTCCTTTCCCATAGTAACTGACCAAAAACTTGAAGACCTCGTTCTCATCCCACTCGATCTTACCATTTTCCTTACTCGTTTTGAGATAACACGATGAACAAAGCTTTTTTGGAGGCCAAATAGCTTTTGGAAACTCAGGATCACCGGTTTCTAAGGATGCTTCTTCTTTCGCTAGTCTTTCGTTGACCTTGTTGTGTGCACTCCACAACCAGAGGGCGAAATCACGAGCTTTCTTGAACGGACTAGATATGCTGAAAATTCGGAATATTTGCACAAAACAGTTAACAACTCTCGACTTGAAAATGCTCAGACAGAATATATTGAGACACGGAAAGAACGTCAAAAGAATTTTACCTTGAACACATTCCATAAAAATGTTGCCTACATTCCTCGCAAATGAAAAAGTTGTGTATAAAATCACATGTACTTCTAAATGCCATGTTGCTTTCTCCGTCCTCCACTCTTACGGAGAGTGAGTGTAACAAAACCCACAAACCGCAACTGCAAAAGAAACAGCGATGATGTAGGAAGGGAACTGACAAAGCAAATTTTCCATACAAAACCACCCCATTATAGCTACGAATGAATCATATTATAACTAGTAAACTTAGGCCATTATCTTTGATTGCCGATTATGTGTTGTTGTGGTTATCAAAGGCAGGAGAGGAGAAGACTAAAGACGGATTCAAATAGGCAGAAGAGAGTTACCAATCTATAAAAAATATTTTAACGAGTGAAACAATAGTGTACAGAAGTGTGTTCATGAATCAATCGCTCTGCCTCTATTGTCATTTTCCATCACAATTATTTTCTCGTCAAGCACCAACATAGTTGTCTATCCCCCTTTACATGTCCTCATAGCTTGTATGCAAATGAAACGAAGAGGTAATATAGGAACATAAAAAGTAGTAAGCAGTTAGGCTATAGAAGCCTTGGCTCATTTGGAATTCTCCTATTATATTTTCATTAGTGAATTATCAGAAATTTGTAATACATATGAAGAAGAGACAACATGAATGATCCATTACCTAAAACCTCTAGTATCATTCTTGCTGCCACGACAATACATCTGCAGTATAAAACAGATTTTCATAAACATACTTTGAACAGCTTTAGTTGTGGACTATACGAAGTAAAGTACAGAATCTCTTTACATCTATTAATTACGAGATATAGATCTTCATAAGCTTAAGTGTTGGATAAACATCACCAAAGTAGTAAACTTTTCAAGCTTTTGCTATGATTTGCATTTTGAAATCTTCATGTAGTGACATGCTGAAAATACACATCTACTATTATCAGTAACATGCTGAAAGAATTTATTTTTTTTTATATGGTTTGAGAAAAACATCTAACGCATTTTCACTTCTCTTAACAGCAACTCTTACGTAATGAAAACTTCCATATTTGAGGCTTTACGTGGATAGTCGAGCACTTTGAGGTGGGGCACGGGGCAGCGGTAGTTCAAAATACATAAATGAATAATGACACTACATGCGTCAGATACAGAAAAGAAGCTAACGTATGTACGCACCCAATATCCACGAGGAACCTCTTTACCACAAATATGGTAATTTCCCAGTGCACCTTTTTTGGTACAACTTTCAGCTTTCTCATTATTAACCGACATCGTCTGTGATGGACACAGATCATCAAAGTTAACAAGTATCTCAGCACTCCCCTTTCGGCACCTAGTAGAAAGATACAACTCCACATGTAAGGGAAACAGAGGAACGGTTACAAGCCTACAGGCTACAACAATGCCAAAAAGCAATGAAAAGTAGGAGAAACCTCTTAGAAGGGTGATGAGCCACCAAAAGTTGCAGAAACTTTATAAGTGATGCCCGAGTTGCTGGTGTAATCATCTGCACAGATTGAGCGCTAAAACCCTTAAAATTGAGTCTTCCACACAAAAAAATTATTGATCTGACAAAGACAAAAAGCTCAGCTCTTTACCTTGTGGTCTAAAATAATACCAAATGCAGTAAATGTTGCCTCCTCAATATCATAGATAGCTTTGGCAATCTTCAAAAACGTAATTTTGCAGAAGTTAGAAGAAGTATATAAGAGGCAGCTGAAATTTCGTTTTAGTTAGTTTAAAGTCAAGCTCCAGTAACCTGGCCCGAATCTGAAGTGTTAGCCTGAAGATGCTCTTTCTCGTGTTTTCCATCATCGAAGCCATATGACCTGAGATTATAAAGTAAATGTAAAGAAGAGTGCGGTGACTAATCAAAGATAAATCAGATAATAACTTTTTAAGTGAAAAAAAAATCATATTATGCAGTAGTGCACAATAATCATATTACACTGTACTTATACATTCTTCAATTGGGAAAACCTCAACTTCCGTAACGTTGATATTACATCACTATAATCTTCTTCTACATAAAGATTATGACCGACTCAGTCATAAATAATTATTGATTGGATCAGTTTGACCAATCCATTCTAACTAGAAAATCGAACATTTTGCATTATGAGTAATATTACCAGTGCATTATTATCATAGAGAACTGTTGGAGTACCAATCTATTGTTAAAAGTTTGTACATGAGTACATATTCACCAGGTAATATTAGAAGTTGAGACTATGATTTTCTTTTAATTTGAAGATCCAGCTGAAATCTCACAGGACATTGAACTGTCGTGTTGTTTAGCAGTGTAAAATTACAATACGCAGATCAAACATTATGTCAAAATTAAGTAGGACATCCAATTTGTAGCAAGAGGACTAATCGGCTTATCCTAAATTTCCTGTTGATTCAAATATCTAAGAATATTAGATCAACGAATACCTGAGTAATACAATCATTTCTAATAAAAAGTAAGGGGAGTCTATTAAGATCTTACCGCATATATCAAACTCATCAAGGAATATTAGATATCCTTAAAAAAAATACTTTATGCCCAGGATGCTTTAGAACTTTAAACACCACGGAAGGCTTAATCCATTCGGAAAAGGGTTAAAAATGAAGGAAAGAACCTACAACCGATAAACATGTATACCTTCCCAATTGTTTGTTGATCCACCCAAGCAAGATATCAGCAGTTTGTCCATTTTCAATGGGAATTATTTCACTCTTTTCTTGTTTTGGATCCCAACCACCACCGATAAACTTCTTCGGAGGGCCCCAAAAAAGCATCGGGAAACGCGTCACAGAGAACTTGTCACAAAGATTGGAATTTATCTGTGCTGCCAAAAAGGTGATCAGTAATGGAATAAATCAGTTAAGTAGGACAAAAAGAAAGGGGAAACCATATTTAAATGAAAGCCTGCAATGCATGAGTTAAATATTTCTATTTTGATGAAAAACATGAAACAGTGTGAGAATGGTTAAAACCACCTGTTGAGGAAAATTCGTTAAGTCTACCATACGGACCAACTGACAACAATAACAACAAACCAAACCCAGTGTATTCCCACAAAGTCGGGTCTGGGGAGATTAAGATGTACGCAGTCCATACCGCTACCTCCGAAGAAGTAGAGAGGCTATTTCCGATACCAACTGAAATGGAGAGATTAGAAAACAAAAAAGATATCAACTTAGAAAAAGTCCTAATTTGGAAGGCTAAATCAGCCAAATGATGTCCAATAGTCATAATATCTACGTCCTTGCACTCCTACATACACCCGCTCTGCCTCACTTTTGGGTTTGGGAAAGGGGTGGGGGAGATTCTCCCTCGGAGAAAGACTGAGACAGAGATGCTATGAGCCCAAAATAACTTCTTATTTTCGCTCGAGTCACATTTTCTATTATGTCATCCATCCTGCTTCATGTTTCACTACGACCTTGTGTACTATTCTCTATTCTGAGCTGGGGGTCTGTCGGAAATAACCTCTCTACTTCCTCGGAGGTAGCGGTATGGACTGCGTAAATTTTACCCTCCCCAGACCTCACTTTGTGGGAATACATTGGGTTTGTTGTAGTTATTGTTTCACTCGAGTCACATAGGAGAGAGACTAAGAACATAACTCTTGGTTTAACATATGATACGAAACAAGTTTGAAATCATCAAGACCTAAGAAAGATGAATTTCCCGTTGGTGAAAAAGAACACGTCAAGTAAAAGAAGAAGATTATCTATACCGGCAAACCATTTTCTTAGAAGTATAAACAAAGCATTAGAGCAATACCGTCAATGCACAATCTACCCTCGTCATCAATATGATTCCTGGGTGACTAGCATCTGGTCCGTTGAAGAGTCTCGCAACCTTTTCATAGTGTGGCTGCAAGATTATTGCTTTTTCTGTGAGAAACACAATAGTAAAAGCTTGTACAAGCAGAAAAAACTATTCCCCTATCCCGTTGGATGACTTCATCGTCATTTTTTCGTCAGAAAATATTTTTTAGTTTCTTTAAAACTTCTTAAAGTATCTATTTTTTTATCCGTTTTATTAGTATCTTTATGCATTTCTTAGTCTCTAGGTCTTCTGTTCAAATCTACATGGAAATTGGCCAAAGTCTGGCTCTTGCTAATCGGATCAACCCTTTTACGGATAGAGGTAGTACCTTATAATTTCTACAGGCAGGACACCTGCAAGACATAAAATTGCTTCGTGTAAGAATCACATATGGTTTACTAATAAGAATTCAAACAATAAAAAATTATCATTGACAACATCAAGATCGGTAAGTCAATGACTACAAAGTAAAAGGTAAGATTTTACATTTTCCAAACAATAAATCAACGTTTCATTCACTGAAACATGACAACAAAGATTTGGCACATGCTTTTTTTTAATATAGCACGATTAAAATGGGTAGTGATGAGAACTATTAAGCAGTTGGAACAGAACCTAGCTCGGTTAGTTGACTAGCTGACCTTTCATCTTATTGGTGAGTATTCGATTCTCTATCTCATAATCTCCTCATCATTTCCCTAGTTACCCCCACACCCACCACCCCCCAAAATAAACTGAAAGAACAATGTTCTCCATCCGTTTTGCCCAAATAGAATAAACAGCAGATTCGGTAACAGATAACAAAAACAAAAAACAACATGAATAAGGAAACTACAACGATAGACACGGTGCTCAAGACTACGCCAAGCCAAATCCCATCAAAAAGCAAAACAATGCTCAACTACTTACAAACCCTCTACCCTGATCCACGACCTCCACACCCTCATACCTAAGGTCATGTCCTCAATAAGTAGAAACCATGCCATGTCATGTCTAATCACCTCTCCCCAATAATTCTTCTGCCTACCTCTACCTCATCCAAAAAACTTCATTAACAAAAAAAAAACCACAGATAACTTCATCTACACTAAATAACAATGATTTCAGCAAGAACATTAAATTATTGAAACCCCAAATGGAAAAAGACAGATGCTGTGCAGCAGACTACCACCAAGCGTAATCTCGTCGAAAAGCAAGACAACGTTCAACTACCTTATAACCCTATATCCTAATCTGCGACCTATATACTTTCTTAACTCTTATCTAAGATCATGTGCTCGGTTAGATAAAACTGCACCATGTCATGTCAAATCATCTCTCCCCATCTGCCTACATCTACCTCATCCAAAAATAACACATATAACCGCGAAGTCAGCAAGAAAATATAATTCTTGAAACCTCAAATCAAAAAAGATGCAAAGAAAATAAAATGAACCAACCAGTGAGCAAAAAGTTCAAGAATGGCCAAAGGGTTAGGAGTGTCATTAAGAACAGAATCAAAGTTGGTAGCATTCGAATCAACAGCAAAGTCAATATATTTACACCAATAGAACATAAAAAAAGGGATCTCTACACAACTAGCCGGTGGAATTCACTGTTTACTTTTCCTAGCCGATATAGATAGAATATACATGGACACATATATTGCACATCTGCGAACTACTTTTAGTTTAAGCGATTGGATGGACAACTATTTATGTCAATTCTTTCATCAAAAATTTCTAAAATGAGCTAACAGGATTTTCAGACGAATAATAGAAATAACTCATCCTAAAAACACACAAAAACAACATAGATAACTTTATCTACCCCAAATAACCATGAATTCAGCTAGAAAAATGTAATTGTTGAAACCCCAAATCACAAAAAAGGCAAAAATATGCAAAAGCAGAAAAGAACTAACCAATGAGCAAAAAATTCAAGATTGGCAAAAGGTCTCATTAAGAACAGAATCAAAGTTGGTAGCATACAAATCAACAGCAAAGTCACTACACCTGTGATAGATATCATTATTATTATTATTTTCACATTACACCAATAGAACACAAAAGAAGGATCTTTACACAACTAGCTGGTGGGATTCACTGTTTACTTTTTCTAGCCGTTATAGCTACAATATACATGGATTGCACATATATTACAAATCCACGAGCTATTTTTAGTTTAAGCCATTGGATGGAAAACTATTTAGGTTAATTCTTTCATCAAAATTTTATAAAATGGGCTATAAGGGTTGTTCGACACTCCAACAATTCACTTTATTGGACTAGGGAGAGTACCTACTAACCATCTAATCTTGATTCCGCGACCTCCATACCCTCCTATCTAAACTCATGTCCTCGTAAGAGATTGGATGGAAAACTATTTAGGTTTAATTCTTTCATCAAAATTTTATAAAATGGGCTATAAGGGGTGTTCCACACTCCAGCAATTCACTTATATTGGACTAGAGAGAGTACCTACTAACCATCTAATCTTGATTCCGCGACCCCCATATCCTCCTATCTAAACTCATGTCC
Source organism: Capsicum annuum (assembly GCF_002878395.1). Lineage (NCBI taxonomy): Eukaryota > Viridiplantae > Streptophyta > Magnoliopsida > Solanales > Solanaceae > Capsicum > Capsicum annuum. The sequence continues at coordinate 918,158 of NC_061121.1, forward strand.
TCGGTAAGCTGTAAGCCTGTAACTACGCCATATACTGTCTAAGCACCTCTCCTCAATACTTTTTTCCGACTACCTCTACCTCATCCAAAACACTCCATTAACACACACACACATATACAGAGACAACCTCATCTACACCAAATAACCAGAATTCAGCTAGAAAAATGTAATTCTTGAAACCCCAAATTAAGAAAATATGCAGAAAAAGCAAAAATAGAAAAGAACTAAACATTGTCCTCGATAAGCTGAAACTACGTCATATCCTGTCTAATCACCTCTCTCCAATACTTTTTCTGACCACCTCTACCTCATCCAAAACACTCCATAAACACACACACAACACGCACATACAGAGACAATCTCATCTACACCAAATAACCATGAATTCAGCTAGAAAAATGTAATTCTTGAAACCCCAAATTAAGAAAATATGCAGAAAAAGCAAAAATAGAAAAGAACTAAACAGTGTCCTTGATAAGCTGAAACTACATCATATCCTGTCTAATCACCTCTCTCTCCAATACTTTTTCCGACTACCTCTACCTCATCCAAAACACTCCATCAACACACACAGAGACAACAACAACAACATATACAACTTTATCTACACCAAATAACCATGAATTCAGCTAGAAAAATGTAGTTCTTGAAACCCCAAATCAATAAAATATGCAAAAGAAAAAAGCAAAAAAAGAAAAGAACTAACCAGTGAGCAAAGAATTCAAGAATGGCAAAAGGGGTAGGAGTGTCATTAAAAACAGAATCAAAGTTGGTGGCATTCAAATCAATAGCAAATTCGCCATTTTTATTACTCTTCTCCTCCTTTATGATAGCTCTAAGAATCACACGTTCATGAGATCCACTTGTAACACTAATTGAAAATGATACAACCAAAATTACTACCAAAATTACACAATAATTCATGACCAAAATTTTTTTGTGTCAAATGAAAAAAAAAAAAAAAAAAAAAAAAAAGAGTATATATTTTTGTGAAATTTTATTATTTACAGAAACAAATATATATGTACACATACATATGGAGAGAGTGACAAAGATAAAAGTCAAACACGAATGAATTTTATAAAAAAAGGAAGAATGAGATTTTATTTTAGAATAACACTATATTTATTAGCATTCCCCCTTTCAATTTATTCATTTAATATTTTACTTACATCGAATTTAAGAAAGTAAAAATACATTTTAATCTATTGGTTTTTGATTGAGTGGTAAAAAAGGGATCGCTAAGGTAAGTTTTGTAGAGCAGTAGTTAGATTAATTTTGTCATACTCGATAAAGTGTTGATTAATTAAAAGCTATCAAATTTAGCATATGAAAATGAAAGTGTTAAAATAGATACGTGGTTTATAGGTTGTTTGGTTAAGCTTATAAAAATAATTTATTTTAAAAAGTGATTTTAAAAAAAAATGATTATGGTGAGAAATTTTAAAAACACTTTTTGATTGATAATTATTTTTAAAAAATAAGCACTTTTAGAGAGAGAAAAATAAGTTTGGTCAAATAGGTTATTAGTACGAGAGACATGATAAAAAAATAAGGATAGTCAGGTTTTTGAAACAACTCAATGAATTTAGTAGATTGTTTTAGGAGGCTCTAATGACTATAATCTATAGATCGAACCTATTTAATTTTTACAGTACAATGGTGGGTTGTTCACGACTGAGTTGTATCTATTGTCTTTCTTTGGGGGATTAATATAAGCAATGCAGTTCATCCAACTATAAACTTAATTTGAATTATAAAGCTACGACACAATCAAATCCAACCAAACAAAATAAATATTATCATATTTCACTTATGAGGTTATACTGAATAAGTCTTTGTTGCTTGGACTTTATTCAAAAATTTACAAAACGTATCAAAATATCTTTTAACCTTACAACTTTAATCAAGAGATGACAAAAATTAAAATAAATATCTTTTTAAACAATTAGAAAAAACAAGAAGAAGAAAAACAAATTTATTGGACGACAATAACAATGTATTATTCACAATGTACAATCACACTTCAAAAATCTCTTGATATTGTGCATAACAATGTGCATATATAATTATTATATTAAACTTCTTTGTATGTACAAAGCACTATTAAATATCAAAATTCTATACATTGTAAACATTATACTGATAATCCACTTAAATAAAGGGCAGTTCGGTGCACTAAAGCTATCGTTATGCGCATTGTTCGGGGAAGGGCTCCATCATAAGGGTGTAAACATTATACTGATAATCCGCTTAAATAAAATAAAATAAAGCTTTTAATATTATTATTATTCGGACAGAATAATAAGCAAACCACAAGTAAAAGAAAAACAAGAATAACACACAAATTTACATGGAAATTCTTACGGCAAAAACTACGGGTAGAGGTAGAGGAATTTTACTATGAAAGGAGAGGAGTACAATGTGGAGAATGACGTAATTTCTGAATGTCCAAAACCAACCCACTAATTACACTTATATTGTATGTGCGTACAAATAAGATCTAGGCCCAAAAACATAAAGATTCATACCGCATAGGCGAAGCCCCCGCACCCCATCGGGATCAGTGGTGGGCTCCAAGATCGAGCCTATCGACCCAATTCCTACGCTACCACCACAGATCTCATTGAAAATCATAAATATGGATCGTACCACAAAATTTTCAGAACCAAACCAACAAAATTCAAGTCAGAGCTCTAACTGACATTTTTTAATAAAGTTTTATTGTAATGTGTGATTGCATGCATGCACGCCTATAGACACATGCAATATAATACCCAAATTTTTGTCAGTGAGAGGAAAGGTTAAATACTTTTTTTATTCACTCAAATTATTTATCGTGATTTCTAAAATTAATTAAATCAAAAAAGTTATAAAATTATCTCCAACCTTCTTCCAAAAAAACCACTTATGGATCACAACTAAATGTTCTTGGTGATTTTAAAAGTCATTTTCAAAACTGTAGAATTAATAAGACTAAATTAATAAAATAAACTCTTCATAAATTTTCTTAAAAGAAATTTCAAATTAATAAGAGCAACTATTTTGAAACAAAAAGAGTATACAATTGCAACGATAAAATTAATACTCTACATAGCAATTATTTTGAAACGAAAAGAGTATACAATTACAACGACAAAATTAATAATCTACATGTTTCTGCTTAGGGTTATGATGTTTCAATATTATTATTTTTCCTAATATTTGTTATTTTGAGGAACTAATTATCAACATTATAAAGCTAACCCTTCACTTTAGGTACTTCTAATAGTATAATAAATAATCTCTTAATATAAATATCAAATAAACAAGAACCAAGTACGGTGTGAGAAACAAATAAAAACTCAAAACTACATAAACATAGCAATATCACAACAAAAATTAAAAAGAACAACAATGCTCCAAAAAAAAACTTTTCATTAATTAAGGATGGATAATAACATTAAGTTACAAATACTCCAAAAATATCCCCAAATTAAAGTAATTAATCTTGCTTTGATTCACCGTCATTATTACTATTGTGAAAATGAAAATGAACATTTTGCACATTAACCAGAATAGTTATAGTGAATACAACAGTAACAGCAATTGAATATATTGAAAATAAAAATGGCTATCAATGCCTTGCTCAAAAATATGGTGCTTTGCCCCATACATTGAACAAAAAAGCTTATAAAGAGATCAAAATGAATCTCATGCCACAATGTTTCTACATTTTTTTCTATGCTCAAACTCTATTATAGTATTATATCTAAAAGAAAAAGGTAGCCCGATGCACTAAAGCTATCGCTATGCGCGGTGTCCGGGGAAGGACCCCACCACAAGAGTGTATCGTACGCGCAGCCTTACCTTGCATTTCTGCCAGAGGCTGTTTCCAAGGCTTGAACTTGTGACCTCCTAGTCACATGACAACAACTTTACTAGTAACTCCGAGGCTCCCCTTCGTATTATAGTATTATATCTACACTCCAATTTTTGGAGTAGTCCCTCTTGATGACAAATCAATGTTACTATTGCTGCAGCTAACATTCTTGCCATTGCAGCTACTCTTTATACGCGAAGACAGCTTCGCAAACACTTCCTCCCTTTGGGGGCGGTTTGCATATACTATCCACAACGCGAGACTTAGCATGACTCCGACTGAGATGACGGCTAACCCTGCGTTGACGACATGGAGATGGTGTTCCAACGGAGGGCAGTGGTTGGCTGTGATGTTCCTGAATGTATCGCGGACGAAATTGCAGTTCTGGAGATTGAGAAGCGGTGGCGCATAGTGTTCGAGAGCGTAGCTAATGTTGACCGTTGCCACTAACTGTTCGTACATGTCGGGTGTTAACCTCCCGACGGTCGTGCACATTCCGGCCTCGGATACATTGCATGTATAATTCTGCCATACCTGGAAATTATTGCAGAAGTAGCTTAATAGGATTACAAAATATTGAATGCCCAAGATTCTGAAAATTCTGAACAAAAGAACTAGAACAAAATTCGGACTCTCCAAAAATGTTGCCGCACCCGTGTTGGCTCCTCCCAAATGCACTACTTTTGGAGGATCCAATGCACCCGTCAACGTTTTCAAAGAGTCCAAGCAGCATAGATCAAAATCCAATTAAAATCTATGTTAATCCGACTCTCCAAAAATGTTTGCCACACCCGCGTTAAATCCTCCAGAAATACACTACTTTATGAAGATCAGATATGCAGCTGGCAACATTTTTGAAGAGTCCGAGTAACATAAACTAAAAACAACTGTAGAAGGGGAGTGACTGAGCGGGAAGAGAAACATTGAACACTTACCATAGAAGAATTTGCCATAGATACTTGATCGGCCGGGCATGGCAGATCTTGCAATTGGGAGTCATATGGATAGCAAAGATGTGGCATAACGGGTCCGGACTGATTATAGTAATTTGAATTGAGATGATTAGATGGATTGGAATTGGCGTATGTATCGACAAATCCATTGACAATATTTACGAGATCAACAGTGACTTGTTTGCTCTTGAACAGCGTCTGATTTGTAGTTCTCGGGTCAACGCATGGAAGGATGTTGCTAAGAGCACTTTCAGCATGAGGATTGTCCACCCACTCTCCCATTGCCATACAAGTATCTGCAATTGCACTGGACCGGAAAACAAAAAAAAAAGCGTACTGATCAGCGATTCCTTCCAATCTTGGAACTATTCTTATTCTGCCTTTTACACTTATCAAAAAAACGATAAATGAAAGAGATGGACTGATTGAGAAAGCTAAGCATGTCGGGAAGTTACTCCCCGGTGCTGCCGGAATACTGGACATACGTATGGTTGACTGAATTAAGAGAGCACTTCTCCTTTGAATAACGGTTTTGTCTGAGATAGCTTACCATCATCCCGACTATTTTACGGGACCAGCAGAGGAGTAGTACTCTACCCATCAAGTTTTAGCAAATGTAAAGAAATCACCAAGCACCTTACCATCTCTCTTCATTGACCGATAGATAGGCCACACCCTTGGGTGTTGAACAAAGAAAGCATTTTGCAACCCCAGGAACAAGGAAAAGAGTAGAAAACTAAAGAATGGCAAATACAAGCCTCGGTACTAAATGAAAACCCAATTTTAGACATTGTTTCTTACTTGTTAATGATGACAAAAACTCCATAGAGAACGAATGTAAAGGCCACCAGCAACCATCCACTAATGATAAATCTGCATCATAGCATTGGATTGTGAGATGACTGGGAATGTCGATAAAACAGAAGGACAAGCTAATTGTTTGAGAAGCTTACATGTGAATTGTGTGTTGATGGCCAAGTATAGAGAGGCCTGCAAGAAATGTCATTTCAGTCTCGAAATAATGTTTAAGCGCGAATGTTTGAGAACAAAAGTAGCTCGGTGTAGTAATACGTACAAAGACCAAGAATAGAGATGAGAAGCATGATGACGGCTACAGTGATCAAAGCTGACCGCCTGTAAAGTGCCATTTGCACATTAATATCAGACGTTTGAAGAAAAAGCAAACACTGAAGAGTAACAGTAAATTAATTCGAGGCATACACAGCATTGAAGACCCTTCGTATCTTTCCTGAGTTTTCATTTGTTTTCTCCTCAAGTGTATCTGCTGCAGAAGTTAGGTCTCCATTTATACGATCAATATCATCTTTTACGTCTGAAGGGAGGAAAATCTGGGCCACATTTACAGTTTTTGCGAGTAATAGGTATTGTGTTACATTTCTCAATGTCTGTTCAGTGTAGTCCGACTGGTTTACAACATATTTTAGTGTGTCCAATGCTTCACCATGAAAATCATCTTGTCCAACAGAAAGAAGAATGCATCCGATACTGTCAGTTAAATAAGAAACATGAGATCAGTACTTTGCATCCGATACTGTCAGTTAAATAAGAAACATGAAATCAGTACTTTTTCTAGCGAGCAAGATTTATGTCCTTCACTAATACAACACCAACAAACCCAATGCAATCCCAAACGTGGGGTCCGGGAAAGGTGGCATGTACGCAGCCTTACCCCTACCTTGCTAAGGTAGAGAGGCTGTTTCCGATGGAACCTCGCCTCAAGTAAAGAATCTCGAAAAGCAAGTGTATAACAAAAATACAGTAGTGGAAAAAGACATTCTGAAAACACGGAAACGCGAACAGTAGCAACAACGAATAATTAAAAAAACCGAAGCAAGGAAACAACATGTAATACTAGAATCGAAGAAATAAGATAGTACAAGAGTAATATCCTACTGATTAAAAAACCTAAAACTTTCAAATAGTTACAAGTCCTGTGTGAGTCAAGTGCTAGAGCCACACATTGATAATCTAGCAGTGGGATACGTCCTATGTTTATGAACCAAAAATAGTGTAAGATAAAGTCCTAAGATATAAAGTTGATAAGATAGCAAGATCAGAAAAGATTAGTTTGTACAAAAGAGAATTAACGAGTCAAGAAATTGGATGTACTCCATCCATCTAATCAAAATACCAAAATATTAAGGATGGGCTCATGATAATTCAAATAAGAAAATATATAAATGCATACAGCAAGTCGAGTGTTTAGATTTTTACGCTGCAGCACATGTCAAGATAATAAGCACGATCAGGCAAACTCTCTCTGAAAAACGTCGTTCTCCGCCTATAATATTGATTTTCCATCCCCAGCAATAATGAACTACGAGAGCCAATCCAAAAGAAATGAACCAAAGCAAAGCGAGTATGACACCAGCAACACCTGTAAAACCAACAGACTTTGGAACCAAGGTCAAAATCCATATAAGATCACTGCCTTCTAAATAAAAATCACAACTAAACAGTTGAAGCAAGTTCATCCCAAGATTTTTACTACGTGTACAGAGTCGTCTAAACCAAAAAATGGTTTCAAGGCAATATGCAAAACATCAACTATAAATCCACAATATTTGCTCAAAAATTAGCTGATCTAGAACTGAGGTTGAAGTTCATAACCTCACCAGTCTTTATATAAACTCATGTAGTCTCACGATGCCACCTAACACTAGAAGAGGAACCACTTATTAATCAATGAACCAATTAACTACATCTCAATCTCAAACTAGTTGACGTGAGCAATATCAATCCGGAATATCTAGTCCGCTCTATTTTGACACATCATAAATAGAATAGGAAACACCATATCCAAAGTATATCACTAGAAGCGGAACAAGTTCTTAGACAAACCAATTAACTACATCTCAATCTCAAACTAGTTGACTTGAGCAATATCAATCCGGAATATCTAGTCCGCTCTATTTCGACACATCATAAATAGAATAGGAAACACCATATCCAAAGTATATCACTAGAAGCGGAACAAGTTCTTACACAAAGCTATGCAATTATGCAGATTTTGCACCATAACATATGCAAATTCATCCTTTGTTAAATACACTTATAACTTAGATGTTTAAACTCTATATAACTTTTTAAGTAACCGATATCACTTTCACGATCCTCTTTTTGTTTTTTACCCTCCCCCTCCTCTTTCCCAACCACATTTCCTTCTCCTCCTGAGAAGAAAATTAGCTAGCATAACAGAAGACAACACATAAATTTGAGAAAAGTAGTACTAGGCATATCTTTCACCAGCAATTTTCACCACTCAGCACCAAAAACTTTTCAAGTGAACTAATCAGATCTTATGCAGTTTCTATCTCAGAACTTTCCAGGTCAAAATCAATGACTAAGTCATAAAGGTCGGTAGATCATAAACTAGTTATAAACTTGGGCTTACAAACATGGCGTGGTCAACGTGGTAGTGAAGCAAGATATGTTGCAAGTGATTATGATCCAAAACAAACAGAATGCAGCTCAGACAGGAAACTTGATGAACTGTATAAACTATAAAATTACAAAAAAGCAGCGAGCAATACAGCATCAGAGATCCTAAACTATAGCAAAATTGTCAAATAAATACAAAGCTATACATTTACAAGATAAATCAATTAAAAAAAATGGCCAAAAAAGTAGAGGATGGTGCTTACTGCCCAGTAGTGTTTATTGGCAATATCCCATCCACCTCTGTATTTGTGAAAACCAGAAAGAAAATCTGGCCTCCTCGTCCTGTTTCCTGCCAGCACAAGCGTGCTCGCATGCCCACCTGGAGCTTCTGCCATATCTGCTGAGTGCAATACTCCATCCTTCCATGATTCCAAGTTTCCCTCTCCTGTAATTTTTACAAAAGTAGAAGTATAAAAAGGAAGGGCCACATCATCTAAATGAGCCTTAAATTAACACTTAACCATTATCTAAAAGCATTGCAAAGAAGATGATAGGTTGAGTTAATGGTCAAAAAGACACCTAAAGTATCCCGATTTTTCAAGTTTCATACCTGAACTATCAGGTGTGCGAGTTGTGCGAGTTTCCTACCTGAACAATTGATAGTTGAGGTGTATTTTGATAAATACTGGTGATAATTCACGTAGGAAACTCGCACACCTTACACCTAATAGTTCAGGTATGAAACTCGAGAAACCGGGATACTTTAGGTGTGTTTTTTTACCCCTGCATATTCAATTAAACTCCTTATAGATCACCAAACTGGCTTGTATATTCAATTCAGATGTACAAGTAATCATTCTTGCCAAAAGAACAAGTAAAGCAACTTTGAAGCAGAAATCACACAGTAAAAAAACATAATTACCCTGACAAATTAAGAAAGCATTAAGCATAGTTGTTAAAGAATGACCACTAAAGTATTAATACCATAACAACCAAGATAGATCAAATCATGTACTCCAAAACAAATTGTTCTAAAATAATTCGACAATGACATCTGGATTGCAATAACAACATATAAAAACAGATCTCAAATTCCTAAAATGGAGGAACTTGGGATACAACAAAATTTTCATTCCAAGAACCCTTTTTTTTCCTTTTAGCACATACTACATAGCTCTAAAAGGAACCAAAAACCACCAACACAGAAAAAACCCATATAAAAATTCACCTTTTTTAATAATACATACAGCCAAGGAACTTCAAAATGATCAAAAATTTCATCACAAAAACCCAGTTTCGTTTTCTTTTTATATATATAGAATCATCACTACTGTCAAAGTCCCTTCAAATAGAAAAACCCCATATCAAGAATTCACCTTTTACATAATACAGACAGCCAAATAACTTCAAAATGATCAAAGAATTCATTACAAGAACATATTTATATTTTTTTTTCTTTTTAGCATATATAGCATCATCACTAGTGTCACACTCCCTTAAAAATGAAAAAAACCCAAAGCAAGAATTCACCTTTTATTCATGAAACAGACAGCCAAATGAACTTCAAATTATCAAATGGCTCACCTAAATGGACTTAAAAGAGTCTCTGGGATACAACAAAACTTACCTAAAAATTGAGGAATTTGGATTACAACAAAATTTTCATTACAAGAACCTGTTTTTTTCATCTTTTTAGCATACATAGCTCTAAAAGGAACCAAACACCAGCACCACACATCAAAAAATCACCCTTTTTATCATAATGCAAACACATAATAAACTTCAAAATGACCAAAATTTTCATTACAAGAACACATTTTTTCATCTTTTTAGCATATATAACTCTAAAAGGAACCAAAAACAACCATCACATAAAAACCCCACATCCAAAAATTTCACCTTTTTCATAAAACAAACAACCACAGAAACTTCAAAAATGATCAAATTTTTCATTACAAGAACACATTTTTTTCATCTTTTTAGCACATAGAACTCTAAAAGGAACCAAAAACAGCCATCACATAAAAACCCCATATCAAAAATTTCACCTTTTTTTCACAACAAACAACCACAGAAACTTCAAAAATGATCAAATTTTTCATTACAAGAACACATTTTTTTCATCTTTTTAGCACATAGAACTCTAAAAGGAACCAAAAACAGCCATCACATAAAAACCCCATATCAAAAAAACCACCCTTTTCATAAAACAAACAGCCAACAAACTCCAACAATGATCAAATTCAACTCACCTAAAATGGACTTAAAATTGTCTTTTGATAAAGAATCAGCAGCAAGAATTGAGCTGCAACAAATGGAAACAGCAAGAATGAGAGCAGTAGCACTAGCAGTAAAGAATGAATAACCCTTCATCATCTTTATCTGTAGCCACTCCTCCAATATCTCACTGAAAAAACACCACCACCACAGTGTATATCATGTGCTTTTCAGTGAAAAACAACACACCCCACTTCAATTTTTTGCTTCATTTGTCTATACAAAACTCAAAAGAATCTCTCCAAATCTCACTTCACATGAAGGAGGTATCCCGTAGATTTTATTTATTTTAGGTGTATAAAAGTTGGCTCGAACAATTTGATTATCATAAAAGAATGTCTCAAGTACGCGAAAGTTGATCCGAACACTATCGGTATTAAAAAAAACTCACTTAAAATGGAACAACAACATTAGTATCATGTGCTTATAGTGAAAAACAAGAAACTCAATTATGATTTTTTGTTGTATTTAGAGAATCTTAGAGAGAAAGAGAAGTCACTAAGATACAAAGATCTTAACTTTGGGTACTTATTTATAAAAACTGGAAAAAATAAATTTAAAAAAAAAAATAAAAAAGTTCACATGGTGAGGTGACGGAGTGTGACTGTGTGTATGTGTGTGAAAATGAATGAATGACTGAATAAAGCAGAAAAAAAGATATGGAGAACAGTATAGAAGCTAAATCTAAAGATCACAAAAAGAAAAAAAAAAAAAAAATTGGGAATTTATTTTTTTTTGGCTACTTTTATTATTTGGTTAAGTAGTAATGATTAATGTGTACCCAATTTGTATAATCCCTTTTTTAAGTTGAAAAAATTATTGTTGATAAAGAATTATTTGAGTCGGGTTGATGATAAATACCTTTCTCTTCTAATTTCGAAGGTGTCAGTTTGAATTATTGGAAAAAAAAAAAAAGAACTATAAAAGCTTTTAGAGGTGAAAAAAAATTATAAATCACGTTCGGATAATATTACCTTTTGAGCAGAATAAACCTAATTATGAAAAATATGGGAAATATTTTCTTGAAGATTGTCTTTTGAAAAAAGTATTTATTGAAGATTGATAATGATATTATAGAATAAGATACTTTTCTTTTTATGAGATCTTAGTATTAAAGGTTGATGGTAATATCTAAATCTCGATGAAAATAATTATGTGAAATTATATTTTCTAGTGTTCTCATTTCGTCATAAAATGTGTTTTTTCATTGTCTAATGATGATCAAATGGCGATCATAAATGACTCGATTTTAATTCTATATGCAAGATAAAAAAAAAAAAACAATATACAAGAACTTCTTTAATTTCAGATGATATGAATCTTGTATCTGCATGATCGAACTTATGTTTTTAAAGAATACTTATAGGAAATCACTAATCAAAAGATCAAAACAAAAAATTGTGAAACTTTGTAGTTAGCGAAATTATTTGAAAAGTTAATTCATATTTATTTTCTTTATTTTTTTTATTTGCATTAAATATTATTAAGTGAGATCTTAACAAGAGCATTATTATTGGGATGACCATGTGATATGGGCAAATATATTATATTAGTAGAATCAATCTGAAATAAACAGAAAAAAGACTTGTAATTAGATCCTTTATTATGGTTTAATGAATTAATTATTGTTTGTTAAATGGTTCTTAAAAGAGGTTATATTTTACTAATTGGCCTTTTTTTTTCCTTCTAAGAAATGCCCTTTTCAAGAAAATAATCAAGTGTATGTTAGGTACATTCTATAATATTAATGTTGGTTAAAGTTAGTTCCATTAACAACTTATAAAGTTTTTTTGTTTTGATACTGTTTTGATGGAATCGTATTGTGATGATTTTATTAATTGAAAGATTCATTATGAGAAAATATCAAATAAAAATATTTACTGTATCATTCTAGTAAATTAAGGTCCCCTATACAAATTATTAGGTTCATATAATTTAATTTGAATTAATCCCTTGATATAAATAAAGTTAAAAAAAAACATATATAGTAAATATGAAGGACGCATATTAGAGTAGAAATTTAATCGGGCAGGGTAATTTTTTTTTTATTTTTCATCCGATGTTATGTACCCGTATTGGAGCTCGACTAATTCAGATTTGCGCCGGGTAGGACCCGATTCGGGAGGTAGCGCTCCCAACAGAGTTTTCTCCATGTCCAAGGTCGAACCCTCGACCTCTGATTAAGGGTGAAGCAGCTTCAGCCGCTGCACCACAACCCATGCTGGTATCGAGTAGGGTGTTGTTGTGCACTAACTCTAGTATTGTAGCGTAGGGTTAAGCCGTGCATATCTCTATCATTATTGTCGTTTATTCTGTTTTGATTATTATACTATTTTGCGGCTGATTATTATTTTTATGGTAAATTTTGCATTGTCCCGTGTTGTCATGCTATCTTCATATGTTCCTTTTCTGGATTTGCTATTCTGAGCAAAGGATTCTGAGCAAAGGGCCTTTCGAAAGCAGCTTCTCTCTACTTCTCCGAAGTAATGGTAAGATCTGCATACACTTTATCCTCTCCAAACTTTACTTATAAAATTTTACTGTGTATGTTCTTATTGTAGCATCGTAGACGTTCATAGTTTAATCTTAAAATGATAAGGTAAATCACAAATTAAATCGAAACACGTCTCAATTGAAGATATTTCATTTTAATTGAATAGTTAATGTTTAAGCAACAACAACATGCAAATAAATTCCCACAAATTAATATTCAAGCTATTTAAAAAAAAAAAAAAAAAGATTAGAACTAGATCATTTTGTTTTCCTATTCACATATTAATCAACAACATAAGCAGAAAATCAATGAATGCATCATGCATATTGTAAATATATAATTTCATTTGGCAATGCATAAAATATGCATGAAAATATCACCACCTACTTTGTTTCACTTATACTATGGAATTTTGATATAAGAAAGTGATATGAACTGCATACACGTTATTTTTCTTAGATCTCATTTTGTGGAAATATGAGTGTGTTGTTGTTCTCGTCACTATTGATATTATCATATTGTGTTTATTCCTTTAGGAATCACTTGATATGAAGTATAAGACATAGGATTCGATTAAAGATAAGTTACTCTCAATATTATTTGTATTTCACTATATAGTGATAGAATATATTATATCTTATTTATACAAAATGAAATAATAAGTCACAAAATTAATTATTCAAAATTACATATTTTCGCAACCAAACAACACCTTAATGAATGGGCAAGTTTAGAAATTGTGTAAACAACATAAATTTCCTAGATAATGAAAATAATTATACAAAATCTCTTCTTGTTTTCTCTCTCCTATTTTTTGCAAATATACTCGTATATTCGCGCAAATATTATACATTGGTCGAATGTATGATGTACCAGCTAATTCTATATTTAAGGTAAGAGAATCTTTAATTATTTTATAATTTCTTAATTAAAGGCATTAATTAGCCAACATTAATTCGTTCTTGATAGAACATAGACAACATGTAACTGATATTTGAATTTTAAATATTTTGTTATATATAATTTTTTTATTTTTGTGATTCACCATCTGGAAAGCCAAAAAATAACCACTTCTTCTACATCCGTTCTTCGAATAATTTTGTTAATGTGTAATAAATATACGATATAGCATTATATGTTATTAACATGCATGAGGTTAGAAATATAATAATGAAATTTAACTGATTTCATTTATTTTTTCTAAAAAACATTATATACAGTATCATTTCAGTAAACTTACGAATGTATAATATGTTTTTATACAGTCAAATCAATGTATAATAAAAGTGTGTTTTTTCAATAATTTTTTGAATGTATAATAATTTGTTATACATTCAAAGCAATGTGTAACAAAGCTGTGTCATTCCAATAGACTTACGAATGTATAATATTCGATTATACATTCGTATCAATGTATGATATAGCATCATACATTATAAATGTGCATAGTATAAATAATTTCTGTAATTTTTTTACAAGTAATTTCAGAGAAGCATATATTGGATGAAATTGTAATTTCTTTTTGGTTTTTTGATGAAAATTGAAAAGATTTTATCGATTTTGGATGAAAAAATATAATTTTGGATGGAGAAGATTTGTTGATTTTAGACGGAGAAAATGGAGAAGAATTTTTTTTGGAGAGAGATTATTAAAGATCTTAATTTGTGGGTGTGGAAAGATAACAAGGAGGTTTAATGTAGATAGATAATTGGAGAGATAAGGTAGCAAGATTTTAGGAGAAAAATATGAAGCTATTTAGAATGTATAACAAGAAAGAGAGCGTAAGTAAAAAAAGTAATGACTTAAGTAATTAATTTGAATTTTTTGTAATTTGATTTCCAATATGAGATTTTATGTAATAATGTAAAGTTGTTTCGTGGATACAAGTAATTTTTAGTTAGAAATTCCAGAGGAACACCTCTTGTGGGCCCATGTGAGTGACATGGCTGCTTTCTTGAAGTGTGGGCCCAAGTAAATGGTGGGGCCCAGCCCAAAACGGTGGACATAAAAGCAGGAGCGCCGCGTATTAACAGGAGATCTCCACTTATAATGAAACACACACTCTCACACTACCTAATTTCCTCCAACCAACTTAGCGCTTACGGCTTGTTTAGTACAAGGTATAGGATTAATTAATTTTAAAATTAATTTTAGAATGAATTTATTTTTTAATTAAGATAATATATATATATATATATATATATATATATATATATATATATATATATGATAATTTATTTTTGAGATTATAGTGTTGTTTTTATTTCATCCAATTAACTTAGAGCTTAGGTGTCATTTAGTACGAGGAATAAGAGTTAACTGATCTGGAATTAACTTTAGGATGAATTTATCTTATGTTTGATTTGAATAATGCATATGAAAGCCCATTTCAAGATTAATTATTTCGAAATTTAGTGTATTATCTCATCGTGAGGGTGGGATAGCTAATGTCGGAATTAGTTGTTTTCAATCAAACGACAATATAAAATAGGTTTAAATAATTACACTTTTATGCTCTTAGGAGGTTGTTTGATCGTAGATTAAATTTATGCGGATATTACTAATGTAAGGCTGAGCCGGTTAGTTATATACGACTTCATTATTACTATGTGTTAGTTAGTTAGTAGGTAGTTGAATATTTTTATGCTTTTTGATGTGATTAAATTTGATGGTGCTTGTATTAGGCGTTATTCATATAGTTAGCATTTTTTTTGTGCTTTCACCGAAGTGAGACCTCTCATTCTAAGCTAGAGGTGTCACAGTCTCTCTTCCTCAACGAGATAAAGATAACTTGTATAAACACTATTATTCTCAAACTCAATTTATAAAAATATATTAAATATATTATTATTGTTATTTCATATCAATATGTGTTAGAATTTTATAAGTAACAACCAAAACACTCCTAAATCCTTTGAGATAATTTTCTTCAATCTTTTAATACGATCACACACCACACAATGAAAAATCCTATTATAATATTATTATCATAAAATCTTATGACATCAATTTGTCCATATATTAGATACTACTCAATGTTATCCAAATATGAAAGAAAAAAATAATAATTTTGTCTGTTGAAATTTTGACTTTATATAGTTTTGGAATTTATTCTGATGTTATAATAATAACTTAGCTCTACTTGTAGTCAATATTTTGAGACGAAAATATTGACAAATTTTGTCATGCTTCCATGAATGTCAAGTGTTACGTACTATATATAGTAATTTAATTAAAATTTAAATTAACAGATGTTAATCACTTCTTAATACAACAACACTTAATTGTTAGAAGAAATAAATAATGTTTCGTCATTGATGAACAAGAATGAAAACATTATATCGCATTGTCAGTAGTGGAGCCAATATCTTAATTAAGGGAGTTTAAAATAAAAAAATATGAATAAAAAAATTAATTAAAGAAAATTCAACGTCTAATATATACATGAAAAATAATTTTAAACCTGTATAAATAGTATCATTTTTCATCGAAGGAAGTTCGGGTGAACACCCTCACTATTAGCTAACACAGTCCCTGTGTATAGTCAGTTCCGCATGAGCAAAGGTGCGGAGGCAAGTGAATAGAAAAGTACTTTTTGTTCGTCGCAAGAATATTCAAGTATCGAACAGTTTGAGAAGTAGGTTTTCTGATTCTGAACTCTATTCGATTTGTAGGAGTAATCATATGTCGTAATTCATTTTTGTTAAAAAATGAAGTTATGACTAACTTTCTGTCTCTATATATAATCAACACGAACATCTAAACAAAACATCTTTCAAATATCAAGATAAAAATTTCGATCTCTCTAACGACATAGATATGTTATTAATTTTTTTTTTTACTACAAGGTCAATTGTTTGGTGTTACAGGTAACATATATAAATTTGATACTATATACCAAACTACATGTTATATTGTTTGTTTTAAATTTACCCACGTAATTTAAATTGCATCATTGGGGTTTAAATTAAGTTTGAATTTTTATATAATCAACATCTCTAATATATTTTATCACTTTTGCTAGACGTCATAAACACTATTTTTTTTAGTTAACTTACATTTAAAAAAATTTATATAAATTCATGGCCATCACACACACATAATTTTATTGATTTTAGAATCAAAGCTTCTAATATATTACTAATATTTGATTATTTTGTCATTTCTTTTATATATTTCAGTCCATATCCTGTTATTCTTCATTACAGCCTACAAAAAAATGAGAATTTTTTATTTTGTCTACTAAAATGGAGGAACAGTGTGAAACTATATTTTATTTTTCTTCTTTTAGTACTTGTGGCAAAAGTAGCAAAGAATAATTAGTATTATCTTCTTAATTAATATAATAGATATTCTTTTTATGTGGGAGGATTTGTTGGCTTTTAATTTATTGATTTTAAATCTTAATCAAATAGCAAGTTGATGGGTCAAATTACATGTTTTGTTTGGATCTTGATTTGTTTATTATTTTATAAATTAGTGATTATCACATAATTTATTATGAATTTATAAATTTAATCAAATAACAAGTTGATGAGTTGAATTATATGTTTTGCTTGGATCTTGTTTTGTTTATGTTTGTAGATTATTATAAATTATAAACTTACGAATTATTGTTTTTTCGTTTATTTGAGTTATTTTTGTTTTACTATACTGTTGTATATGCAGTCCATGCATCCACAAGTCAATATCAAAAGGTGTTTTTTACTAAATATCAAACTTTCTTTTCTTTTTTTTTTGTACAATTTTTCTTTGTTTATAAACCTAATTAATCAGAACAATAGTTAATTATTTGAGAAAAGTGTATTAGCTTGTCAAAAAGTGATTAATTGTGTGTCACTATACGTACATCATTATTCAAAGTGTTTATATGGTCATCAACTTCATGTTTACTATTGTGTTTGTATGTGCCCATTATTTCGTCATCTTCATACTTGTTACGACCCGAGTCGAGGTTCTGTCTGCGACGGCATCCCGAACCACGAAGGCCCGAGAGACCCCTTACTCTTTATCCCTAGGGATATTGTCCGCTCTGGGTTCAGGCTCGCACAATTTTAAAACGCGTTATTAGGGAGTAAGGCTTGGTTACTTATATACACAATATACCTCCTGTGTTTTGCCGATGTGAGACTCCTTAATCCTAAATTGGGGTGTTGCATACATTCTGTTACGACCCGAGCCGAGGCTCTGGCCGCGACGGGCATCCGCAACCGGCTCGGGTCGTGACAGAATTGTATCAGAGCCGCTCCTGTGCCAGCCCTGTCGATGTGGTCCAGAGTTCAAACTGAGTTTAGGCAAATCTCGATAAGGCGGGGCAAACCTTAGTCCTGAGTCTAGTCAAATCCCATTCGGTGGGGCAAACCTCAGCGAGGACGCTGAGTCCATAAGGAGGGGGGTATGTAACACCCCAACTTAGGATTAAGGAGTCCCACATCGACAAAACACAGGAGGGATGTTGAATATATAAATAAGCAAACCTTATTTTCTAGTGATGCGTTTTAAAGTCATGCCGGCCTGGACCCAAAGCGAACAATATCACTAGAGATAAGGAGTAAGGGGTCTCTCGAGACGCCCGTCGCGGCCAAAGCCTCGACTCGGGTAGTGACAATGACACTCTAAATATATACCTAATATGGTATAATATTGTCCGTTTTAAATCAAATGTACGTGATTTTACGCTCATAAAAAATAGACTATGGATAGAGACGTTTACCATCTTTGCCAAGTTGTGATAAACACTTTACAAAAGGCTTACTTTAGACTTTATGTATTATTCACGAAATGGATATATATATATATATATATATATATATATATATATATAT